>NW_012150952.1:5283535-5296894 GCF_000956105.1 Propithecus coquereli
TTCCGTTAGTATTTCTCACCTATAATATTCAAATTTTGCTTTAACCTTCTTCCCAACATGTTCTTGTGGCCAAAAGGCCAAAAATCACAGAGCAGTATCAAGAATAGAACTAGAAATAAATCAGAAACATTATCTACTCTTGTACTAAGGCCTATTGTGGATGTACTTGGAACACCATGTGCAGACAAGGTCAAATGAAAAGCTAATGGATTTGTCATTGAAAAATTTTTTTGAATGGGGCAAGACTTTCAAAATTAGAGTGCTTCGGCCCTGGAAGACAAAGACTAAAATAAGATACTATTAAAGCCTATAAAATTATGATGTTCCTCGCATCCTCTGGATTCAGAAAAGAGACAATTACAAAGGAAATCGAAGGAAGGCTTGCTTCAGGAGTAAGCCATAAGTGGCAATAATAAGTAAAAATATAAATATATTTGAAAAGGGTTGTGAAATGTTTACAAATTTTAAATTTATAATTTATTATAGAGAAGGCCTATATGAAAATAAATTGGAAATGTTTCCTTTATATCCTTCACTTGTCCTCCCATGAAATACCTTTCAGCTGGATGAGTCATTGACCTAACTCACTGTGACATTTTTATATTGGCAGTTTTTCATTTCAGGGTCTCTGCTGTAGCTCCACTTAATATGGTATCTATGCCATTGAGTCTAGCCATAGCCATTCATACATTAACACATACATGTTTAAAGCATCCACACATTTTTATAATGTAAATAATAATATTTCAAACTCAAACAGGAGCCTTTGAGACAAGAGAAAATTGTATGTATTACTTATTCAGTAATGATCATTCAATAATGGATTTGAAATTGATTTGAAAAGTATACATATACTTCAGAAATGTGAACCATTAATATTCCTCTTCATACTGTTTCATTTCTTTCCCCCTTTAAAGATTTTTGGTACCTCTTAGTGTCAACATAAATGCTAGAGTGCAAATTGGCCTCACTGGTTTCCATTCTTGCTGACAGTTTAATATAAAGTCTGCAAAACAAAACAAAATTAAATAAACACAAACCTTATATATCATTTTCAGTTGTAGAACAATTACATAGGAACTCCTTTATTCTGACTCCACTTTATGAAACCAAACCCAAACCAAAAAATTTAGATTGACTATATCTATGTACTATTAATATTTCACTTCTAAACGTACCTCATTGCATGCTGAGGATAGAAGAGATTAAAAATATACTTTTCTAAATCCCATTTCCAAATACTAAGGTAATCAGTATTTTCTGTGGGTTTTTGCATTTGGAGACTCTGTATGATCAGCCTTTTTCAGTGACAATTTGAAATTTTTGTTCATTTGTTGTCTCAAGGGAACCCATGGCACAGCACAGGGCCCACTACCTAGTAAGCATTCAAATATATTTCACTTGATGGTTATTTCATTCATAATGTTAATAGAAAGGTGGAAATGTCTGAAATGATTTCAATATTGTTTAAGTTTAGTGTGACTTCTAACAAACAAAAGAACACCTCAAGCTGTAATTGTTCATTCGTTTAATGACAGTTCCTTGCCTGGTAACCATGTCAAAGGCCCAGAGATGCCCTTTCTCTGATAGACTGCTAGTCCCTCAAGAATGGGAAATGTGATTAGCTCAGAGAGTTAAATGCTGCTTCTGATGGCAACGGCATCTTTCTTAGACAGCGCAAGGATGAGCTGGAACAGAGAATGTCTGCTCTCCAGGAGAGCCGGAGAGAGCTAATGGTGCAGTTAGAAGGTCTCATGAAGCTACTAAAGGTAAGACATTTTAATTACATGTTTCCTAGACTTACTACCATGGCATTTGTGAAGATTTTTTACAATTACTATATGTGATTTCCCCAAAAGTTTCAAACTCAGATGCAGAACTCTTTTTTAGACCAATGAAACAGTAGCAATCAAATATAGAGCTCATTCTTGTCCATTTCCTGGAACCAGACTGCTGACGGCCTTCATGGGGCAACTGCTTCTTGGTTTATTTCATTTCTTTATGTCCTTGAAAGTAATAAAACTGGATTTATTTAGAAATATTTTGTATATAATAGCTTTCTGCAATTCTGATTAAATTGAATAGAGGCTAATGTCTAATTCAGAAAAGTAAGATATAGCCATTAAATAATTTTGGTGATTGTAGTTTTATTAAGAGGAATGACTTTGTTGATTTCAGTAAAATATTTTATCCCATCTGTGTGGCTTTAGTGGTAAGTCACGTGATTTCTAATGGTCTCAAATGCAAACTGTAAATGAGAATATCTCCTTACTCTTCTGTGAGTAGAGTTTTTTATTAATAAAATGATCTTCTGTAGAATACTATAGTCTATTTTTCTCATTGGGGAGCGGCATTCTTCTTTTAATAAAGCCTTTTCCCTTCTTCGGTGTATATTACATTATATTTCAAGTCAAAAGTAGACAAGTTGTGGCCACAGGCAGCCCAGTAGAAGCATCAGTGCTGTGTGATCATCCTGCCCGATGTAAACAGCCATGAACCAGTGTGGACTGGAACTGTGCCTTGCCAAAGGCAGGAAATGAGACTTCTGATAGGAGCACAATGAAGGGATGACCCTAGGCAGCTCCCTGCTGAGACAGGATGTCCTGACTTTCAGTCTGTGGGTCCCCACATCCCTGACACACCATCATTTGCTGTTTTTATTTTGTCCGTCCTTCCTTACTCCCTTTCTGTCTTTCATTTGTCTTTCTTTTACTTTTTCGTTTTTCTTTCTTTCTTTCTTTGTTCCTCTCTCTCCTTCTTTATTTCTCTTCTTTAACAAATGTTTGTTGAAACTTACTGTGTCCCAGGCACTGCTCTTCTAACATTTCTTTCTTTCGTTTTCCTCGCTCTCTTTTGTTCCTTGGTCCGCTTTTCCCGCCATCAATGTCCTCTTTAACAATCAGCGTTGGGAATGCTTTATCTTCACTCAACAAAATTTACTTGTTGGTAGATTAGACATGTAAAGTATAGAATTCAGGGGTTTTTCTGTTTTGTTTTGTTTTGTTTTTTACCTATGTTAGGCAAGGCAGGACTAGATAATTAACAACCTGCTGCTGTTTCTGGCCTATTATCTCATAATAACCCAGAAATGCTCTTTCTACTTCCCTTTCCAAATACACCAAATGAAGAGAACTGAATTCCTCTTTCCCTCACCAAATGACAGGAAGCTCTGAAAACTGTCCCCTATGTTCCTATAACTCCTGTCGCCATAATGATGACACTTTCGCTATGGGACAGGAGTCTATATTCACCACCAGCCATCTCGGTAACAGCCTAGCCCAACTGAGCACAGCCTTTGTATCAAAGTGTACAAACACCAGGATAGAGAGACAGATCATGTTGAAAGATGGCTGAAAAGATCCTCTTTCCATGGAGGAAAGACATGGTTCTGTAGTCTCAAAGACCTAAGTAGACTTAGATCCATAGTCACTGAAGTGGCAGAGGCCCCGACTTGCATCAAAGCTATGTTGATGTTTCCCCCATCTTGCATTCCTTCACGCTGTATACGTGCTCTTATTGGAACCCTGGGTAATCTAACTGTTATTGATTCAATCTTTCTGTAGGAAGAAGAACTGAAGCAGGGAGTAAGTTATGTCCCCTACTGCAGGTCTTAACTAACAGTGGAGGGGCCTGCCGACCTGCCGTTTTCTCATTGCTTTTGCCTCTAATGTATGTTCATGCTTCAGTTTGGAAAGAGAAAAAAAAAATCATACTAATTTGCTTCCTTTTCAATGTAGTGCTTGAATTAAGAGATATAAAATTGAGCATTTTTATAACTATCACTACTATCAGCATCAAAAGAAGAGCTATTACATCTTTTAGAAGAGGGAACAAATTGTCATTTGTTGGAAACTTTTTGGATCCCCAAGGGTAGAAGTTTCAAACCAGTCTCATGCTTTTCAGGATTGTTGATCTGACCCTTCTCCTAATAGCAAGACACCCACCACAGTCACTAGAGCTACACCGAGGCTCATATCATCTCAAAACCCACAGCATTTAGAAGCTGACCTCTGTATCATCTCATGCTGTGAATATTCAGTTCACTTTCCATTTTACTGAAAATGTGTGGAACTTCTTTTTATAAAAATGGGGCAATTAAATCTCTTTTCATCACATAATTATTAAGTCCTGTTCCCCACTGATCACCAAAATGTGCTCAATCTTATGAAAGACCATACTCAGTAACTGTTCACTTCCCGTCTTTTTGGTTTTTCCCTAAAGCAGAATCCCTACCGTTGGTTGACAATAATCTCTAAAGAAGAGGTAATTTTCAGCCTTTCTCTTATCACCAAGAACCTTTCTGCTCTGAGAGTTCAGGTCATTACATACACTTTTTTTTTCTGGAAATAGGGGCATTGTGACACTAACCATGGTTTAAACTGGAGCGTGTCTGAACCCATGGTCGGGTTCAGAAGCCAGCAGAGGGAGCAGCATACAGGACAAAAATTAAATTAAATTAAATAGAAGCAAAATAAAAGCAGCTTTTATTTCAAGTGCATGTACCAAGCTGTGTATGACAATATATCCCACTCACTAGCATCATTAAAAAGTTTTATATTATTTCCATGGAGCAATTAGAACCCAGCCTGTCCAATTTCAACGTATCTTTTAATTCTTCTGTATGCTCTTTGCTATTATTCATTGTGTGTGTTTGTGTGTAACCAAGAATGTTTGCAAAATGCTGGCCACATTTTTACCCTTCATTCCCATGGTCTGTAAAAAAGGAAAGTGTAAAATCAATCTGTAATGTCAGACAATAAAGACAATGTATTACATTATTTTGTATTCTGTGAAAAAAATTACTTTACTAAACTAAAGTCAAATTTTAATAAGAAACAGTCCCTCTGGGTGAAGGACACGCAACATTTACAGCCTGTATAATTGCCCGTAAATGCGTACATGGGGTATTGCTATTGTGCTTCCTATATACTTAGATCATGGTAGAGAAAAATGCCTTTCTCTTGGTACTTCTCTCTGCAAATGGCCTCTTTTCTTTCCTGTCTCTTACTTAGCATGTACAGTAAAAAAAAGGAAATAAGATTCAAATATAACCTTTCTCCTCCTAGTGGAGAGAGAGGGCAATGGTCCTGTATTCCGTCAGCCTTGCTTTAGCCATTTCCCTTGGAGGTCCCTTCCCTACCATTTCCCGGGCAGCACGTTCTTAAAAGGCTCCCGCAGACCAGGAAGTTCGTAACAGATGGGTGCACAAAGCCAAGCTATGGCAGTGCCTGTAAGGCGGCACCACTGCCCACCCCCCCCCCCCCGACCTTCCACCTCGGAGCCCCTCAGCAGCGTCTGCATCTTGGGAGGTCGGCCAGCAGCGGTTCATCAGCATAGGCATCTAAGGCCATTAGTCCCCACCATGCAGAAGTCTGTAATGCACTGTCTGGGCGGTGGGAGAGTTTGCCCGTTTTACTTACTTCTGTATTCGCTTTTATACTCAAGCCTCTTTTCATAAAGGATTTGAGGCAGCTTACAACAAAACGTATAAACAGCAACTTCGTAAAATTGAAATAGAACAAGAGAAAACTAAAGAAAGGAAAATGTGAATATGCTAATCATAAAGGACAAGGGTGTTACTCTGAGCTTTCGGGCAATGAAGCAAAAAAGGAAAATATAATCAGTGATTTTATCAGTACAGAAATAGCACTTCTCAGGGGAACAAAATTTCTGTTGGTGTAAAATATAAAAGAAACTTTTCACTCAGAGCTTTATAGAAGGACTACCGAATAATAAAATGGGAAAATGCAGTCATAGATTTCATGTGGCTGTTTCTTATACTGACCTTCAGTCAAAATTAAAGACAGAACCCCATAAATCTTAACCCTATAGAGGCAGTTCTACAAGGAAATAAACAAATTGCCTGTCCAAATATATAGGCTTCTTGTGGTATAACATGATCTAAGGAGAGAATTTAGAGGTTTTTAGACTGGCATCTGCTTCTAAATTCTGTTTTTATTTATGAGCCTTTTCCCTTTGGGGACATTCTTTTTGTAAAACCGAACTTAAACACCCCACACAAAAAATTGTGCTTGATTTAATGACTTCTACTTGCTTTATCATAAGTCTGTGTGGTTCAATGTAGTGTTTTATTATACTGGTATATACAATTCCTACTTACATTGTTTCTTGTTAGAGGTAATGCATGAATTTATTCCCCTGGAGGAGAGAACATGAATTTTCAAAAGTAGTGCCTGTAATATAATATGATATATGGTATCACAAGCAATAAATTTTTTTTACAAAACTTGAATCGAAGTTATCCTACCCTCTTTCTTCTTTGTGTATCTTTAAGATTTATTGAAGGAACCATGGAAAAAACACTCATAAAAAGCTTAATAACGAGGGCAGCAGGAGTGTAGTTGCAGTAAGAATATGTTACAGAGTTTCTGGTATACTTCCAGTTCCAAATATTACATACCAGTCTAAAACCAAGTATCCTGACTTTGAGTCCAGACAGTAAGGTCTCAATAATAATTTTCTTAGAAAGGTTATTGGACCTGAATGCCAGTGGTTCCAGCTCTTTGCTCACAACTGTAAGATCTTGAGTAAGTCCATTAACCTCCTCGTAATCTGTTTCAGACATACTGATAATACATGGCTCATAGGATTGTTGTATTGAATTTAAAAGATAACAGATGTGAAAACACTTCGGAAAATAATATATAAATGTCAAAGATAAGTATGAATATATGTATATATGTATACACATGCACATTATATAAACTTTTCAAACTTGGCCCATATTTTTTGTACATACACACTCACACGTTCACTTTTCTTCTTTATAGTTAAATAACAGTGTCTCTGTCAGGGGAAGAAATTTGAACAGGACTTTTAATTCGTCCAGATCTCTTGTAATTACTTTTAACAGCAGAAAACAGAGTCACTCTTATTTAACAAAAAGTGACAGAACCAGTCCAGTGAGATTATATTTTTCCATTTCTGGGACTATCAGATACAATCCTAGGTGTGCTAATATCTACAGAGTGTTGCTTTCACCCAAATTGAAGTACATATTTTAAAAAGCTAATACAGTGAAGGGCTGAAGTGGCAAATGTTCTGTTCACGTGCAATAAAACATCCAAGACTTTTTCTGAAAGTTTTATTTATAATATATATGTTTGTGTAAGAGAGGTGATTGGTACAGGGTGCATATTTTGGTCAAAGATCAAAATTAGGCCGGGCGCGGTGGCTCATGCCTGTAATCCTAGCTCTCTGGAAGGCCGAGGCGGGCAGATTCTTTGAGCTCAGGAGTTCGAAACCAGCCTGAGCAAGAGCGAGACCCCGTCTCTACTAAAAATACAAAGAAATTAATTGGACAACTAAAAATACATAGAAAAAAAATTAGCCGGGCATGGTGGGACTACATCCCTGTAGTCCCAGCTACTCGGGAGGCTGAGGCAGAAGGATTGCTTGAGCCCAGGAGTTTGAGGTTGCTGTGAGCTAGGATGACGCCACGGCACTCTAGCCCGGGCAACACAGTGAGACTCTGTCTCAAAAAAAAAAAAAAAAAAGATCAAAATTAAGTTTGTGTTAATTTTCAAGGCTTTTTTTTTTCAAATTTTCAATGAGGATTCATTTTGAAAACTACATTGTAAACTTTGGAATCAAGTTGTTCTTTATTTGGGAGGATAATGTATATACATTGGTATTATGTTAAATAATATAATTGTACTAATTCAGTGGGGAAAAAAATTTAAAAAATGTCAAATATCTTTCCAAATTCCATTGCCTGCCCCCATTCTCTTCTCTATTTATAATTGAATGGTCCAATTAATTCAGGAAATTGTAGTCATCAGGTTCTTACTCCTTCCAAACACGTTATGGAATACAAGCAGACCAGAAGTGACTGATTTTACCAGCTGGGGTTTCACCTTCCTGCCTTTCCCTTGCTCAGCCTCCCTGGTGGGTATTCTATGGAGTAGTGAACCAGTCACAAGTCAGGGAGGGGATAATTCACCTCACCAATAATCAACTGCAATGTGAAGACTATCATGTCGTGTTCAAAATATGTACCCTCCCAGAGTCCCAGACTCTCTCCCTCTCTCTCACCTTTTTTTTAAAAATTAAGGATTGATTGATTAATTCTAGAGAAGTAAAAATTATTTCTCTGCTTAAAAACCTTGGAAGAGGACCCTCTAGTTCAGGATAAAGTCTATACTGGAGGCCTCCAAACTTGGCTCCCCCTTCCCACTCCCATTTCTCTCTGCTGCCTGCAGCCAGCCTGGTTGCTAGAGCCATGCTGGCCTTCCTACCAAGTCCACAATACCCCTCACACTTACTATGCCTCATGCTATGCCAAGGCCCAGAAGCTCTCCTCTCCTCTACTCCCAAAACTTCCTCTTTTCTGCCTGGAAATCTCCACTGTCAAAACCCAAGTCAAATGATCCCTCCTGCCCGACCACTTAGAATTAATCTCCTCCTCTGTAACTCCACAACACTTTGTACACAAGAATCTCTTTAAAAAGGCCATTATAGAAATTACCATCAGTATGATGATAGTCAGTGAATGTATGATGAATGTATATGAAGAAAGGATGAAAAAAAGGATTGAATGTAGCTAAACACTGTTTTGCTGTGTCCAGGCTGCCAAGTGCAACCAGACATGACCAGGCTGCATCCCTGGCCAAACAAACGTAAGGGGCAGACTTTTTTAGGTCTGGGGGGAGGGGAGTGCATAACACTCTACTGCTTCACCAGGGTGCGCTGGCTAGACACTTAAACATTGGCTCCTTTCCTTGAAGCACCCCTCATTTCTAGTGCTGAGTAGAAACCAAAATACTTCCTGGAAAAAAAGAAATCAGAAAATTTATGAATCTTGTCAGATTTTTTAAAAATTGATACAATAGCAGGTTGAGTAGGCTCTGAGGACAGCGTGTGGAAATTAATTTTTCATTTATTCTCTAGGAAGAGAGCTATTTTAAATTTGCCAAGTGTGATGTATGCTTTCCTTCTTCCATAAATCAACTCTCTTCTAGAGAATTTTAGATCTATATATTGATCTGCATGGACCATTGTCCCTTAAGCCTTTGCTCCATTAATCATTGAGTAATTTCCAGGCAAGGATGTTCACAGAGATTATTCACTCTTACTCTTCTAAAGTTGTTAGCAGACAACGATGCTTCATGACCAGGCTAGAGGCCACCATTCCACAGAGGCTACCACCTGTGAAAATGAAACCCAGTGATATTGCCACTGATCTTCCCCAATGTCAAGAGGTGACTGCCCTTTCCTAGTGGCTTTACAAGAACAGAACAGAAAGGAAGGCCAGAGATGGCACTCGCAGTAGGCGCTAGGAAGATACTATGCATCAAACTGGACGGTGTCCTGACAAAAAGAGAGATGGGGCCGTGATCACCCAGGGAGTCACTTTCCTAAACCCACAAGTCTGGGTAAAGACTGGATGTGACTTAGGAGTTGCAAATTGCAGGAAAGATACAGCTGAATCTTTTCTTCAGCACTGAATCTTCCACCTAAATTCTTCACATAATCAAACTGCTTGAAATTGCACCAATTAGAGATTTCATTTGGGAAATGGTGGCTATTCGTCATTCACACATTGATGTAATTTAGACTTAGTCAATTGTTTTTCCCTTAACACCATAACAACAGTCAATTATTTTCCTCTTAACACAGAACCACTAATGGGAGTTTTGAAAAAAGGCAACAGACAGAAAGGAGGAGGAAAAGTTGGCTCTGGAGACCAGGCACTGAGCAGGGCGAGGTAGGGCTGGGAATGTCTCCGACAAACTTGAGCAGGAGAGCCACGTGCCCCAGGAGCAGGGGAGAGAAAAGAAGGAAGAAGGGCCAAATATATTCCTCTCCTTACAGATGCTGCCCCAAGGAGGGGAACCCCCACGAGAGCCCTGCACTGGGGAGTCCATGTAAGAGGTGCAAGCAGGGCTGGTGTGCACCACAGCCCCGGTACAGCCATTAAAATGTTTGAAATATTGTCCATGGCCCCGTATCTGAAATCACTGGGTCCAGATATGCTCCAAAACTCAGACTTTTTCAGGCTTTTGAAAGACAACACAATGCAGATTTCATACCCATGGCCTCATATCCATTAGGATCAAATTCATTATGAAATGACATGTGTTTCTCAGAGCTTTTTGGATTGAATGATGATGCCTACTTCATAGGGTCATGGAGAGAAATCACTGAGAATATATGGGAAATCCCTTTGAACATCATAAAGCACGACACAAATGAAGTTATTTACCGTTGGCACGGGAAACTGGGGAGTGCAGTGGTAGCTCACAAGCACACGGTTTCAAGGTAATGGGACTGAGCTGCCAAAGTTTGCTGGGGAAAACCGGACCCCTCCTTGAGCAGTCTGGGGGTAGCAGGCTGCACAGCATCGCAAGCAGGCAAAGTGCTCTTCCTTGGGCCTGGACAGACCCTTACAAGGTACTGTTGAGAATGAAAGAATGGAACCCTCAGCCCATTTGGGCACCACATGAGTTATTTTCTGTGTTCTGTTTTGCTTCCTTTTTAATTCTGGGTTTTTCTCATTTTATGCCTGTGACAATTATGTGTGAGGCTGAGCCCTGGAGAGCTAACAGCATGGCATTTTACAGGATCGACGTTGTGTGTTTTAACTGCAAGCTGCTGAGCCCAAAGCAAAGATCTCAATTGGTTATTCAAGAGCACTGCTCTCATGGTGCTCATCCAGTTGTTTGAATGGGTTAACCTTGGATCTCTGGGCCTTGCTGGAAAAGAGTTCTCACTCAGTGGCCAGACCCAACAGACTGGGACGGAGTGGATGTGAATACCTAATCTGTTGTGTATGCACTCAAGGATCTCCTTGCATTTACTTATGCATGTATGACTGACTTCCTTTGTCAACTAATCATTAAAACAAGGAGACTATTTCCAAGGGACCTCATTGTAAAGACAATGAGGTGTCACAATCTCAAGATGGTTTCATGCCAAAAAGTGTAGTGCAGAGATAAGTGTCTTTTAGTTGTTTCCTACTTTTTTCTTTTCTCATTTTTAAATCGTACTATTCTTACTGTCCTGCTAGATCACTGCTTTTTCATAGGTGAAGAGAAGGACATTTCCTGCAGGAAACAGCAGCCAAACATTAAAAGCCAAGATTTCTTTTTCCTCTTCCCCATTCCAATTCCCTGAGTCACAGGATAATTTGACAAAATCAGCCTTTAATATAAAATAGGGATAAAACAATTTACACCTCATTTAATTCTTAATTTGAGACTTAATACACACAACATTGCATGACATGACTTAAACTGTGAATTATCCTCTAAAGATGATTCCAGGACAAACAGGAAATTAAGGAAGCATCTATCTCAAATAGTCTTCCAGTTTGTATTTAAAACTTTCTCCTTTATTATCTTTTTAGTCTACAGAGAACTTCCTTCAAGGAGAAAGTATACACACTTTGTAACTATCTGCAGTTAAGAATAGCTTCATTACATGAGCCACACATCTCATATATTGTAGAACAATGATATACTAATATCGTTAGCTTTCGATATTTAACCCAGACCTCATATTATATATAATAAGATCCCAAATTATCTGTACCTGCAAGTCACGTTTAGGATTACCATCTCAATTACCAAGGATTTCCTCCTGCTTTGAAATTTCATTGTCACTGTTTTTAACATTGGACTGAGGCATTGGGGATGGCATATGCATTTTCTTGGGAAAGCAAATTAATGACTTGCATTGTCTCTCCAGACCCAGGGAGCAGGCTCTCCCCGCTCCTCCCCCAGCCACACCATCAGCAGGCCCATCCCCATGCCCATCCGGTCAGCGTCTACCTGCTCCACCCCAATGCACATGCCGCAGGACTCTCTCACAGGGGTAGGGGGAGATGTACAAGAGGCGTTTGCACAAAGTAAGTGGCTTTATTTTTTGTTGTGGTGTGCTTGTAGGTGGCAAATAAGTTGCCAAGGTGTGTTGAGTGGTTGAGAGTCATCAGAGCCACCCATGGATATTCCACGGTATCCCATGGCTTGTGTCAAAGCCGTTTTAGGAACTCCCCTACACTAATCTGTTTTCTCTTCGCCTTCAAAGGTGCACCTTCCTTTGGTTTCTGTTGCCCTACCCTGTTTTTTAGTAAGTTTTTGCTCATCAGGGGACAGGAAATCTTTTCACCAATATCCCAGAAAACTTTATAAATGTAATCCATTTTAAAATTCTGAAAGATCATTTTACTTCCTGTTGTCCTCTGGTTATATTACAGCAAAGTCAAGACTGAGATTAAATAATCCCAGCTCTTTAGCTCTGAGGTGACCTAGAAGGATATTTAGTCCTTTTACAGATTTCCTGTTCAGATGCCCCAAAGAGCTGAATCCTTGCCTCTTTAAAGAGGGGCTACGAGGTTAGGCCTCCGTGCTGAGTTAGTACAGGAGCGTGATGACAGATGACAGCCAGCACTCTGCCAGGGCTGCCTCTTCCATTTACACACCGGGAGAGGCAAGTGACTTTACGAATTTGGAAATGTTTTTAATACTTCTTAAAACTTTTTCTTACCATCAGTTTTTAAATTTATAGAGAATAAGAAACGAAAATCTTCCTGCAGACATCACCTAGCCAATCTCATTCCCAAAAGTAACCACTATTAACAGTTTCATCCCTCTTAATTTTTTGCTTATATATAAATAGATATAGTTAAGTGTGTGTTTATAGACACTCTTTTTTCACGCAAATAGGATCATGCATTGCATTTTGTTCTGCAATTTGCATTTTCTTTAAAGCAGCAGTATGTCATGAACATCCTTCAAGATCCTCACCTGTAGATCTAAGGAAAAGAGAGATATATTTGACTACAAGTTTTTAGGCAAGGGGAGGCATAAACAAAGTTAAAGGACAAAAAGTAAATTTGAGGAAGCCATTTCCTGTATATGTGGAAATCAGGTTTCATAATTTCAGTTACACATGAAGAATGTGGAGATCAGTAAGATAAAGACATCCCCAAGACAAAAGTAGGTAAAAGATAGGAACAGACAGAAGAACAAATAGATATCACCAATAAAGATATGAAAAGATGTTCAACCTTACAAATAATTGCAGAAATACAAATTTTAATAAATATCACCTTTTGCCTAGCAGATTTAAAAAGTGTTATTTAACATCAGTAATGTCCGGTGCTGGCAAGAGTGTGAGGAAACACACACTCATCCACATGTAGGAGGATAACATCTTAACACATTTTAATGCGAGAGAGTGACGGACTCTACTCTGTTATGAGGGGAAAGGAAGGATCTATATTAGGACTTTTTATTCTAAGCACTGAATACAACTCGAGAGGTTTTTTTTCCGTTTAATTCACAAAATAACTTTCTTTTTTTAATTTTTAGAAATAAAAATGTCCTTCCTCTGTAT
>NW_012150952.1:5296944-5335136 GCF_000956105.1 Propithecus coquereli
CTGGTATCTACACAGTAATTCAAGAAATGTGGTAAGTGCTAAAAGAGAGGTGTGAAGAAGAGAGCAATGGAGCTTACCTGGATCACACAACTAGGTCATCTAGTCTAATCTCCTGCAGAAGGGACTTTAACAAACCTCTCAAGGCGTCTGTCTTCAACCTCTGCTGGTGTCAAATGGCATTACCTCCCTCCAAATACCTCGTTTCATTTATTTCAGGATAATTCTAAATATTAGAAGATTTTCTGGGCTACTTTGATTGCTTAATTTAATGTATTGATTTTATTTATTTATTATTACTTTCTGAGAAATGACAGAATGACCTGTGGCCTATAGGCAGCCCCTAGCTCCTAAAGAGTTCACGCTACCGAAGTTCATTTTTATCTCAGGTATTTGGAATCTTGAACCCTTTTTTTCCAAAGATATGGTGATTAACTGTCTGCGCCTTGCCTACTCCCAGGCCAGCTCACGCATATTCATTTAATCCTTAGTGTGCCTGAAATAAAATAATGACCTTTCTCTGCCACAAGCACTGCCACAAACATAGTCTAAGTTCCAATTCAGAGCACCCGACATGCATCTGTCCATGTTTAAGCAGAATCAGCAAGAATCCTCACCCCTGTCTCACACGGAGGTGGTGTCCCATTCCCAAGAGGTATTTATACAAGCGCGAAGAGCTGTGGGAGCCCCGATGTGAGAGAGCCTCTGGTCCCTGGTAGGGACCAGCATCCAATGTGCTCAGCAGCCAGGTGATGGCTAGAACAATAACAGCAGCTAGGAAAGCGCAGCTCTCCCAGCAAAACCAGACTTGTCACCTGTGTGGATTATTCTTAGGAAGGGTGACCACACATGCTGGTTCACCTGGGACCATCCCGGTTTGTGCTGGACTCCCCAGTCTGATTATTAACACTGCTCCCCTTCACTTTCAAAATTGTCCCAATTTGGACGATAAATTATATGAACCTCCATCATTAGCCATGTCTTCTTACATCAGGGGCCAGTTCCCCAAGTGTATTTTTTTTTAGGAAATGAACCAAAGCATTTCTGAAAAGGAAAAGTCTTACAAGTTTTCTTGCTTTAGGTTATCAATGAAAAGGATAAACAAACAACATAAAATTGGGGTGGAGGGGAAGGAAAAGCTTTGATTTTTTTTTTAAATGATTATTTCTTTTTCACTGAAGGTTCAAGAAGAAATTTAAGGAATGATTTGCTCGTGGCAGCAGATTCCATCACGAACACCATGTCTTCTCTCGTGAAAGAGCTGAATTCTGGTGAGTCCCTGATCCTGTCTCATTTCTCTGCTCATCAGGGAAGGATCGATAAGTGCTAAAGTCCTCTCTTGGAGATCTGCTCATTATAAAATATAAAAAGATACTTTAAAGATGCATGTCATATTTTGTTGGTATATTCAGATTTTTTAGCAATGTTTCTATTTTGCTTATTAGAAGACTATTAGCTCAATTATGAGCTTTTATATTAGAAGACTATTCTCAATGCAGAAAGTTTGAAAAATGCAGACAAGAATGAAGAAAAATATTAAGATAACCTATAATTCTAGAATCCAGAGATAGCCGTGTTAACACATATGGGTATCTAAAACATGATGCTAATGTTATTTTATGGAGCAAAATGTTTTATGTAGCTATTTGGACTCTGTTACCTGATCATTTGAGTGAGGCCAAACTGAAATTTACCTTTGAAATATCTCTAAAGAAAGATCTGCCCAGAAAATAACTAGTATAAAAATTTGGGAGAGTCTTTATGCTCTTCATACTGCAAAGAATTTTTAGAACTTCAGCAGCATGAATATGCAAATAAATACCTTACCAGTTACTAATACATCTCCATCTATCCCTTAAAGCAAACCTAACGAGATATTTGTCTAGCAGGACTGTGATCTTACCATTGAGATTAGAACAACTATAAGAAATAAACCTTCAGTATTTAAAAAATCCTGGACTTAAATTTCTTAAATCCTCTCTAATAAGAATTAAAGTAATTGAAAATTGTTGCTGGTGTTTTAGATTAAGATTCCCAAATAGGATAAAATGATAGTAGTTAGTACATCGTGATTAGTAGCACGTACTTACTGCCCTAACAAATGATGACTAAAAAGTTATTCTTGTTGTGGAAGTCTTACATACTATTAATTTATACTGTTATAATTCTTTGGAGTATTAAGTGCATGTAATATTTTAGGTTCATATTTTCTAAATTAGAGTAATATTAAACAAAAGCAACAACAATTTTAATGAAGAGTTTTATAAAGGGGAAAAAGTAGAAGTTTTAAGGAGTTAAGTCAGTTACTAACACAAAAATACTCCTTATGCATGAGATAAAAAAGAAAATGCTGTCTACCAAATGATTTTATAGTAATTCATGTCACTATCAATTCTTATTTTGAAAAAACATTTGACTAGTGTTCCCTAACTGGTTATTTTTTTTATGCCATACAGGTTGCTTTGTTAAGCCTAGTCCTTTATTTGCAGGTCATAAGAAATCTAACAAGTCTTTATTTCTTCAATTGTACCTACTAGAAGGGGGGAGTGAAACGGAGAGTAATGTGGATTCTGAATTTGCACGGACTCAGTTTGAGGATCTGGTTCCATCACCAACCTCTGAAAAGGCTTTTCTAGCACAAATCCATGCCCGAAAACCCGGGTACATCCACAGTGGAGCCACCACGAGCACCCTGAGCAGTGACATGTGAGTATCTTCCACCTGGAGGCGTTTTCTCAGCAATAGAACAATCTGTAGGGAGCAATAAGAAAGTAAAAACATAGTCGTTTAGGTTTTTTTATTTTGAAAGGGGATGTTGCAGTTTCTTTTTCTGCCAGAAGAGGTAGAAGTGTGCTACATTTAAATTGGGCATTGTGATTTTTTTTCCCCCTTAAAATTTCCGGGGAGTATCAATAACCTAAACCAACCAGTGCTTACTGAGAGCCTGGTTCACCCAAGGTGCTGTGCTGGTTCTATACCCTTCCAGGACTCATAGACTAGTTCAAAGAGGTAGATCTTCCTGTCTTGTGAACTTACTATATTTGCACTTAGAATGATGCTGGAAACGCTTCTGTTCAGAATTGGTGTAAACAACATCCTATAAGCACTTGGAATTGAAATAAGTAAATATATAAAACCTCATTATAAGGAAGTTCAATTTGGACCCCAAAAAACTTATTGGCAAAAGTTTTCACCCAATTAGGCTTCTGTAGCTTGCAGAAACCAGCAGAATCCCTGACGTTCCCACTAGACTTTCTGTGACCCTGGATCAGCTCAAAGTAGTCAGCAGAGGCAACCAAAGCTGAGAAACAAAAGCAAAGCTGGGACAGACCAGCAGAGCCCAGCATGGGAGGGAAAAGAATAAAACAGAGAAAGTGAAGAAAATGGGCCGTTAGGAGAACGAGGCGCAACAAGAAACATGGGCAGAGGCCACCAAAAGCTGAGAAAGGGAGTTGCCGAACACTAAAAATACTACAGAAGGGTGATGCTGCTTAATGTGAAAAGTACTTCAGACTAGTCTATAAAAATAAACTGGCTGTTTTAAAGACTCAAAGAAGAAACTAACCAGAGGCCCTTCTGGTGTTTTGGCTCACAATCCAAAGAGTGAGTAAAAGATCAGTAATGACGGAGAATTAGAAAGAGACTTGGTTTGAGAGCCAGCTGTGGAACAGCAGAGCGTAAGATCAAAACAAAACAGTTATAACACAACTTCGAATGGCAGTGTGCTGCTGCTTTTTATTATGGTTTGCTTTTTCATCCTTTCCTCTATAATTTAGAATCGTTGGATTTGTTTGATATTCACAATGGTGAATTGATTGTCATCTATTTTGTCTGGTAAATACATATCTGTTTGAATCTTTATTATTAAGCATCGACATGGTGGTTAGTTAAAATTCTCTTGTCCCAATCTTAAAATCCAAGTCTATGAAAGCTACCCCAATCTGCTGGCCCGGGTATGCTGGGTAACAGCAGTTCCAGTCTCCAACACATAACTCAGGAGTTGGGGAGGGAAAGTTCATAGAGGCCTCACAGACCCATTTAGGCTGGCCCCAAACCTCCAAAAATAACAAGAACATGTTGTACAGATATAAATAAACAAGAACAGCATTTAAGTTCCAGTCCAAAAACTTCTCCTTGACCACTCTTTTCATTTTAGGGGATATTTTAATATCTAGGCTATTTAGACATGTACTGTGTTTTACCCGGAGAATATTTCAGTCCTATGATTTAGGTAGTGAACTTATGTTCAGCCCCATAAAGAGCTTTACACATTCTGGGATGAATAGATGGTGATAATAGAGCCCTATGTTAGTGAATGAGATCATTCTTATCTATTTATTTCATAGTGGAATTGGTCAAATTAAATGGATTTTTTTCAGATTTAAAATTAGTATAAAATTTAAGGTCAAAGCTATGGGTTAAAATATTAGCCCTCCACGCATCAATTAGCTGATATTCTGAGACTTGATTCTACTTTAAAAATAAAACATGAGTGTGTGTGTGTGTGCACGTACATGCACACATATGCATGTGTAATACTAAGAGGATTAAATTATGAACAAATGTCCTTAAGCATTATCTCACTAGAGGGCTCACTCTCCTTATAGAATGTGTTCTTGGGTTCCATTTAAAAAAAAAAAAGAAAAAGAAAAAGCCCTCAGCCTGGGAAAACTTTATATCCCTTCAAAAGATGTCTGCCTTTTTTAAGATTGTAGAACATTTAAAGGGCCAACCCATCCCTAGAAAAAAACATAGATAACCAATGATCACCAGATTGCCAGAAAAAAATCACTTATGGAAATACCTTGATCATATATTGGTCCAAACCTCCAAAAATATTTCGGAGTTTTCCCTTAGGTAAAAGAAGTCATGAAAGAGACTTGGAGGACTAAGGGGAAATAAATGTGCCAACAAAACTACAGCTTGGCTAGGCACAGTAGCTCACGCCTGTAATCCTAGCACTTCAGGAGGCTGAGGTAGGAGGATCACTTGAGGCCAGCCTGAGCAAGAGCAAGACCTCGTCTCTACAAAAATTATAAAAATTAACCTGGCATGGTGGCACATGCCTGTAGTCCCAGCTACTCGAGAGGCTGAGACAGGAAGATCATCTGAGCGCAGCCCAGAAGTTTGAGGTTGCTGTGAGCTACGATGACACCACTGCGCTTTAGCCCAGGCAACAGAGCAAGTCCCCGTCTCAAAAACACAAAAACACTGCAGCTCACACACAAATTCCACTCCTACTTGTCTTTTAAGATTTGTTCCAAAACACCATCTGTGGTTTATTCCCAGGGTTACAGAAGATGGGGATCCCTATGTGCAGCCAGAGGATGAAAATTATGAAAATGACTCAGTCCGGCAGCTGGAGAACGAGCTCAAGATGGAGGAATACCTGAAGCAGAAGCTGCAGGATGAAGCTTATCAGGTACGGGGGTCCAGGCCCACCTCCCCCCAACATTTCTGCTTCAGCCCCTTGGTAGCTGGGTCTTTTACATCTGCAGTCCTCAAGCCCCAGCCACAGATCAGTACCATTCACGGCCTGTTTGGAATGGGATGGCAGGAGGTGAGCGGCGGGCAAGCCAGTGAAGGTTCCTCTGTATTTACAGACACTCCCCATCCCTGGCATCACCGTATAAGCTCCGCCTCCTGTCAGATCAGCTGCATTAGATTCTCATAGGAGCGAGAACCCCTCCTTAAACTGCGCATGCCAGAGATCTAGCTTGCGTGCTCATTATGAGGCTCTAATGCCAGATGATCTGAGGTGGAGCTGAGGCAGTGATGCTAGTGCTGGGGAGCAGCTGCACATACAGATTATCATTAGCAGAGAGGTTTGACTGCACAACAGATGTAATGTGCTTGAATCATCCCAAAACCAGCACCTCCCCCCCAACATCCCGTGGAAAAATTATCTTCCATGAAACTGGTCCCTGGTGCCAAAAAGGTTGGGGACCGCTGTTTTACATGACTCACAAAATCGGTGTCTTCTTCCTTCCACCCTCCCTTTTCAAAATATTCTGATTGCACTCCTTAGTCCCTGTATTCTCAACAGTAAAAAATTTAAATACTTCTTATAGCTGTCACTCACCAGCTATAAGTGGTAAAAAGTGAAAAGAGGCCTTGTTATATTAGCAAAAATTTAGTAACTAACAGTCTAAATTCCTTCAAGATCATTGAGAAAGATGCTTTCTCTCATAAATTGTTTAAAAAATGAGTAAGAAGAACAAGGCACAAGGAAATTGAATAAGCATAACTACACCTCCTCCCTTGAATTATTTGTCCTCAGCCTCCCTCACTGCCCACCTCTTGCCAAATATAAGTAAGTAGGAGAGTGACAAGCCTCATGGGAAGATGCTGGGGAACTGAGGCCTATGCTCAGCAAGTTGTGGATGGACAGAGTTTCAGGTGTGCTGTAGTATATTAACCCACCTGAGAATTCATGCAACTGGAAATAAATGTAACCAGTAACTTATCCAAAGGGCGATGCATTTTCATGGAGACTGTTCTACTGCCTTATTTGTCTTTCCAGTGTATTTCTTTTTCCTTTAACCCACAGGTGTTTTGTTGGGGTTCTGAGAGTTCAGGGATGTCTACCTGGGTGAGAGCTGCTGTTCCCCGGGCCCCAGGGGGTTATTTTATCCCATCAGACTTTCTTCCCCATTGCCAGACAAGCTTTCTTCACACTCTTAGGGCAGTAGTGTCCTCACTTACTCTGTTAGTGAAGAAAAGAGAAGCAGAGAGAATAAATTATCTCGTACTTCGCATATGTTTATAGAGGAAGCCTTGAAATATTTTTTCAGGAGGAACGTAGCAAGAGGGAAACTGAAACCCACCAACTCCGCTCCAACAACGTGAAACAACAGTTTTGCCTCTTTGGAATGTTCCATTAGCCTTTTCAGTTTAATGACTATATTTCAAAAGCAACTAAAAATGTTGGTCTAGTCATAATAAAAAAAAGGGGGGGGAAGGAAAAAAAAGTGACTATATATGTGGAGCCATTCTCCCATGCTGTGGAAACAGAGTCTCCCAATTGCAAACCCACAGAGAATGCTCCCTTGGTCCTTCTGAGGCCCGAAGTAGCCTGAATGAAGTTGTCAGGGCATGTAGAGGAGCTCTGAGGGATGGTCCCGCTCCTACACAGTCCCACTCGGTTCTGTTGCAAAGAGGGAGAAGGAGACGTGGCTAAATAATCAATGTTCTGGCTCATGCTGTTAGAGACGCCTGTTTTTGAGGTCACATCATTTTCTGGATTTTGGTGGCAACAGTAACTAAAATTCTAGAGTTGTTTTTTTTTTTTTTTTTTTTTTAAGGGAGACAACCTTTCACCATTCCATATAAAGCATTAGATTTTTATTTATTCTAATGAATTAAGAATTTAACCTTATATGAGTAAAATGAAGGGAAATTCTATTGCCGACTTAAGATTCAATTGGAATTTTTGTCATTTCTGGTAAAACTTCAGGTCCTTCTCTCTCCCCTTTCTTTTCCATGCCTTGTGACTTCAAGGGAAAGAGCAGAGAAGGGGCTGGGAGAATATAAGAGGCCTGTGTGTCCCCTCTCAAGACATATGCACTGGAGAACGTTGACGTGGTTGTCCTTGAATGCTCTGTGAGCATATGGTTGGTGGATGGATTGGAACTCTACTTTTCATTCACCGGTCTCTCTCTCTCTCTCTCTCTCTCTCTCTCTGTCTTTGTGCATGGCTTCCAGCCAAATAATACACCAGCTTGACAGCATCACAGACTTTACATGTCACCTTTCTTGTTTGTATCCTTTGTCACCCACAGGTCAGCTTGCAAGGTTGAATGCAATATCCTTTTATCACTCTCCTCTCAAGTAAGTACCCTCTTATTTAGGAGGAAAATGGCCACTGTACACTGAATTCTGATAACTTGCAACCTAAATTCACAATCACTTTCTCTTAGTTGTTTCCTTCTGTGTGATAAAATATCCTCCTTCCCTGCTGATATCAAAGAGTCATCTCAGTCTATGGAGTGTTTCATTATAATTCAGTGGAGATTTGCCAGACATCCTTGGGAGTTGACTTTTTACTCTCTTAATTAGGAAAATTGGCACAGAAACTTCTATAAGACCAGAGATGCCCTAGAAAACCTCTGTGGCTATGTAGTTTATATAGCCACATCACCAATCCATAACAGCATCAGAGTTTCAGTCTCTCAAGCCCTTGAGAAGGAAAAGTCCAAGCTTGCTCAGCACCTCTAGACATGAGCCAGCTTTTTAATCATGCTATACCTGGGGCCCAAAAGATGAAATGTGTGTACCTTAACAAGTGAAAGCAAACTCACATATTATTAAAGAAAACAAAAGAATCCAAACAGAGGAAAAAAATTCTGTAGGCTTACACTTTTGGAATAGCTGATTGAAATCCATTGCAAAATTCAGCAGGATATAAATTAATTAAAAATATCATTTATGTGGCATGTGATCCCACTCCAAGGATCTACCTACATATGTGGAAAATCCTCAGTAATTTTTTAATGGAGAGAGAATAGCATTTGACTGGCAGGATCACTTGAGAGTAGTGGTATGAAGCTTAGGCTGAGGACTCTAATAAACCCAGTTTCAAATATGGGTTTCACCAAATTCAAGCAGCATAACTTTGGGAAAATTATTAAACCTGTATTAGCCTCAGTTTCCTCTGCACAACATAGAGCATAATGTCTGCTTTATAGAGGAGTTGTACTCACTGGGATATAGTTTTGAAAGGGCTTGGCATAGTGGCAGACACACTATCATTTATTAAGAACATGCACATATATACTTGCTCCTATGCATAGTGCTTTACAACAGTTCAGTCCCTGGGAGCCGAGACAGTGTTTATGTAAGTGCATAGGAACCACCAACACTGGGAGCTAGCTTGCTCTCTCTCGCCTTTCATAAACAAGGCTAGGACTCAGCTGTGTGCAATGTTTTGATACCCCTTGGGTGACACTGTCCCAGACGTCTAGATGTTTTCTCCAGCTCCAGCTAATGGACATTGAGATGTTCCCCTATTATAGTTCAAACCTAATACACCTCTCCCAGGATTCTGGCTGCACTGGCCCAAAGACTTATGCCTACATTGGCTATACAGTCTTTCCCAGCCATGGAGTCCTGTAAGTCTAGAGGGCAGTGGACAGTAATCTCGATCCACACTGGTTGCTGATTTGTAAAATGGATAGATAGCTCTTAAATGGCATATCAATTAGGAAAGAATATGTGCTAGCTCAAATACTACTGACATCCTGTCTCAGTCCTCAGGTTAAAATGAAGCAAATAAAAATCATGGCGTAATTGCTAAGATGATAGTAATACATACTTCATGAGCGGTGAGGAAGGATCTTACTGGCCACCTCCCTTGGATTTGAGAACACTACACTGACTCATTGTGACTAGAGTGAAAAAATCCCCAGGAGCTGTTTCTGAAAATATGCACTCCAGTTATAACAAACCTAGTCCCAAAGGAGCAGCCCTTTTCCTCGAATAGCATTCATTTTCTTTCTCTTATCTCCAGCAATGTGATCATTTTTGTGCTGTGCATTATTTAAACATCGGTAGCTAGTTCTTAGAAAAATATTCATTGAAAAAGCCTAATAAAATGGCTTTGAATGAACCCAGATAAAAAACGGCATTTGGTTCTTGTACCTAAAAGCCAAAAATTTCAGCACTCTGGAAGTTTTTAGGCCGTTTTTTAAATCTTTTGTTGCAAATTTGGCAGTGAAAAATTTACCAGTTGTGTCCTCTGCCATTTACTGCATACAGTACCCTATCTAGCTCGAATTCCACAGGATTCTAAAAGTGATCCCACCTGTCAATAAATCAGCCAATCAGGCAAAATTCATTTAAAACCTGGTGGAACACTGAAAAAGCTAGTGGCTTTTCATCTTTGCAGCTGGTTCTATCTACCGTAATTTTTCTTAATGTAGCCAAGAAATACAGTTGAAATTTTAGAACAGTGTATAATATTAAAATAGTTTTATTTTGTGTGGACTTTCTGATTGTGCTGCAAGATCAGAATTATCCCAAAGTAAAGGCATCTCTTACCCAAGGGTCCCGAAGCCAAACTCATCAGCGTCACATGAGTTAGCTGTCCACCCAGGCAGAGCCTGACATGGGAAAGGGGCAGGAGGGGGTGCCAGAGACATAGAGCATCCTCTGCTCAAAAAGAGCTTTAGGCCTATTTGAAAATAAATCCACATTTATCAATATATAGTACTAAAAAAAGAGCAAATAGAGTAAAAACTGGTTTATTGCTTTTCCACTAGCCAGTTTTGAAGAAACATTATACATAATGATATTCAGCCTAGGGTCCTCCAAGACTCTATTGTGGCCCATTCAAATCTTAATTTGTCCCTTTTCCATCCTTTGGCCACATAGTACACCACTTCCCTTGGCCAGGCACATTCCAACTTCACAAATTAGAGGACCGGACCCAAAATGAGCTGATTTTCTCAAAAATCAACATGGCATTCTGATAGTGGGTCAGTGGTCTTATCTCCTTGTCCAAAAGACAGCACAAATATTTCTGTTTGTGTTGCTTTAACCCTCCAGATGCCTCAGGTACCCATAAAGAAAGAGACTCAACAAGGAGGACTTCCTGTCCTCTCTTTCAGAGGTGCAATAGCATACAATGTCCTAGGACATTCATTCCTGATTGTCATAGGGAGGGAGTAGAGTGTGTGTGTGTGCATTGTGTGTGTTGGGGAAAGGGGGGACCCTAAGATTCATAACCCTAATTTAGAAACAATTTTCATCTTTAAAAAAAAATTACACATTCCTTATTCCCAGGCAAGCTATAGTCAGACAGATGATGAAAGTAACATGAGAACTGGTGATGATGGCGAGCCCTGGGCCCACACAGAGGAGGAAGACAGCAGCCTGGCAGCAGTGTCACCGAGGAGAGGAACCACCACACGCAGCCGCTCCTGACAAACCCCCACCCCTAAAGATGTGTTCTGATGACTATAGCGCAGCTAACTTTTTGTTCTAAGATTTGTAGTTCGTAGGTGTGTGTTTTGAGAAGGAAAAGAAAAATAGACTTCTGTTCAAAGCTAACTTATCAGCTACATCTTCTGTAACATGGCTCATCCTTGGTTAAAAAAAAAAAAAAACAACAGAGGCCGAAAACCTTTGCTGCTATTACACACGATGGCAGTATTAACAAACATTTTAAACCTTTGCACATGATATCGAACCTGTTCAGTTTACAATGACAATATTAATACTGTTTATAGCTAGAAGTTTGATTTCTGGATTCTTTGAGATTTTAGCAAAACAGTATATTATACACTGTACATTTTTTTTTTCCATCGCAATTGGGAAAAAACAACCACTTGCAGTTATTCATTAACCCCAAAGGATTTGGTTCCTGAGTGCACAAAGTCGGAGCCCAGAAGCCAAGAAGGGTCCTTGGCCTGCACGGTCTGCAGTTGTCCCCAAGTCCCCGTGAGCAGTGACTTGAACCAAACACACCAGGAATAATCCATTCTTTGGGGCTTCTTTCCAACTTGGGGTTGTTTTCTTTCAAGATACTCTAATAAATCAGCCATAGAATTTAGTGTAAATATTTTTTCCAAGTAGATATCATATTCAAAAAAAAGGCGACATTCAAATTATATAGAATCTAGTTTTTAAAATCAGCACAGATCTTCTTAAAAACTGTGAACTATGTTTTGAAATACTCGTTACTAAAGCTGTTTATAAACCACAGGTGCCATAAGATCCCCAAACGGACTAAAGTTACCTATGCTCTTCCATGGTCTTGTTCCTCTCGTTTTGGCTTTAGGAAGCATGTCTTTAACAGCACCGCTCATTCACGAGTTTCCCCAACAGGTGGTTTGGAGGCCTTCAGCTTTAAATGTACAGGCTTAAAGTGCGCTTGCAAATGTTCGCTCTCCTTTTATTTCTGAATGTTTATTGCCTTAGCTGGCCACCTGGTGTTCTGCATGCAGCCTTCTGTGGTCACGTGAAAGGAAACAAGCTCTTCCAAGTTGAGTTGGGATTTTGCACTCAGTGAAATGCTGACGTGTAAAAGAACTGTCAAAGACAAGAAGATAACAGACTGTGATGGTCCTTTAGGAAGGCCCTCTTTAGGGAGACCTAAAGACTCCCTTAGGGACCCTGGGAGAAATGAAAAGTAATCTTCTGCTTGTTTCATGATTTAATGAAAAAAAAGAAAAAAAGCCTGCAGCATATTGGATACATTATACTTAAATTAGAGCTTATCTGGAATTCCCGTTTCTCCTTTAAAAGAAAAAAACATCATTTTACAACAGTGGTTCTCAAAGCGTGTTCCCTGGACCAGCAGCATCAGCATCACCCAGGAAGGTCTTAGAAATGCAGAGTCTTAGGCCCCTACTCAGGTCTACTGAATCTGAAACTCCGGGGGTTGGACCAAGCAGTCTGTGTTTTAATCAGCTCTCCAGGTGATTCCGATGCACGCTAACAATTAACTATTGCTTTAGAATAAAGTTGTATAATGAAGTCTCTGAAGAGGCTTTATTCAGAATAAGGAAGAAAGGTTCTGAGTCAACCCCAAAGCTTCAGTGATTCAATTTTGCTTCCAGGGCTGGCAAAAACCTTCTCCCACCCTACACACTTAGTGTGTAGCTGGTGGGTGCCCAGCTGAGTCCTGACATCTTCCAGCGCCCTTTGCAGAGGGCTGTGAGGTGTTCATGTGCCTGCATTTGGTCAGAAGCCATCTCCTTAGATCCCCTTTGGAACAAAATTGCTCATCTTGGGATAGTAAAATGCTTGTTTGGAATTAGTAAGGAGCCCATCCTATCCCTTGATGTACTTAATCATATTTCCCTCCAGAGAACCCACCTGACAAATGTCCCTGAACACAGGCTGACACCAAAGTGGCACAACTACACAGTTCTCAGATATCTTTGCACAGATGGGTTTTATTGTGGGTTTTGTTGGTGTGTCTTAATGTTCATCTCTTTTCCACTGCCCATCCTCTGTGAAGCCATACCTCTCTAGACGGAGCAGGTGGCCACTGGTGCCTCATACTCAGTACTGAAAACCACGACATCCCAGCTACCTACATTGCTGTCAGCTCAAAATCATAGCCAGGTGGCTCCTGAACTCAGACCCTGCACGTGGCACTCAGCCGCTGACTGGACTGAGCTGACATGTTATCTCTTTATGTTTCTACACCAAAACGTTTGTCTAAGGTTTGAACTGTTCTGCTGATAACCTTCCCCCCGCCCCCGTCATAGCTTTCATTGCCAACCAACTCCATCACATGGTTGTTGATGCCATCGTACAAAGCCATTGCAAGGACTCTGGAAACTGCCGCCAATGACCAATTTCTGACTAACCAGCCACCTTTTCTTTCTCTTAGCTCCACGTCAGCACTGAGACCAGACTCAAGCACCCCTGTCCTGTAACCGAGACAAAATGGCGTGTGTTGTTTTGGGTTTTTGTGTTTTTTGGTGGATTTCTTTCCTTGGCTCTCCAAATTTACTTTTGGGGACTGTTCTAAGCGCAAACCCAGCAAGTTTCACCTGTCCTGTCCATTAGATACAACTATAACTTACGGGGGTTGTTTCTTTCTTGTTCCACAATGAATTGCACATCCATCTCCTTCAGAGCTGATGGCCTATTAATGAGCACTGGTCTAACACAGCCAACCCTCCCCCACATCACTGTGTTAATGGAGGAAGGGAGGAAGGTAAAATCTACTGCATGGGATTCAGGAATCAGTTGTGGTTGGTCAGGACGGAAGTTGGGGTAAGTTTGGTTGGTCAGAGGGAGATGTGCTGGAGATTGTTAAAAATGGATTCTTGAATGATCTCCTATAAGGCAGGGAAGGTTCATTTGTAAGTAGTAATGTGAACTGAATTGCATTAAGAGTATGTGGCCTTTGTTGTGATATACTATGTATTTTCTTATATGCATGAGCCAAACTGTTGCATCATAATTTAGCACCGATGTCTGCTTTCATTTTGATCATCTTTGTCCACCCTTATTAGTTCTTGGCTGTTAACTGTAGATAGATCTTGTAAATTCAGCAACCTTTGGTTGCAGCATTGACCTTGGTTTGATTCCACGCAAGGAGCCACCAACAAGAATTCCAGTGTCCTCAGAAGAAAGGGCGTTTTTACTTTTGAACCAAAAAGAGAAACAAAAAATCAGAAGCATTACACCTTGAAACTAATTAACTATAAGACATTTTTAATTATGACTACTGCAATTTGACACCATTTGAAATAACCAATTCAGAGACACTAAAGATTTCATGATATTCATTGGTATTGTAACAAAACTACTATTGTATGGGTTTTTTGTATTGCTGTTAAGTATTGTTTTGTGTGTGTGTGTGTGTGTGTTGGAACCTCCTGGGGACATGTTCTATTTTGAAGTGATTAAACTATTTAATTGTGTGTCTATATTTTGGAATGGAATTATTTCTTCATTAAAAAAATGTTTTTAAAAACACTATATCTTGTATGTTTTATTCCTTTGTTTCAATGAATCTTTCCTAAAGCAGCATGGAGTTGTAAGGGCAAAGAGAAAACTTCCCCTTTACCCTTGGAAGCTTCACTGAAAAATCAACTCACAATAAAGCAGATTAATAAGAGAAAAGCTATACAAATTTATTTTAACATGTATACATGGGAACCCTCAGAAAATGAAGATAAAGCTCTCCAATGGGAGCTGGTGATGATTTCATAGGTATTTGTTTGTATCCAAATTCATCAAATGATAGACATTAAGTACGTACAGTTTATCATATGTCAATTATACCTCAATAAAGCTGTTTAAAATAAACAAATACACATATATATAAATCTTGCAGGCACAGGTGAAAACAAACGAATTCACAGTGATGATCACTCCTCCCATTTTCATTTCTCCTCTAAGAACCTCTGTGATTTCCATGCAATGGAGGGTTGGGTGTCCTGCTTATTCGAGGGGCTGATTCCTTCACAGAACCAACAGCAGAACCTGCAAGTCTGGTTCTACACGTCATGAATGGCATTTTTGGGACATCTGACATGGAACGGTGCTGAAAAGTCTGTGCTCACAGTCTGGGGTTGATCTGAAGTCCAGGAAAATGGTGTAAACACTCAAGAAGCACTAGAGAGAGAAATTAAGAAGCTCTCCATCAATTACAAGGACAGATCCTGACCTGAGATGATCATAAGAGGAAACTGACACATTCTACTTCCCTTTGAAGGTGAGAGACAAGGGCATGTCCATAGGTTCCTGCCTAAGTTGCTGTCAGCTGTGTTTCAATGACTCAGCCCTTCATCTCTGAGGGGCCACATTTAGCTCTAATTTCCTTACCTCAGCATTTCCCGAATTCATCAAATTACAAAAGTCACCTGAGGAGTTGATTAATTCTGATTTAGCAGGTCTAGAGCAGAGTCAGGGAATCTGTATAATATTAATAAGCACCTCAGGTGATACAGTCTGATCAATTTTAAGAAATGCTACGTACTCTGGGAGGCCAAGGTGGGAGGATCACTCGAGGTCAGAAATTCAAGACCAGCCTGAGCAAGAGTGAACCCCGTCTCTACTAAAAACAGAAAAATTAGCCAGCATCATGGCACATGCCTATAGTCCCCACTGCTTGAGAGGCTGAGGCAAGAGGATCACTTGAGCCCAGGAGTTTGAGGTTGCAGTGAGCTATGATCACAGCACTGCACTCTACCTGGCATGACAGAATGAGACTCTGTCTCAAAAAAAACAAAAGAAATGCTGTTCCCTTGCTACTCAAAATATGTTCCAGGGCCCAACAGAATTAGCATCACCCAGGAACTAGTTAAAAATTCAGAATCTTAGGCTTCAGCCTAGACCTACTGAATCAGAATCTGCATTTTATCAAGATCGTTAGGTGATTCATGTGCACATTAAATTTTAAGAAGAATTGACACAGGACCCAGCTTTTTTCCCAGCCTTTCAGGAGTCGACTCATGTAGGTCGTCAGGGTATGGAATGACAAGCCAGGGGTGCTTTTTAAGCAACGATAATGCAGTACTTGAATTGTAAAATTTTGGTTTAATAAGTCTAGGGTGGGGCCTGATATCTTACATGATGCTGATACTGGTCTGAGGACCATACTTTGAAGTATAAAGCTATAGAGTTCTTTGAAATGAGACAAATTCTAGGGAGATTGTTACTAGTAAACCAGGTACAGTAATCCACCCCTGGCCTTTGGGGATCCCCATTTATAGCAAACAAAGATACCCAAGTCTAAGGACAGGGTATCTGATAGAAGCACAGTTGGCTTGGGGCACTCAGGTGACATTTTAGCAGCTAAATCTATACCAGGAGCACTGGAAGAGCTGGATTTAGGATTCTGTCCAAGAAGCTTTTGCTGTCAAAAGGCTTGTCTCCGTGGTACAAGGAATCACGCAGAAGCAGGACTAAATGGATCCAGTGACCACAAAAAGGCAGATGTGCAGGTTGGGATAGGGCCAAGTTGGGTGAGGAGAAGCTGGCAATGTTCCAGATTCACCATGCCAGCAGAGCATGCAGGCTGCCTGCCAAGAGCCCCAGGAAGAGGTTCCCTAGGCACCATGGGCACCAGGGATCCTGCCCTTCTGGGAGGCTGCTATGATAGGACCCCTTCCCATTTGAAACTTCAAAGATACATATGCAAGGATGTTCACATAGCCTTGCGTATAACGGTAAAATATTAGAAATAGCCTAAATGGTCATTTATATAGAAATGGCATGCTGCAGTAGGATGAAATACTAAGAATCCATAAAAATGGTGACACAGAGATACATGTACTGATGGAAGATATTTATGTATGCTGAGCAAAAAAAAAAATCAGATTATTAAAAAATGTTAGAATGATCTCAATTTTGTAAATATTTAGTGGCAATGCATGAAAAAATACCCAGAAAAATAAACACCAAGAGATTAATCATCTAAATCATGGGATTGTGGATGGTATTTTTATTATTGTCCTTAAGTTATTATATCTTTTCCAGGCTCCCTATAATAAATATTTAGAGTAGATGGGTGGATATATAACACTTGGGTGCGACAGTCTCTTTGATTTGGTAATAAGGATGCTTGAGTCAGCAACACCTCTGACAGGCGTGTCTAACAATGAGAATTTTCTTTGCCTTCAGTAAACAAAGAATTCTCTCTTTGCCTCTAGAGATGCTCGATAGCATTGTTATGCCACAAAGCCTTGAAAATTATGTGTACATTTGCTTTATATTTAAGAAAACTTAATAAAAATATTGGAGGCTTATGAGTCAAGTTAAATAATGACAATTTTTTGTTGCCCATTTCCAAATGCTAATTGGTTCAATTACGGACAGAAACAAAGCGTGTGAAAGAGTAATGCAGGCCATGCGTATTTTCATCTCTGGTTCTGCTGGCTCACGTGTTACATGAAGCTAAATAACACCTGTGGTTGGCTCCTTCACTTTCCAGTGCCTGACTGTGCCGCCCGCCACAAGCAGTGCCGCTGAGGAGGAGTCCTAGGCAAGAATATTTGTTGGAACATGAATGGCACTAGGCAAATAACCTCTCTGGCATTCCATTTTTTCTGGAAGTCTTTCTGTGGCTGCTCCAACTTGGGAAGAGCTACACCCTGAGAATATCTGAATAGGGCCAGTTAGACTAGCTCTTTGCTCTAGACCTCAAAGAGAAGCTTACTTTTGCTTTCTTTGGAATTCTTTTCCTTGGCAAACACCTTTCCTTGCCAACAGTGGGTTAAGCAGGTAGGCCAAGAGGGTAAGAAGGAAGGTATACACTTAGGTGTGCCTGCTCTGGCCAGAGGAACTCCTCCGTACACTCCAGTGTCACTGGTCTGATGCATGGGGCAAATGTTCACCTGCATGTACCTGTCCTATCTTTAGACATTGTGTCCCAAATACCATAGATTTATAATTAATTTTTATGTGTGTCTTTAAACTTATGTAGGAAATAAAAAGTGGTGTTACAAACCAAAAATACAATATCTTCCATTTCCACCCAAGTGGGTGTACCACAATTCAGTTCTGACACTAACTACCCAGAGTTAGTGCAGGCCCCACAGGTGAAGGGCAAAGTCTTCAGCAAGACTGACATCAGCTCGGATGCCGGTCACAAGTCTCAGGGGCCACCCACACTTCCGACTGACAAGCTATAAATTCGGGGGTTCCCATGACCCCCTAAAGGATAATGTTCTAGATAATTGACTAGAACAACGTGCAGAATTCACCAAAATCACTAGACCTTCGATTACAGTTTTATCATAAAGGATACAGATCAAGAACAGCCAAATGAGGAGACACATAGGGCAAGGTCTGGGGACTGGGGGAGGACAAAGAGCTTCTATGCCCTCTCCTTAAGGAATCTGGGCATGGCACCCTCTCAGCACATAAACGTGTTCACCAACCAGGAAGCTCCTCTGAGCCTTTGTGTTCAGAGATTTTATTGGGGTTGCATTACAAAGCCATGGTTTATTAAATCAACTGAACTCAATCCCCAGCCTCCTTTCCCTCTCCAGAGGTTAAGCTGGCCCAAAGGTCCAGTCATCTAGTCACATGGTTGATCATTCTGGTGGCCAGTCCCCATCCTGAGGCTATCCAGGGACCCACAATGAATCACTTCATTAGTATAACAAAATACTCTTACCACTCAGGAGATTCCAAGGGTTTTTGAAGTTCTATTTCAGGAGCCAGGTACAAAGACCAGATATATTCTCTATTATACCACATAACAATACCTGCTTTATTTGCCCATGTAGTTACCTTTATTGGAGATCTGTATTTCTTCTTACAGCTTCAAGTTACTGTTTGTTGTCCTTTTATTTCAACTTGAGGACTCCTTTTAGTATTTCTTGGAGGACGGGTCTACTGGTAGTGAATTTCCTCAGCTTTTGTTTATCTGGGAATGTCTTAATTTCTCCCCCATTTTTGAAGGACAGTTTTGCTGCATATAGAATTCTTGATTGATAGGTTTTTTCTTTTCTTCTTCTTAATTTTTTTTTATTATGAGATGAGGTTTCACTTTGTTGCCCAGGGTGGAGTTCAGTGGCACAATCATAGCTTCATAGCTCACTGCAGCCTCGAACACCTGGGCTCAGGCGATCCTCTTGTCACAGCTTCCTGAGTAGCTGAGACTACAGGTGTGTGCCACCACACCCGGCTAAGTTTTTGCAATTTTTTTAATAAACGGGATCTCACTGTGTTAGCCAGACTAGTCTCAAACTCCTGGCCTCAAGTGATCCTCCTGCCTCAACTTAATGAGTGGCTCTTTCGGCACTTTAAATATGCCCACTGCTTTCTAGCTTCTGTGGTTTCTGATGAGTAATCAACTGTTAATCTTACTGAATCTCTCTCATATGACAATTGCTTCTTTCTTGCTGCTTTCAAGATTCTTGCTCTGGCTTTGACTTTCAACAGTTTGATTACAATATATCTCAATGTGGATCTCATCAAGTTTATCCTACCTGGGGTTCATTGAGCTTCTTGGATGTATAGAAACAAACTCCCCTAATAATTTTGCAGAAAGATTGGTTAGGATGTCATTGCAATAATCCAAGCCAAATCAGTAATGATAGCTTAGACTAAAAGTAGAGTGAAGATGTTCATATGCTAAATATGTTTTGAGAGTAGAAACAACAGGTGTTGTGGGTGGATTGGATGCTTGTGAGAGGAATAGAAGAAACAAGTATGATACCAGAATTTGGGAGCCCAAATAACTGGGAGAAAGGAGTTTTATTATGAAGATGAAGAAGACTAGAATGAGAAGGATTTGGGTAGGGATAATTTCAGGGGCTCAATTCTGCACGTAAGACATTTGAGATACCTATTAAACATCCAAGTGGACAGGAGGAGTAATGTGTTGTAAATCTAGGTTTGGAATTCAAGAGTAAAGTCTGAACTGGAGTCATCACCACAGAGGTGATAAAGAAGACTGAAAAGGAACAGTCAGAAAGGTAGGAATAAAATTAGGAGCTGTGGTGTCCTGGAAGCCAAATGATGAAAGGGTTTCAAGGCAGAAGGCATGTTCAACTGGGTTGAATGCAGCTGATAAGTCAAGTGAGATAAGAATGAGGAATCGATCCATCACACAGGCATTGAATTAACTTAATCCTCTTCAAAGAATCTGTTCGTTATTTGCAAGTTCAAGAACTCCTATGTGCTCAACGACATCTTCAGGAACACTGAGAGGAAATTCGTGTTTGTTTTTCCTCTACGAGCCTTCAGGGAGTAGTTGTGCACCTAAATAAATCCGCAGAGTTAGGTCTGATTTCAATCTCCCCATACCCTCACAAGTCAACTCCCTTTCCTTCTTCCCATTTGTAGAGATCAATCCACAAAGATAGCACTGACAATTGACATATTGTGATAGGCATATAACAAGCAAGTCAAGTAGAAAATATTTCCCTAATGACTCTTCCAATAGCTTGTTAATGAAAAAAGCACATAATCATTATTTCTGGGAAAAGAGTCTTTCTTTTATTACTTCTAGAATTTCATCTGTCTCCATTATTTTCAGAAGAAGAAAGGATAAATTATAAAATTCTTGCCTGGTCTCTGATGTGTAAAAATAAAATTTATGGCAATGTGTGTTTGCTTGACATTACCTATTTGTTGTTTTGAGAGATAAATTAAATGAAAAGATACATGTAAAACACAGAACAAGGTTCCTGAGTGTGATGGAAGCTTAGCACATGCCAGTTCCTTTCCTAATTTCCCTTGAAAGCTTATGATCCTCATTCATAAAATGGAGGCAATAGTTTTCGTTTTCAGAAAATTCACACAAAAATAAATTTAACTTAGAAGCAAATATAAGCAAATCTATTCAACCTAATTATGAATAAAATGACAGGAAATGAAAACCTTCTTATACCTACTTAAAACCTATTAAATGAACAAAGATTTTTAATAAAGTCAGCAATACTAGCAAAAGTGAAGTATCTGCTGCTAAGAATGTACATGTGTGAAATGTTTATGTGGGATGGGGGCAAGGAAGAGGGAGGAGGGTGTGCAGTGAGGGAGAGAAAAAGAGAGATTCAAAAATATTCATATGTTACAACCCAATAACACCACATCATGGGCTCTCTCTTAACGAAATTAAATTTGAGACAAAAATATAAATAACTTAAATCTGGCAACAGGAATTAGTTGCCTAAATCATAGTACATTTAAACACTGTAGTATTTTGCAGCAAATAAATATTTATGCATAGACATTAAAATGACTGTCCACTGGTGAGAATGTAAACTGATGAAGTCACTTAGGAAAATAGTCTGATGGTTCCTCGAAAGGTTAAACATAGAGTCACCATATGACCCAGCAATTCTACTCCTGTGTATGTATATAAGATAAATGAAAACATATATCCATACAAAAATTTGTACACAAATATAAATAGCAGTATTTATTCATAATAGCAAAAAGAGTGAAAACAACTCAAATGTCCATCAACTGATGAATGGATAAACAGAATTGGTATATACATATGAGGGGCCTTCAGAAAGTTTGTGGGAAGATGGAATTAAAAGATAAAAATAAAAAACATAAACTTAATTTATCAACATAAGCTCCAGCAAGCTGAATACACTTTTATAAGCAATGATTTCTGCTATTTAGTCCACCCCCACAGAACTGAGGGTCCTGGGGATTTAGCCATGTCAATGCAGTCTTTTTTACATTATTAACTGAAGAAAAATGGGTGTCCCTTAAAAACTTTTTAAGATTAAGAAACAAAAAGAAGTCAGAAGGAGCCAAACTGGAACTGTAAAGTGGATGCCTAATGATTTCCCATTGAAACCCATTGAAACAAACAAAATTGCCCTTGTTTGATGAGAAGAACAAGCAGGAGCATTGTCATGGTGGAGAAGGACTCTCTGATGAAGCTTTCCTGGGCATTTTTTTGCTAAAGCTTTGGCTAACTTTCTTAAAACACTCTTATAATAATCAGATATTATCATTCTTTGGCCTTCCAGAAAGTCACCAAGTAAAATGCCTTGAGTATCCCAAAAAACTGTTGCCATGACCTTTGCTTTTGACTGGTCCACTTTGCTTTGACTGGACCTCTTCAGCCTCTTGGTAGCCATTTCTTTGATTGTGCTTTGTCTTCAGGATCATGCTGGTAAAGCCTTGTTTCATCTTCTGTTACAATTCTTTGAAGAAACACTTCACGATCTTGATCCCACTTGTTTAAAATTTCCATTGAAAGTTCTGCTTTTGTCTACAGCTGATCTAGATGCAATGGTTTTGGCACCCATCAAGCAGAAATTTTGCCCAACTTTAATTTTTTATTCAGAATTGTGTAAGCTGAAGCAATTGAGATATCTATGGTGTTGGCTATTGTTTCTGTTGTTAATCATCAGTCAGTCCTCTTCAGTTAGAGCATGAAGAAGATTAATTTTTCTTCACAATTTCACATGAACGGTCTGCCACTGCAGGCTTCATCCTCAATGTCATCTTGTCCCTTAAGACAAGTTATCCATTTGTAAACTGCTTATTTCTTTGGGGCATTGTTCCCCTAAACTTTTAGTAAAGCATCAATGATTTCAACATTCTTCCACCCAAGCTTCACCATAAATTTGATATTTATTCTTGTTTCAATTTTAGCAGAATTCATGTTGTGCTGATAGAGGTTCTTTTCAAACTGATGTATTATCCTTCTTAGTGTCTCAAACTAGATCTTGTTCAGATATGTTATAATGAGCTAGTACAAGTTTATTTTGGTGCAAAAAAAATTGAAATCCATTCATATATTTTCCATAAAACACATTTTTCATGAATTTTTTGAAGACCCCTCATGCAATGGAATAATTACTTGACAGTAAAAAGAGATGAAGTGATAGTAAAAAAGAGATGAAGTATTGATACATGCAACAACATGAATGAAACTTAAAAAGATTATGTTAGGTAAAATAAATAAGTCAAAACAGACCACGTATTGTATCATTTCATTTATATTAAGTGTCCGGAATAGGCATATTCACAGAGACATAAAGTAGATTAGTGGTGACCTGGGGCTGAGGGGTTGGGAAGAAAGGGGAAGTGACTGTTCATAAATAAGAAGTTTCTTTTGGGGGGTAGTGAAAATATTTAAAATTGATTATGTGAATGGTTGCACAACTCTGTGAATGTACTAAAAATCACTGAATTGTACTTTTAAGTCGATGGATTGTGTGATGTGTAAATTAAATCTCAATAAAACTGTTACATATAAAGATACCTAAAGAATTTTTAATAACAGGATCAAATGTTTGTACCTGCTCTGAAAAATCATCAAGATGGGATTCATATGTATATGTACACATATACATATGTATATGTACATACATACATGTGTACACATAAATATGTATATGTATACATATACATATGTATATACATTTCATATACATATACAAAATGTATATGAAATCCTCAATTATGTAAAAATATGCACAGAAAAAGAGTAGCGGCTTCTGAACGATATTTTTAAAAGGGACAAATTCAGAGAAAATGGAAGAGGAGATACCATTTTGGAAACTGGAGAGCAAATGAGCACATGGCCACTGACCTAGAAGGTCTGAGAAAGCAGAATCCTGTGCTGAGAACCAACCAGATCCCTAAAGGCTCAGAAATCAGCACCAGGTGCTTCTGAAAATGGGAGAGACAATTGGGAAGATTTGTTGAAAGCTTTTTTTTTTTTTTTATTTGAGACAGAGTCTCACTCTTTGCCTGGGCTAGAGTGCCGTGGCATCAGCCTAGCTCACAGCAACCTCAAACTCCTGGGCTCAAGGGATCCTTCTGCCTCAGCCTCCCAAGTAGCTGGGACTACAGGCATGCGCCACCAGGCCCGGCCAATTTTTTCTATATATTTTTAGTTGTTCAGCCAATTTCTTTTTTTATTTTTAGTGGAGACAGGATCTCGCTCTTGCTCAGGCTGGTCTCAAACTCCTGAGCTCAAACAATCCACCCGCTTCGGCCTCCCAGAGTGCTAGGATTACAGGTGTGAGCCACCATGCCTGGCCTGTTGAAAGCTTTTACGGAAACAGATCCTAGACACTCTTTACTTCTTCATCCCACTGGGTGATTGTCCTTCTCCCACTTTGGTGGAAAACTGGAGAGCAAGTCACAGGAGGTCCGGTCTGGTCTAGCAATACCCGGCATAACTGAAGAATGAGTATTATGCAAACACAAGGGGTTTTAGTAATCATATAAACAGTAAATTCTGAGACCCTCTTGCAAGCCTTCCCCACTCAGCAAACAGAACCGTGGCAGTCAGGCCTTTATCTTTAGATCAGAGATGATAGAGCTTTCTTTGGGGAATCGGACTAGCCCAAAGGGAAATCCCTAAAACTACTTAGATGGGCCCAACCAGAGCACCCTAAAGAAATGTTCGTGTTCAAAGAGTTCCACTCATATGCTAAGACTACCAATCAGCTACCTAGACCCTTACTCTTAAATATGAGCAGACAACCAAGCAAAACCAGATATTTGAGTAGAGACTTTAACATGAATGTTAGAGAACAAAAAAGAAAGAGAAAAAAAAAAACCCTAGAATATTAAGTGGACTATGCTGTAGAAATTAGATAAGATAATGTTAGCTACTAAAAAAAAATCAAACCCACGTAGAACGATGGCTTGAATCTAGCATACACCTCCAAATGGAAGTTCCTGATGAGTAGCCAGCTCTTCTCCGAACACCAATTTAGGGATCCAGGTTCCTTTCACCTTTTGAAAATTTGTAATTTATATTCTATTTCTTAGTGGATTCCCAAAATTATATAATATCCATGCTGAGAAAACCTGGATTCACCCTTACTTATACCTAAAAAGAACTTAAGAAGAAAAACCAAGAAAATTATTCATTCCTAAGTGGTTCAAAAAAGTTAATCATAGTATATTACATAGCTCAGCTTTGAATCAGAGCTCCAAATAGCATACACAAAATAATAATGTAAACACAGGATGTTAATCAACCGAAGTGGCATATAACCATATCGAGAAGATGGAAGATGGGATATGTACATGTAGATGGTAGATGGGGAGGGCTAACTTCTCATCGTCCATAATGGGAAGTCCATAGATAATGCCTGAAACTTATGAAACAAAAAGAAATACAAAGACGTTATTTAGAGATAAGGTAAATCCCAAAAAAATAAGCTAAGAAATAGGTGGAATTAGCTTTTTCTGATAAAGGGAATTTGGGGAGAGTGAAAACTTTTTATACCATTTGAGTATAATTTTGATTTTTTAAAAGAAAAAGTGGTGCAAAATACTTTAAAGTATTAGCAGTGATTGTCCTTGGGTGAAGGCTTTTTGGATACATTTTTAAAATATTCCTTCTTCCATCTATATTTTCTGCATACTCTAAAATAAACATGAATTACTTTTATGATTGAAATGTTAATAAAGTTTAAAAGTAACATGTCTGCCTCAAAAGTTGTAAGAATTAAATGTGAAATGTTTTTAACCCAGTTGGTATTTTTAAATTTAACTATTTGACTTACATGAACAGGAGGTGAGTTTTTGTGAGGTTAAATTACTCTTCCATTTGATTAAAAATTTGCATATATTTGACCCTTTTGAAAAACATACAAGATACTACCCTCATTTTTCTATCTTGCTTTTTTTCCCCCTGAATAACAACAAAATAAATGTCTCTTTTGGATGTATTGTAATCTTTAGGGTTATTTTGAGGCAAACATTTGACCGGTAATCAGAACACTGAGCAGGGCCAACTAGGTATGTAAAGCTGCCCAACTCTGGAATGCTGGCACCATTTCATGCCAATTATTTTGCCTCTCTGCCACAAATTTATAAGCATCTCAAGGTCAAAAATCCATATACCCTCTCTCCTTTCCTCTTCCCCTTCTTTTTTCTCTCTTTCTTTTATTCTTTCCTCCCAAATTTCAGATACCAGGAAAAAATACTAATATTTGTGTAATACTTCACAGCTTTCAAAAAATCTATTTTATTCCCATTTCATCCTCACATTACCCATTTCAGGAAAGTAGTGATATTTTCTTCTTTAAATGAAACAGAAAACTAAGATTCACAGAGTGATTTGCCCTAGAACAAATATTGCTTCTTCTTCACAGCAGTTATTTACAACAAGAGCTCAATAAATGCAGGTCAGCCAACAGGAACTCGAGCAGAACCTGGGATACCCAACCTCCAGTTAGTCCAAATTATGCTTCCTTTTGTTCACTTGGCAGAAGAGTCCATGATCATCCAGAAATATCACCTGAGGAGCTCTCTTTGGGATGAAAACATCTGAAGACAAGGTAGAGATAGGAAAGAAGACCTGGGCATGCCATCAAGCAAGAAACAGAGGGGAAAACACAAGCCGTTTCCCACTTATGAGAAGATGGTGTGCTTCTGGGAGGAGTTTCAAAAGCAGGCTTCTCCCTCTGCCCAGGGTTAAGTAGACGTTAGCATGCCCCCACTAGATATGGCGTCAGCCAAGATTGAGATTCCCCCAAGGAGCTGCGTTCAGTTTCTTGGCTTTGGTTTAATTCCTGCTGCTATCTTCTGGTTGCCCTAGCAACCCACATTAAGTTTGAAAATTTTTGTTTTGAACATTATTTGAGCTAGTAAAGGGAAACTGGGAGGCTAGGGAAAGGTGAAAAGAGATTTTTAGTACCAAATTTTTTACTAAGACATCAGGCTCTGCAAGAATGCTGTGATGTACACTGAGAACTATCCACTCCTAACACACTCTGGTAAGATTTCATCGGGAAAGGTTAGGAGCAAGAGGGCAGGTCTGGATATAGAACGCTAGACAAGCTTAGAGCAAGAATCTTTTCCCTGGTTCATAACCAATTTGGGAAAAATAAACAAGCAATATTGTCCTCTGAAAAACAAAATCCTTTATAGTCTTAAATAGAAAAAGAATGGTACATTTGGAGAAGTTAGTACATGAGAAAAGAGAAATATTTCCCCTCTATTGCAAAGAGAACCCTTGATGGAGAGAGATTAAAATATTTTAATGGGATAAAAAAGGAAGAGTATTCTTTTACCAGAAAATTGAACCAAGGCTAAGAAAAGATACTGAAAACTGCATGCTTATCTTCACTTCCGAGCTCTCACTGTCCACTACAAGGAAGCATACTTGTTCAACTGCAGAGACAGATGTTTTTCCAGCCATGAACTCTCTAGAGGCATGTGTAGTCCTCCCTCAGTATCTGCCAAGGATTGGCTCCAGGACCCTCTCCCCCACCCCCTGCAACAGCCAAAATCCAAGAATGCTCAAGTTCCTTATATAAAATGGCATAGTATTTGCATATAACCTACACATATCCTCCCGAATACTTTAAATCGTCTCTAGATTACTTATAATACCTGCTACAATGTAAATGCAATATAAATAGCTGTTATACTATATTTTAAAAATTTGTGTTTTTATTGTTGTATTGTTATGTTTTATTGGTTTTTTCCCCCCAAATTTTTAATCTGCAGTTGGTTGAATCCAAGAAGGCAGAACCCATGAATGTGGAGGGCTGACTGTATTAGGCAGGTCTTTCTTTGTATTTAATGTAATGAATATTGAGCTATATAAGGAACAGTTTTTGATTTTTTTCCTAAAAAGGTACAAAGTCATTTTTCACATGACTTAGCATAATGCTAAATTGCCCAGTTTGTGAAGGTGAGTTGTTCTTCAGGCTACTCTTTTAAATATCAGTGGTCATAGGATTTTTCATGGAAGCTTTGGAATAGAGGAAAGTCTATTAGGAAGAGGCTCTGGCAAGCCCTCAAAGTGGGAGGTTGATGAGGCAACCCATGTGCTCTAAAACTAGGTAGAAGTGATGCTTGTTGTGACAAGTGAAGACATTGATTTGTATTCTGACCTCTAGGTTGCAAAAATACCTGACAGCAGTGCCAGGACTTTTCTCAGAAAGTGATTCAGCAGTTTGCCTTAGACTGACCTAGTTTTAGCGCTGAAAGCCCCAAATCCTGAGAAATTCCACAGTTCCTGTCACAGCAGAACAATTGGTCACCCTAAAAAGCAGGTAGAGATGTTTGAGCACTCCAACAGGTAACAATTCTCAGTGGAATTCTGCATCGTGAAGCATGTAAATTATTATTCTAGAATGGGATTTCTGTCCTGTTTCAAGGACAGGAAGTGTTTATTCTAACATGAATGTATCTTTTTCAATCAAAAGCTTAATTTTTAAGAGGATCTCATTCTGATGTCTCGCCAAGATGCATTAGCTGCAGGATTCACTTCAGGGTATCTTAAATGAGAACGCTGTGGATTCACTTTGGGCTTTCTAAAATGAGATAACCTGTGGATTAGAGATGTTTATACATCTAGGTGGTAAAGAGAGTCTGTTGAAACTAAGTTTAATTTTGGCATGAGTGATATTGAGTTTTTTTGTTAAGATAGTGATTGGCTATGAGAATTTTTTCTTGAGGATATCTCAAAAAATTTGAACAGGTCATTAACTTGCCCTCCCATTTTCTTTGAAGGGAGGACATCACATCAATTAGTTCATCTAGGAACAGAATCAAATTCTTTAGACATGAGTTTAGACAGACAGAGCTAAGACTCAGCCCTGATTTTACCATTGCATTGCTCTGTCCCATGCCCACAGTCACCCACTGTAATCTCAATGGAGTGTTGAAATAGAATCTGGAAAGAAACACGAGAGCTTGGACTCTAGAGAGGGAACATACAATCTGGCCCTTAGAGATTTTTCTATTTATTGAATCAAAGACTAACAAATGCTGTAAAGATTTCTATTCTCAATTAAGCAAAAAAGAATATCGGCTTGATATTTCTGGAAAAGCTACTAACATACAGTGAGATTTATATATGGCATTATAGAGTGCCCCTAAACTGGAATTTCTAGAGGAAACTTGTTCTAACATAATTTCTTTTTAGTTTTTTAAATAAGTTAAGAATTGAAATCCACGATAAGCAAATTCTGATGATCCAAAAAACCATAGAACACACCACAAATCACATAAAAAGTCCCCAGGATTTCCTGGGTAAGATGGTTCAGCAGTTACCTAAAGAGTTCACCTCTGAATGAACTTTCATCCTTAACAGTAGCTGATTATTCATTCAGATGAAAATTCAACTGAAAATGCTTTCAGTTCAATAGTAACTGCCAATAAAGAATTTTTGGCTGGACATTTAGATGAGCATAAATCAGTTTTATATTAGTTTTACTCAGCTGTATATTCCATATAGAGTATACTCCTTGAATGTAAAAATAAAAAATTAAAATCCTTAATATTTTTATATCAGAAGCAGTAGTTTTCTGAGATATATATATATATATCCATTCATTACAGTGGCCAAAGGCCATTGTAGTCACAGCAGTGATATGAGACCCAGAGTTTTCCTTATTTATAAGTAAGTCATCAATTTTGCAATTTTGCCCCTTTTGGAGTTTTATAATTCCACTGTTTTGTGTGAAAGAGATAATTTACCAATCACAAGGAAGAGGGCTTGAAGGTTATATTGGGATGCTAGACCAGTGATTAGAAAATACTACTAGGATCTATAGAATCAACATAGTTAAAATGTCCATACTACCCAAAGTTGATTTACAGATTCAACGCAATCCTCATCAAAATACCAACATCATATTTCACAGATCTAGAAAAAGTAATTCTACACTTCATTTGGAACCAGAAAAGATCCCAAATAGATAAGGCAATCTTAAGCAAAAAGAATGAATCTGGAGGCATCACATTACCAGGCTTCAAACTATATTACAAGTCTACAGTAATTGAAACAGCATGGTATTGGTACAAAAATAGAGACGTAGACCAATGAAACAGAACAGAGAACCCAGATATAAAACCATCCACATACAGCCAACTGATCTTTGACAAAGCAGACAATAATAAACAGTGGGGAAAAGAAGCCCTATTCAATAAATGGTGCTTGAAAAATTGGATGGCTACATGCAGAGGAATGAAATAGGATCCATATCTCTCACCATGCACAAAAATTAATTTAAGATGGATAAAAGACGTAAATGTAAAGCATCAAACCATAAGAATTCTAGAAGACAATGTAGGAAAAACTCTTCTAGCTATCAGCCCAGGCAAAGAATTTATGAAAAAGATCCCAATGGCAATCACAGCAACAGCAAAAATAAATAAATGGGACTTGACTAATTAAAAAGCTTCTGCACAGCTAAGGAAATAATCAACAGAGAAAATACTAATAAGCTATCCATCTTATAAAGAGCAGACTTCACTAAATCATCAGGGAAATGCAAATTAAAATCACAATGAGACATCACCTTACCCAGTTAGAATGGCTTTTATTAAAAAGTCCAAAAACAATAGATGCTGGCATGGATGCAGAGAGAAAGGATTGCTTATGCACTGTTGGTTGGACTGCAAGTTAGTACAACCTCTATGGAAAACAGTATGGAGATTCCTCAAAAAACTAAAAGCAGACCTACCATTTGATTCAGCAATCCCACTACTGGGTGTTTACCCAAAGGAAAAGAAGTCATTTTATCAAAAAAACACCTGAACTCGAATGTTTATTGCAGCACAATTCACAATCACAAAGATGTGGAATCAACCCAAGTGCCCATCAATTCATTAGTAGATTAACAAAATGTGGTATATGTACACCATGGAATACTATTTAGCCATAAAAAGGATGAATTAATGCCTTTTGCAACAATTTGCCTGGAACTGGAGACCATTATTCTAACTGAAGTATCTAAAGAATGGAAAAATAAACACCACATGTATTCACTATTTAATTGGAACTAAGTGATGAACACACATGGGCAAAGAGGGAAGCAAAGCTCAGTGGAAATCAAGCAGGGGCAGTGGGGAGGAGGAAATGGGTGAAAACCTACCTAATGGGTACAATGAGCACTATCTGGGTGATGGACACACTTATAGCCCTATCTCAAGCATTACAAAAATGATCCATGTAACCAAAAGCATTTGTATCCTCATAATATTTTGAAATAAAATAAGAAAATATTACTAGGATCTGTAAATTCTCATCCACAAATTAACCCAGGAGCCACTGTGCTAGGTGGTGGGAGGGCATATATGTGACTACTCCTTCCTTATTATGAGTAGATGAGAAAGCCTGAATTAAAGCATGAGAAATGCTGAGAAGGAGGAAAAAATATTTTGGAATAATCATGTTTGTTCTCTCCAAAAATGTATAACCCTAGTAAATTGTTTCTAATCGTATCCTAAATCCTTGTATTTTCCACGAATCAGCATGTACTAAACAAACGTAAGAGGATAAATGATTACCATTCCTTCTCTAGCAACATCTGTTTCCAAAGGAATTTTGGCAGAGTTCACAAGTGATGTCAGACTGCCGGGACAAAGATTACAATCTCACTAATTCTTGCCCTGGCATTCCTACCTCCAGGGAGTCTTGACTAAAGGCATGAAAGCTGGAGTTTGAAATGAGTTACTCTACATTCTCCCTGAAAAACAAACAAAAGGTTGGAAGCAGGAAGTGCTCATAGCTAGAGTTTTTTACTGAGTCCCTTAAATATTTGCATCCAACATTTCACAAAATGTCCATTTGTAAAGATGTTTAGAAAAATAAAATAAAATTCCAGAGAGCAACATTTCCAGTTATGACGTTCAGCATCAACAAACATTTATTGAGATGAAAAACTCCTTTAAGGTGTAAGGAGCCACCAGGTTCTTACTTTATGGACCAATACAATCCACCATAGCCATAGAATAGTTACACTTCAGACATCTCCTAGGCTAGTTGGGATTTCATCAGATCCTATAGTTACTTTCTGTTCATCAGCTTTCACTGTGTATTCAGAAATTAGGTCAAGAATGGATTTTGAGTGAATTATTTAGGCTAGGGACTCCAGTAACCACTTTTGACTGAGAGGACTCAGTACTGTGAACATTTTTAATATGGATGTAAGATGTCATATAGGTTTGTCTGTAATCTATAAAACAATGGTTTAAAGAAATGCACCTCCTTCAAAGTTAAGGTTTGATGGACAAGGAGGGGACAGGAATAGAAAGGAACATGCCATGGACCGTTACTTGGACCCACAGGAAGCAGTAATGAATCTTCTGCAGCATTTATTTTTTCAGGTCAGAACTGGATGCATTAAAGAACAGAGGTGTGCCATAGAGATTTTTTACTGGATGACATGTAATCATTTGATTGTATTTCAACTGTTGAATCATTATATTTTGGCTATGTGACAATATTCCAAAAAGTCAGATGATAACATTGAAAAATAAGGTGGCACCAGGAATCAAGATATCTGCATTGAAGGCTGGCTTACTTGATCCTAGGCAAATGACTTAACCTCTTATTTTCGATAAACTTCTCACCGAGACTGTGGATGCTTGTTTTAAGTTCTTTGTAGATTTATTGTGATAACCAAATAAAGTAATGCAGTGAAATATAAATATAATCATTCAGTAATTTATAATAATATAAATGAAAAGTATTATAAAGAAATATAATTCACCATTCAAATATAAGGTATTACTATCACACACCTCAGTTCCAGCAGTATAAGCTTACCTTAACTAATTTTTATGTTCAGAGAACTTACTGTGATCGATTCCCTTCACCTCTTTTAGGAAGTCAAGGGCATTGGTTCATTTCAATGAATGATATTGTTCTTAAATTAATCACCATAGAAAAACGGGTCTGGGCTGCAGACACCAATTAACATTGTAGTGACCCTTGCCCACTCCAGGTTACCAGCATCACTTCATCTCCCTCCCCTGCCTGCCAGCTCTCATTCCTCAAGCCAGTGAGGGCAAAGGTTGGGTAATTGCAGCAGTTCCTCCACCACTTAAGCTTTGTTCCCCATAAACCAAAGGCCAATGTAACTGCCAACCAAGAAGCTGAAACAAACTCCACAGCGATCACATTCCCCCATTGCTGCGATTTGACAGAAACTACCCAACTGGAACCACAAAAGAAAATATATAAGAGCACAAGAAAATCTGACCCAATGGCAAAGGAATGTTGTCCCCTTCCTCCAAGTCAATACAAACGTGGAGCTGGTTATGAAAGAACCATCCAGGGGGTTTCAGGCTCTGGTGTCAAGGAGCCTGCTGCTCCGTCACTCCACCTCCACCTCCCCAGCCCAAAGGTTCAGACAGGAAGCCAAAGGATGCATGAGTAGAAGTGATACAGGGATTCTGTTTTAGTTTTTGTTTTTTTAAGAGTGAGATATTGAAAGCTGGCTCCCATTCCATGGCTGTGGGCTTTCCTTTAAACATAAACAGCAGCAAGAGCTGAGAATGACTGCCATATTTGAATGCCAAATAAACACAAAATGACAAGCACAGATTTTTGGCTTTCTATAAAAGCTTGGTTTTTCAACAACCCCTTTTGTTGCATCTAAAGACAATGGTCTCAGTGTTTCTGAGCCAGATTCCTGGGACTTTGAGCAGAGCCTCCCTTGCCACACCCCAGCGGAGTTCACTCCACAAGTAAGGCTAACGTCCCCTTTGGGTTTGAAAGCAAGCCATTTCTCCCCTCCTGGCCATGGCTGTAGAAGTATTTGTTTATTGAAACTAAAGAGCAGTGGTATATGAAATTTGAAATTTGCAGACCGAGCCCCAGGGTGGTTTGATGAGGGATGTGCTCAGTGGTTTCCACTTAGTTGGGAACAGTAGCTTAATTGTGAGATCTGCAATGGATTGATGGGGAGGGAGTTGCAGATTTATCCACTTCATTAATTCATTGTAAGTTCAACTTTCTTCTAAATTGATGTTTCTCATTTTGGTTTTTTGACACTTGCAGTAGTAATAATTGACTTTGCTAGATGGAACTAGTGGGCTTTTTACTCTCCTTCCAGTCCAATAATTAAAGCAAATCCAAAATTATCTTAAATGGCTAAGTATCTTAGGCAAGTGTACAGTTATGTATCTCAGTGCAGACATATGAGCCGCTCAAATAAGAAGATGCCTGGTCATGTGTAACCGCCCTTTTGAAGGTCTACATCAAGACTTCAAAGTTCTATTGCAGAAGTACTTAAACACTTGGATGAGGTACTTTTTTTCTTACTCTTTTCTTATAATCTCACAAAATGTTCCCCTCTGCTGAATTTTAACTTCAAGGAGGAGAATTGGACTCAAAACTGTATACTACTATTTTTAATTATAATTATTTATATGATATAATTTCACATTCTAATTATTTAATAATTATACATTTAATTTTTATTTAATAAGTTTAATTATCTAATTATTTCATAAGTTTAATAAGTTATTAAGAGAAATGATTTAAACATAAGCACAGTGGCATCTATTTACCAGGTTTCTGTAGCCTTTAAATTCATGGCAATAATAACCTAATGGATGCAATGCCCACTCGGTGGCCCCTTCACATCTTGTCTATATGAAAGAAGTGATATTTATAAAACCAGGCTTTATAAAATTTATATATATGAATGTACATATATAATCATTGTTTCCTTTCCTATAATTGCTAACTACTCAGGAGTCATATAGTTGACGGTCATAAAGATTCTTAGCTTTCTTCATTGCTCCCATAGCTAACATCACCCTTGTGAATGATAAGGCTAGTTTTTTAGATCTCTTCTGGGCCCTGCATTCCAGTGGAACAGCTGACCCACCTAGACCACTGGCCCATACCAAGGAACTGATTCAACTGGTCTTGTGACCCCCACCCAAGAACTGACTCAGCAAAGAAGACAATTTCTATATCCCTACGGTTCTGCCTTAAACTCAGCCAATTAGCAGACCCAATTGCCTAGCCCTTTGCCCACTAAACTATCTTTAAAAACCCTCTTTCCTGAATTCTCAGGGAGAAAGACTTGAGAACTTCCTCCCGTCTCCTCGTATGAGGCCTGAGATTTCTTTCTCTACTCTTTCTCTACTATAACCCCTGCCGTCTCAGTGTATCGGCTTCTTTTTGAGCAGTGGGCAATGAACCCGATAAGTCTGTAACAGGTCCAGTTGCTTATTGCACAAAGATCCAATTATTGAGACACCGAGGATTGCCAAGGAAGAGAAGAATTTCTTAAAATGGCAGACATCTTGTCGGGAGAATGGGAGAAGCTGCCTCAAATCCATCTCTCTGCCTAATAGAGACTAGGGGCTTTTAAAGGAGTGGCCATATGCCTTGGGGCAGGCCATGGTGTAACTAACAGGGGGCTACATGCATTGGGAACAGATCATGAGGATGGTGAGTCTTGGCATCAGGAAGTCTGACCAGGGAGCAGAGTCTACCCAGAGATTCTGCCTTCAGAATCTCAACTCCTTTGTCTTGCAGAAAATCCACCATTTCAAGGAAATGACTCAAGGTCAAGAAGTTAGTTAAGAGAGAGGATTATTAAAAAAAAAATACACTCACATACACACACACACACATATATATATATATAAAGGTTATTGAAATTTGTTCATAGGGCTGGTTACAATGTTATTAAAAGATATGCATTCTCTGCCTATATAGTCTCTACTTGTGACCTGCAAACCCAAATTGAACTCTGGATCTGGTGGAATTAGAGTAAAGCTGAGTTTCTACATAAACCCAATGAACCATAGACCAAAAACTTCATCAATAGCCAAATTCTTCTTCTGTGTATCTTTAAAAAGTACTCTATGTATTGCTCCCCACACGGTATCTTCTGAACAAAAGAAAACAGCAACCCCCAAACAACAGCCATGGGTGAGGATTCCTCAGATTCAGTTGTGGCCAGAGACCTAGCAGAGGCAAGTGATCACATGTATTTAATAGATAAACCTCACATTAGATAAAACTCCAAGTTTCAAAACAAATAACAGGAGAGAATGAGAGGAAAAAATATAAATGTTTGCTAGACTTTTCATCACTGGTGATATAAGCTTAATATATCATTGGGCCTAGAAAATTTTTGTAAGTCAACAGAATTTTCCATAGGCCCATAATTAAAAGAGCAGAGAGACAACTCAGAATTCAAGCAATGACATCAATAATGTAAAGGAGAGAACTGATGAGACCATCATTTTCCTTTTTATCAGAATCCTTCCTTTCTTAAACACTTTCTTTCAGACTTGGCCTAATTTTTATTAGCTTCTGGAACTATGAGCTTTGCCCTTACAAGAAAAAATGTAAAAACATAAGCAAAGAATGAAGGATAATCGTGACGAGAATAACATTCACTTGAGAGATGATAGGAATATCACTTAAGTGTCATTTTGAGGTGAAAAATGTCACAGAACATATGTGTCTCTTCCAAAAATGTTTTCACAGAACTAATGTATAAATCTAAACTATTTGTGTTAATAATGATGACTCAAAAAAATAAAATCAGAACCCTATACAGCTAACATCTTTTTTCACAGTAATATAAGTCAAAGTCAAATTGAATTAAACTTGACTGTAAATAGTTTCAAAAACCAAGGGAGAGGAGTTAGTCAGATACAAATGCAAACTTCCCACTGTTTCCTACTGGTATTTAATTCTTGTGCCTCCAGCAGTTTCCTATTATCTCTCTTTTTTTTTCTTAGAAATTCTTTTCTGAAGTCTCTACATCACCCTCCCTCCCCACCTCCTTTTTGGCCTGTGAGCCCAACCTGTCACTACTGTCACCTATGAAGTCTGTCTCTACTTTTCTCTGAGCTGCTCTATCAAGTACCATCAGTAAATGAGTTTGGGGGGGGCAAAGAACTGGGAGAACCTGATAGAGGTCTTGTGTTTTCTCCCTTTTGTTAATGAAACAAAAGAAAACTTTCTCCACTGGAAGCCATATAGGGATAGGAGAGTTAAACTGATTAAGACTATGATCTTTTAATTGCATTTTTTCCCCTAGATACCACCCCCAGCAAAGCAGTAATTCTGATTTCAAAATCTCCTGTGCTACCTGACCTAGCGCTTTGTAGAGTCTCTGTCACAGAGGGCTTTTCCACCCTAGTTTCCTAGGGTTTCTTCAACTGCAGGAAGCATTCCTTTAATTATAATTTGACTCTCAATTCAGCTACCAGCTAGATCCACACTCCCAAACCCCAGGCTTTGCTTTATAGCTGCCCAAGCTGATCCCACTGCTCAGAGAAGGAATGAAAAGATGTTAGAGGAAATTCTGGTCCAGTTTACAATAGAGAGAGTGCATTCTGGCATCCTATCCGGGAACTGTGAAAGAATTTTCCCATAGGTAACTAAACCTACACACACACACACACACACACACACACACACACACACACACTAAACTGCCAAAGACTAGAAAGGTTTAAAAAGAATTGGAACACTAGGGAATTTCTTAAATTAAGTCCTTAAAGGAAACACCATCCCCTAAAAACAATACTGATAAGCAACAGTTAACTTTGGTCATTAAGCAATGACTTAAGTCTTGATCCTTCTCTGCTTACGCTGGTATCTTCCTTCTGAGCACTTGGCTTCACAGAGTTAACTTCAATCCACATCTTGAATCTTCACCTCATTCTAACTCTTCCCCGGTTTTGAACTAAAACTTTCCTGTACCCTCTCTGACTAACCTGTCCCTCCAGTCCCAACAAATTCCATTGCATTGGGCAGGTGGGATTGGGGAGGAGGGGATGAATATATTCACACCTAATGGGTACAGTGCGCACAGTCTGGGGGAGGAACACACTTAAAGCTCTGAGTTGGGCAGGGCAAAGGATATATGTAACCTAAACATGTATACCCCCGTAATATGTTGAAAGTAAAAAAAATAAAATAAAATAACATAAACCTATATGCAAAAAAAAATTCCCTTGCACTCCATGCTTCCATTTCTAACCCCACAAAGACCCACTCACACCAGGGCCCAGTAGGTACTACCTCAGTCTTCCCCATCCCTCATTTGTGGTAATGCATACTTGCCTATCACACATGACTCTTCTGAATGCAAAGAGAAGATTTTGCCTTCTATCACAAAGAGTAGATGAGACTTTTGTGCTTAAAGACTGATAATTATAGTCAAGGAGGAGCCATCAGTATGTCTCTGTGTAGGACTGAGTAAGAGCTTTCCTTGAAGTTGCCACAGGGCAGTGTGTTTGCTTTTCTGTCACACTCTGTGTTGCTGAGAGCTCCCCAACTCTCCAAATTTGCCATGGACAACCCACTGAGAAGTTCTCAAATTAAAAAGAAAACCTCCAAATTTATTTCCTGGGGTCAGGTTTGAGATAGCAACAGGTCCCTGCTGTGTACAAGACAGAGTTGCAAACTGCAGAAATGGACAGGGAGTAGCAAGCAAGGAAAGTACTAAAAATAGAAAGACAAGCCACTTGTGGAAGTTTTGGCATCATGTCTTCCAATAAATGATAATTATTTAAAAAGAAAATGTTGTAAAGAATACTAACCAAAA
>NW_012150952.1:5335186-5347017 GCF_000956105.1 Propithecus coquereli
CTAATGTATAAATCTAAACTATTTGTGTTAATAATGATGACTCAAAAAAATAAAATCAGAACCCTATACAGCTAACATCTTTTTTCACAGTAATATAAGTCAAAGTCAAATTGAATTAAACTTGACTGTAAATAGTTTCAAAAACCAAGGGAGAGGAGTTAGTCAGATACAAATGCAAACTTCCCACTGTTTCCTACTGGTATTTAATTCTTGTGCCTCCAGCAGTTTCCTATTATCTCTCTTTTTTTTTCTTAGAAATTCTTTTCTGAAGTCTCTACATCACCCTCCCTCCCCACCTCCTTTTTGGCCTGTGAGCCCAACCTGTCACTACTGTCACCTATGAAGTCTGTCTCTACTTTTCTCTGAGCTGCTCTATCAAGTACCATCAGTAAATGAGTTTGGGGGGGGCAAAGAACTGGGAGAACCTGATAGAGGTCTTGTGTTTTCTCCCTTTTGTTAATGAAACAAAAGAAAACTTTCTCCACTGGAAGCCATATAGGGATAGGAGAGTTAAACTGATTAAGACTATGATCTTTTAATTGCATTTTTTCCCCTAGATACCACCCCCAGCAAAGCAGTAATTCTGATTTCAAAATCTCCTGTGCTACCTGACCTAGCGCTTTGTAGAGTCTCTGTCACAGAGGGCTTTTCCACCCTAGTTTCCTAGGGTTTCTTCAACTGCAGGAAGCATTCCTTTAATTATAATTTGACTCTCAATTCAGCTACCAGCTAGATCCACACTCCCAAACCCCAGGCTTTGCTTTATAGCTGCCCAAGCTGATCCCACTGCTCAGAGAAGGAATGAAAAGATGTTAGAGGAAATTCTGGTCCAGTTTACAATAGAGAGAGTGCATTCTGGCATCCTATCCGGGAACTGTGAAAGAATTTTCCCATAGGTAACTAAACCTACACACACACACACACACACACACACACTAAACTGACAAAGACTAGAAAGGTTTAAAAAGAATTGGAACACTAGGGAATTTCTTAAATTAAGTCCTTAAAGGAAACACCATCCCCTAAAAACAATACTGATAAGCAACAGTTAACTTTGGTCATTAAGCAATGACTTAAGTCTTGATCCTTCTCTGCTTACGCTGGTATCTTCCTTCTGAGCACTTGGCTTCACAGAGTTAACTTCAATCCACATCTTGAATCTTCACCTCATTCTAACTCTTCCCCGGTTTTGAACTAAAACTTTCCTGTACCCTCTCTGACTAACCTGTCCCTCCAGTCCCAACAAATTCCATTGCATTGGGCAGGTGGGATTGGGGAGGAGGGGATGAATATATTCACACCTAATGGGTACAGTGCGCACAGTCTGGGGGAGGAACACACTTAAAGCTCTGAGTTGGGCAGGGCAAAGGATATATGTAACCTAAACATGTATACCCCCGTAATATGTTGAAAGTAAAAAAAATAAAATAAAATAACATAAACCTATATGCAAAAAAAAATTCCCTTGCACTCCATGCTTCCATTTCTAACCCCACAAAGACCCACTCACACCAGGGCCCAGTAGGTACTACCTCAGTCTTCCCCATCCCTCATTTGTGGTAATGCATACTTGCCTATCACACATGACTCTTCTGAATGCAAAGAGAAGATTTTGCCTTCTATCACAAAGAGTAGATGAGACTTTTGTGCTTAAAGACTGATAATTATAGTCAAGGAGGAGCCATCAGTATGTCTCTGTGTAGGACTGAGTAAGAGCTTTCCTTGAAGTTGCCACAGGGCAGTGTGTTTGCTTTTCTGTCACACTCTGTGTTGCTGAGAGCTCCCCAACTCTCCAAATTTGCCATGGACAACCCACTGAGAAGTTCTCAAATTAAAAAGAAAACCTCCAAATTTATTTCCTGGGGTCAGGTTTGAGATAGCAACAGGTCCCTGCTGTGTACAAGACAGAGTTGCAAACTGCAGAAATGGACAGGGAGTAGCAAGCAAGGAAAGTACTAAAAATAGAAAGACAAGCCACTTGTGGAAGTTTTGGCATCATGTCTTCCAATAAATGATAATTATTTAAAAAGAAAATGTTGTAAAGAATACTAACCAAAAGCCTGGTAACAATAAATTCTTGATCGTTATCCATGAATGAGATCATCAGCCTCTGGATAATAAAATATAATACTTTTGTTAAAATGGGATTTTTTTAGAAAAAGACTAATTATACTTTAGTCTAGAATGACTCTATCCTTACAAGGAGCTCTCTTCTTAGAGAAAAACACATGAGTGTATTGTTATGTGAGGAGAACTTTGACCTGAAAGGGTATTTAGGCATTCTCCCAGACAAGCTGTTGACTTCCACATAAAATTGGCAAAAGAGAGAGCCATCTGGGATAAAATGTTATGCACATTGTTGGAGTCTCACTGTTAGAAGTCCACTACAGTTTTGTACCACAAAAAACATGGTATTATCCTGCTAATAGAGGTTATTTCTCAATAACCTCTAAAAATCAATTTTACTGATTTATTAGAAACCTAGGATGTATTTATTAATTTTACCTATTTCAAAATCTAAAACCTAATTATTTAAATGAGTATTTGATGTATCTGCTTACCTACTTTCAGAGCTTTCTATAAAATGCATTTTTTGTTTCCAGATCCCACGGTACGTACCTATACAATGGAGACCCAGCAAAACATTTAACAGAGATAAGAGGTCTGGGTTTTAGCCATCATTTTACCATTAACTTACTATGGGATATTGTGCAAGATATTTAGTATTCCCAGATATATTAGTTAAGATGGCATTACCTATGTAATAAATACCAAATTTTGCTCTCAATAGAAGATTGTTTCTTGCTCACAGGACAGTTCATTGTAGATATTCTTAGTGAGCAGGCAACTTCCCTTCACACAGTGATTCAGGGATTCAGACTCTTACAGTTTTAAAACTCCTCTATCCAGTAGGGATTTATAATCATCTGTTTCTAGCTAGTGGAAAAGGAAAGAGGACATGGAGAAGTTTAACCATTTCTTAGGAGTCTAATCTACAAGTAACATATTTCACTCTCACTCACATTCCAATGTCAAGAACTAGCCATATGGCCATGTCTTATTGTAAATATGGGGGTGGGGACCCGAGAAATGTGGTCCAATAAGAAAAGCATGAAAATGGGGTGTATAGCTATAAATGCTTCTGATACACTAGATGTCTATGTATTCATCTGTGAAGTGATAATAACAATACCTGGGCTGTCACCCTACAGGGCATTGTGAGAAAAACAAGTAATAAATGTTAATGTGCTTTGTAAATGGTGCCAGAGAAGCATAGCCTCACAAGATATGTACATAAGAAAAGCCATATCACTGGACTATGATGTAATGTTTTCTTATTACATCAATTGTAAGATACATCTTGATTTCAGAGATGTTAAAATTTGAGGCTGGACGTGGTGACTCACACCTGTAATCCTAGCACTCTGGGAGGCCAAGATGGGAGGATTGCTTGAGCTCAGGAATTCAAGATCATCCTGAGCAAGAGAAAGACCCCATCTCTACTAAAAATAGAAAAATTAGTCAGGTGCGGTGGTGTGCACCTGTATAGTTCCAGCTACTCGGGAGGCTGAGGCAAGAGAATCGCTTGAGCCCAGGAGCTTGAGGTTGCTGTGAGGTACGATGACACCACTGTACTCTAGCCAGGGCAACAGAGCAAGATTCTATCTCAAAAAAATTGTTTTTGGAAAAAAATGACTAATGGTGATTGCCTAATTTTGAATCTACCCACTCACTCTCCACCACCTAAAAAAAAAAAAATAAAACCAACAAAGAGAGAAAATAAAATCATACATAATTCACTCCTTTAGTGATAGATATTATGAAAAAGAGTATCATGACACTCAAATTCCCTGTAAGTAATGAAACAAACCCAATTCCAGCTGACCTGTTGTCCACCCACCACTGCAAGCCTGGGGGTGAAAAGAACGGAGGACAGGAGGCTTAAAAGACTCCATGGAAAGATCAAAGGGGTGCAGAGAACTGAGACATGGTACAGACAAAATCACTCCCAGAAAGAGAAAATCCAACAGTTAACACTAACCACAGGGGAGAACGTGGTAATTAACAGCAGCAGCTAGAGGGAAGGGGTTTGAGGATGACGGCTCCAGAAGAAGCAGTCTCTGGGAAAAACTGCTCGGGGGAAGAATTAGTTCCACAGAGAAGAGGATGTAACCCTTGGAAACATAGAGGCAAAGGAAAGGAAAAGTAAAGATCTTTACTAAATTAAATAAAATAATTAAAGAAATGAGAAAAACAAAACACACTACCTCCTTGCCTTCCTGACACCATCAACAACACCATCTATAAAAGCAACACAAAAGAGGGTAGAATTGTCAGAACACAGAATTATCAAATGAGGAGCACTGACCACAAAATGAATAGGAATAGAAATAGCAGACCACATCCATATAAAACTACTATAAAAATTCAGAAAATGTGAGTTAAGGCATTTTAGTTGATAAAAAGTCTCCCCCAAAAATAAACCACAAAGCTGAAGAAATTGTAATACTTCCAACTGAACTAAATAGTTTTACACAAATATTTGTAAATATGAAAAAAATCTTGAATTCACAAACACAAAAATCAAGAACAGAAACAGAGGGGGTAGGGGTGAAAAAAAATGAGAGTTGATCAAACTCAAGAAAGAAATAGGAGAAAAAAAACAAAATTACATCACTAATCAAGACTAAATCATAAGATACCCAAGATTAAATTCAAGTGAAAATTTAAGAAAAAGAAAGAAAACAACCAAAACCATAGAAATGAAATGAAGAAAGAAGGAAAAAAAAACTCCCAATAGTATAAACACAGATCCAAACCCTGACACATCTTTATTGAAAGACAAATACAAAAGGAAGATCTTGAAACCAGCAAGAGAAAAATGACTTGTCCCCTACAGGACAATCCAATTAGATTAACAGCTGACTTTTTATCAGACAAGATGGAGGCTTGAATGGGTGGGATAAAATACCGAAAGTGCTAAAAGAAACTGTCAACCAAGAATCTTGTTCTAGCAAAACAATCTTTTAAAAAGGAGGGTGATGTAAAACGGGACACACTTAAAAAAAAAAAAAAGGTGAAATAAAGATGTTCCCAGATAAACAAAAACTGGGAGAATTCACTACTAGAAGATCCACCTTACAAGAGAAATAGACTGGCATCAGACTTCTCAAAAACAACATACAAAACAAGCCAACAGTGGACCAACAGTCTTAGTCCATTTTGTGTGGCTATAACAGAATATCTGAGACTAGGTAATTCACAAACAACAGAAGTTGATTTGTCTCACAGTTCTGGAGACTGGGAATTTCAAGAAAATGGCACCAGCCCACCTGGTGAGGACATTCATGCTGCTACCCCATGGCAGAGGTGGAAGAGCAAGAGAGTACGAAAGAGAGACAGCAAGAAAGGGCTGAACTCGCTTTTACAACAAGCCCACTATTGAGGTAACCAACACACTCTTATGATAATGACATTGATCTATTCATGAAAGCAGAGCCCTTGTGACCTAATCACCTTCTACTAGGTCCCACCTCCCAATACCGTTGCACTGGGGATTAAGTTTCCAAAACATGAACTTTAGGGGACATATCCAAACTGTAGCAAAAACATTTTCAAAAAAAACTAAGATGTGTAAACCAAGAATATGACATCCATCCAAGCTGTCCTTCAATAATCAATGCTATATACAAATGACTTTGAGCATGCAAGAACTCAGGAAATTATTTCCTGATGTACTCATGTGCCCTTCCCAAGGAATCTCCTGAAAAACGAGCTTCATGCAAATAAGATATGACGACAGAAAGTTTGGCAAAGGACAGTACATTCTGTTGTAAGGCAGTAGAGGATGCACTAGAATGTGCTGATGGAGGGAATGAGTAAATAGCATATTCTCTATGGAGGGGAGTTTTTCAGTATCTATTAAAACTAAATATGCATTTAACCATTTATCTAGCAATTCCACATCAAGAAATTTGCTCTGAAGATAGTTCTCCAACATATGGAAACACATATGCAGAAGAGGTTGTTTATTACAGCATCATCTGTTATTCAAGCAGTATCTGTCATTGTAAAATATTGGAAGCTATCTAAATGTTGGAGCATAGAAGGTTAAAAAAAACTATGGTACATATGCACAATGAAGTATTGTGCAGCTATAAAAAAGAATGAGGACAATATTTATGAACTATATGGAAAATTTCAGGAGATACTGCTAATTGAAAAAAGCAAAGTACAAAATAACACATATAGTATGTGCCTTTTCTATAAGAAAGAAAGAGGGGAAAAGAAAGCAAGAATTTACCTGCTTATCTTACAAAAGAAATTCAGGAAAGATAAACTGGAAAGCAGCGGTTTATCTACAAAGGATTGGGAGCGGAGTGAATAGAATAGAAGGGATGTGAGCGGGAGTAACACTTCTCTGGGGCTAACTTTTCATGCAATTTTTATTTCAGAAGGTTGTTAATGTTCTAATAAGATTAAATCGACAAAGTTGCAAAAAAGGAAAAACTAAAGCTGAAATCAAACTGAAACAAATGAGCCCAACTGTAGTTCAAACGAATAAGATAATCACACAGGAGAAAAAGAGAGAGAGAATTAATCTAAGTCATGTGTAAACACAATATTTTGTTATACACCCTCAGGCTCGGGCAGACCAGGAAAGAAGGGGAAAAGCAAATAAACCCTGAAGTTTCAAGAATACATTTGGATTCATTTAGTGATAGGGAGAAGCAATTCTGAAACTCTTTCAAATGTGTTATAGGATTGAGCAAGTGAGTAAACATGTTGACGTTACTGGAGCCAAATTCTAAGCATAGAAGGAATGAGGATGAACAGCCCCATGGAGTGGATTACAATTGCAGGTATTAGTGTCAACACATGATTTCTAAACTATAGATACAAAACATAGGTGTTTGCGTGTATGCATATATATGTGTAGATGGGTGTGTATGTGTATATGTATTTATCCATATTTATTTTCTAGCTCAATCCCTGGAACCATGCCAATAGCAATGTGTATACCCAGCACCCAAATATTGGTCTCGATTACCATTCCGCACTAATGAATCCTAGGAAACTTCAGAGAAATAGCTGATTCCAAAGCAGGGTCAAGGAGAGTACAAGATGAGCACAAAACATCTTGTTTTCCCAGAAAGTAAAAATACACTTAAAAAAATTGATGGGAACATGTCACAAGATTTAGGTGTTAGCTAGAAAGGGCTATCACTGGCCAAGCCTGGGACAATTTGATGACCAAAACAATTAGGAATAGTAAAAAAACTATAGACTATCAGAAAAAAATATGAGTCAATGAGTCCATACCGATAATGAACAAAGACATAAAGAAACAGAAGAGAAGGGAGGATTTTTATTTATAATAGAATCTGTCTGATAAGTGTGGAAAGAGTGTTTAGTGTTGGAAAAATCATTTTGCCACCATTATAGTAAAGATTGTTTCAAGTAAACTATCAGTGGATGCTAAATCCAGGGGAAATTTTTGATGAGAAACTCCTGTTTTGTTACATGGTCTTAGGTAACTCCTCACAGATTGTTTATTAATTTCAAAATAATGATAATAACAATGAGAAAGAGGAGGAGAAATTAGACAACACCTAGACCAAGGGAACACAATTAGCATTACTAACGAGGGGCAGATGAGCCTCATGTCCCTCCAGATGTGAAACCCTGAAAAAGACACAACATCACTTACGTAGTATTCCAGCCTGACACATGTATCTCAATCTGACCTGTGGAATCATCAGATGAACCTAAAATGAGGAACAGTCTGTATTCATAAAAGGAGGTGTGTATTCTTCAAAAATGTCAATGTCAAAAAAGATGAAGAGAGGTTGCAGAAATGTTCCAGATTAAAGGAGACTAATGAGACATGACAACCAATGCCATACGTGATCTTATACTGTAACCTGCACAGGAGGGAAAAAAAAATCTCTAAAGAATATTATTGGGTCAGCTGACAAAATTGAAATACAGATATTAGATTTGATTTTCACATATGGTATTAAAATCAGATTTACTGAAGTTGCTAACTGTACTGGGATTTTATAAGAGAATATTCTTATTAAGAAATACACACTAAAGTTTTTAGAGGTAGAGCCTTATGATATGTGCAACTTACTCTAAAATGACTAGAAAATATTATATATATTATTTGTTTTATGTGTATGTATGTCTGTGGTTGTTCACATGTGTACCTGTGTTGAGGGAGAGAGAGACAGAGAGAGAGATGGGAGAGGCAAATAACAAAACAAATGAGAGCAAATGTTGACATTGGGTGAGTCTGGGGAAAGGTCCATGAGTGTCCTATGTACTATTCTTATTCTTTCAACTTTTCCATAAATCTGAAATTATTTCCAAATAGAAAATTTTAAATGGTTGAAAATAATCTTAGGAATTATGAAATTAGATTATTATCACTCCCATTTAAAACCCTTTAACAGATTCCCAGCGCTCTTAGAATACACTCCAAGCTGCTCTCTCTAACACCTAGAGGATGCATCCCTCGCTACCAGCCCCACCCAATCTTGGCGGCTCTCCTCCCACAACCTGCCACACTCGTCTACCATCTGTTCTGAACTCTTTCAGGCTTCAAGGCTTTTCTCATTGGAGGAGTGGGGGGTGTCGTTTTTACCTACCCAGAATCCATCTTCCCTCGGGTAAAACCCTCCCCACTTTCAGTTCACGGAGGTGAGAGGGATCAGCCCTACCTGTGCCCTCAGCCCCAGACGGGGCCTGTGGCCTTGGCCATGAGCATGGTGAAGGCTACCTGAGAATGAAGCCAAGACACTCAGAAGCAACGCTGCAAGGTGCAGAGAGGGCCACACGCTGACCATATCATTTGAGGCTTTGACTCCAGCCATGCCAGAAATGAGATCTACCCCTGGACTTCCTGCTCCCCTAAGCCAAAAGTACCTTCTGCTTTCACTAATTAGAGTAAGAGTTCTTGAATGCGCTTTTCCCTTTCCCTAGAACGCCTTTGCCCTCTCTCTTCATAAGTTTAACTCATTTCACACCTAGATCTCAGTTTAAATGAAGTTCTCCTAGATGCTTTCATGAGCATCTTACTTAAAGGAAGTCTCCTATTCAAATCTGTTTTCCATTTCTTAGCCCCTTGATTTTTTTTTCCCTCATCACACTTAACACAATTTGGGCCATTTCATTTATTTTTATGTCCACTTCTTTTGAAATAGTTTCCCCTACTTGAGTTAAGGCAGAGATTATAAGGTGGTTTCAGGCTCCTTTGGAACCCCAGGGCCTGGAATGTTGCCTGATCACATAATAGACATTTACTGTTTATTAAATAAATGAGGACATCTTGTTTCCTGGTTACACTAGGTTTTTGAATACTGAAGAATCTACATTGTTTAAGAGCGGAAAAATATGAGTTGGTGCATGATGTTTAGGCCTAGAAGCTATTTTACTACATTACAAATTCACTAAGGAATATATTTTATTGCAGTTTTGTTTTCTGCCCACCCTAAATATCTTGCATGATGTCTTACACATTGCATCTGCACGAAATATACAATAACGTGAATTTTTGCTCCCAATTATAATGCCAATTAAGTCATCGAAGGAGCCAGCAGTACTGAACTGACAACAATGTACCCAAAACTGTAGATCCTTCTCTCAGAATTTACTGTGACAATCCACCAGGGCCGGGTTGGCATTTGGAGAAGGAAATTTTTCCGGCAGGTGGATTAAAGCATTGTAAATATTTATTGAGTGAATCGTAAGTCACTGTAGCTAAACAAATCTTGGAAAGGGAGGGAGGGGAGGAGACAGAGAGAGAATCTAAAATCCTCAGTCGTTGAGCCCAAATGAGTAGAACTCATCTGCAACCCCACCGTTAGCTGTGATGACAGCTGGGTTTCCAACCTTCGCTGTTTCCACATCCCATGAATAAATTTGTAATAATCTGTGAAAACATTACTTAGGCCTCTTCTCCTCTTCTTCCCATTCTCCTCAATGCCCTCATAAGGCAGGTCACAGACATGGGCTGGGTAGGAAGGTCAAGTGCTGTCATGCTGAAACTATGAGCTTTAAGTCAGAACATAAGATGTGAGCCCTTGGCTGTCTAATCAAGTCACGTAACCTAACGAGCATCTGTTTCTTCCTCTGTAAAGGAAGAAGTAATAAGAACAGCCACTCTATGTACCTCACAGACTGTTTCTGTAAATCTAATAATATTATACACCAAAGTACTTTGTGAGTTGAACAAACATAAAAATTCAGTTACTAAACATAATCTGTTATTTTTATTATTACCAATATAAAACTATGTTCAGATAGTTTTAAGGTTCCCTGATTACTTCTATTTGCCACAAAGATGAAATCTAATTATATAATTTTATAGGCACCTAAGAGCTGCTTAAAAATACATATGTGATCCAACTTCCTGTGAGAAAAATACTTTCAGAAAAAAATTCCAGATATTTATTAAACCTAAACAGAAATTCAGACTCTTTGGATTTTTTTTTTAATGTTTGCTTAAAACATGTGGTCACTTAAAAATGTTATTACACAGAGAACCATGACAAAAATTATCTAGGAGCTATCTGGACAATGCAGCTCAGATTCTTCTTTTGAATAGTGGAGAGATTAGGCAGTTTCTGTAAAATCTCCATTACTCAATCTTAGGGCAGAAACCGAATTAGAGTTGTAGTTTGCAAAGGGCTCTCAGAAAAAGATGTCTTCTCCAGCCTCCTGAGCAACCAGACGAGAGCCAGGAAGAAAAGACTTTTTGGGGGGAAGGTGCTGAAAGGAATGAGCCTTGCACTAGTTCAGCTCATTCCCCAATCTCTTCAACAAAGAAAGGAACTGGAAACTCTCTTATACACACAAATACACAATGGGATATTATTTAGCCTTAAAAAAGAAGGAAATCCTTCCATTTGTGACAACATGGATGAACCTGGAGCACATTATGCTAAGTAAGCCAGACACAGAAAGACAAATACTGTGTGATCTCACTCACATGTTGAATCCAAACTAGTCAATCTCGTAGAAGCAGAACAGTGGCTGCCAGGGGTTGGGGCCTGGGGAAAATGGGAAGCTGAGATCAAAGGGTACAAAGTTTCAGTTATGCAAGATGAATAAGCTCTGGAGATCTACTGTGTACACCATGGTGACTATAGTTAAAATTTAATATTGTATAATTGAAGTCTGATAAGAAGGTAGATCTTAAGTGTTCTCGCCATACCAAAAAGAAAAAAAAAAAAAGTAGCTATGAGAGATGATGAATATGTTAACTGGCTTGATTGTGGTGATCATTTCACAATGCATAGGTAAATCAAAACATCAAGTGTGCAGCTTAAATATGTACAATTTCTGTTTCTCAATTATACCTCAATAAAGCTGAAAAAAAGAAAAAAGAAAAGAACCCCATTTTCATCCATGAGAAGCCTGTTCAGTGTACAGATTAAGAACTGGGCTTTAGGGTTGCTTATTAACTGTGTGACATTGTGACATGGGAAATTTACTTAATCTCTCTGTGCCTTAGTTTCCTCATCTGAAAAAATGGAGATAATGCAACAGTTCTCAAAAGGATGCTGGGAAGATTTAATAAGGTAAAATGCATACGGAGTTAGCAGCATGCCTGGAACATGGTAGAAGTTCAATAAATGTGTTATTATTAGTACTGATATCACTAATCATAGCGATACAAATCTGTTTTTTATTTCCCTTTTAGACTTTAAGGTCACAAAGCCTTAATGCTGCTCAAGTTTACAATATAGTCAGTAAGGAATGTTCAAAAGTTGTTCCTGAAATATCCTTTTTTGCCTGGAAGTCCATATACCCATCAATAACCC
>NW_012150952.1:5347595-5348847 GCF_000956105.1 Propithecus coquereli
ATTTCATTATATGTTTATTGATGTTCCAAACAATGTATACATTTGGGAATGTAAAATTGAACAAGAAACAGCCCTTGTGGAGTACATGATGTATCATGACCCAGACACATCAACAAATAATTTTAATATAATCTTATAAATGCTCAATAAAGATAGGTACAAAGTGGTAAGGAAGCTCAAAAGTTGTAATAATTTTTTTCTGGAGGAGCTGGAAGAGATTTTACCAATAGTGAAATGAGGTGAGTATCACAATGAGTAGACGTAAGATAGGTATTAATAGAAATTGGGGGATACCATTAATTATAAAATAAATAGTTGAGTTAATACATAGGAAATACTTAGACTAATGATTGATACATAGTAAGTGCCATAGACACGTTAGTTGACATTAGTATTACCATCACCACCGTCATGGGTAGACAATAGGAGTCATTAGAGTACCTATCAGCTCTAATCTCTCTTAGGTGGTGATTGTCTATGTTGATTTATCACTGTTATCTTCACAGGTTCATTTCAAGTTCCAAAGATCCTATATAATAAAAACCCAGCGACATCAAGATAAGGCATGAATAGTAATCACCCTAGCCTACTCGAATCTAGCACGTTTTCTTTGTTCAACTAAAATATTGGGCCATAAGTAAAAAGTTTGTAATAAGAAAAGGGGATAGAAAAGATTAAGGTTAAGCCATCCTATGTTTAATTTATAATCTAAGGAATTAAAGAAATAGTCCCCAAATTTTTACTAGAACAGTGTTAATGTACTTGGGAGTTCCATCCCAGGATATCTGAAGGCAATAACAAGGGAATATCAGATATTGGCAGTCTATTAGTCAGCCTGGGATAGGTTATGCTGCAAGACCAACAGCCATGATCTCCCAATGGATTACCACAGAGCAAGTCTGCCATGAGTCTTCAGGTTAGCTCCCTTCAAACTGGTGACTTGAGGACCCAGTCTAATTCCTCATTATAGCTGTGCCATCTGGAATACATGGCTTCCAGGTCACCACAGCAGGGAAGAGAGAACTGGAGCATCACACGCCTGTTAATAATAAATGCTTTAGCCTGGAAGTGACTTATATCAGTTCTACTTCTACTTCTAACTCATTGACCATAACTAGTCACATGACCCTTTTCATTATTAACATATGGATAGTAGGAAATTTGTAGGAATACATGGGTATTTGGTGAGTGGTGTCTCTGTACAATCAGTACAATGACTAAGCCATATATTTATGTGTGTGTGTGTGTGTGT
>NW_012150952.1:5349587-5351224 GCF_000956105.1 Propithecus coquereli
TTTTTAGATCTCATAATTGATGTCATTGTGGGTAACTACACCTTTACAACTTTTAAATGGCACTTTAATCGCCAAAGAAAAACAATCCTTCCCTTATTTCCAGGAAGGACATACATCCCGCCCAAGCCCAATGTCTGAAATATAGTATTTATTCAAATATGTCCAAGTCCCATTTCTCCAAAATCTCTAAAAATGGTACCCAATAGGAGATCCTGAAAAATCCTGATTAATGTAAATGAAATCCAATCATTATTCTTATCTATAATTCATTAAATTGTACTCCCAGATGGGTCACCATCACTTCCATTAAAAATAACAAATGATTTAAAGTCGTAATGAGAATAGATGTATTGATTTCAAAATTCCATCAAAGCATTTATCTTAGAAACATAATCAATAGCACTGCTTGAACAGCTCAGTCTAATCAAATCTGTATATTGCAATTAATTCAGGTCTTGTAATGTCACTTTTCACCAACAATAAAGAAATCTTGGTAGCTCATAAAGCATGAGTGTTCTATGGAGAATGCTGTGGAGCCAGGGTCCTCTACGCCAGCAGCTGTTCAACATGCTATCAGAACAGACAAGTGTACAATGATCAAGCATGACACGTGCTTTAGTGTCTTTGCTGCAAACAATAAAGTATCACCAATTTAAAATTATTTGCTTTAAAAAAAAATAGAGAGAGAGGGTCTTCAAGCATGTCCTTATATCTTCCTCACTTACCCGTTAATAAATGCTTTAGCATTTATTTAGTGAGAACAATGTATGAGCACAGCTTATCCTGAATAGCAATGATACAGTATAATGTTAATAGTTGTAGCAACTATTCACTATAATGTATGAAAAAATGCTGAGAATTTCTTCAACATCTGGGTATTTTCACAGAAATCTATCACTCATGTGAATATCTTAGTATCACAACAGAGAAAAGGTTAAATCATTGTACCGAGTAAGCCTTGGTGAACATTTTCTGCTACATTTGGTCTAAAGCAAGTATGATTTTTCCCTTGGCTATACTTCTGTGGCATAAAGTTTTCATACACAGCAACTTAATAATTCACATCTAAAATGTCAAGTTAATAATTTAGTATATTTTTCTCTCCTCTACTGAAACCATTTTTTAAAATAATTTCATTTCTTTCCTTAATAATATACCCCATTCACCCCCATGAAACTAAGTAACCTAATACCCTCTATCAATAATGAAAACATTCTGCAACCACTTCAAACAGCAAACAGAAAAATAGATAGCATTTCATTTCAAATATATCCATCGAACAACATCAAAAAATATCCCAAATGCCCACTTATGACTATGGTATATCAATATAAAATTGAAACCACAGCGACATCATGGAAATATACTGACATAAATAACACATTTCTTATGAAGTACAATACTTACTCTTATGTAGAAGTTCCAGGAATTCAAAGGGCTTATCTAAAAAAAAAACAAAAACAAAAAAAACAAAAAACAACCCCTAGTGGTATCCTTAAAGGAATAATAAACTTTCAAAGACATCTAATATTATGCAAGATCCCTTAGCCAGCTCTGATAACTGGTGAATAGAGTTTGACCATATATTTAAAATACTGTTCTCCATATTTTCATAGCAACATACTTCCAGTGGACAG
>NW_012150952.1:5354404-5355950 GCF_000956105.1 Propithecus coquereli
AAAAAATAAAAAATAAAAATAAATAAAACTACAATATTATCTTCTTATTTCAATATTTCAAGGAGAGCAGACGGAAAATATTCTTGCATGATCTTTTTCTATCACTATTTGGGGACATATGTGTAGACAGACCTGGTTCACCCTACCTGAGTTGAGAGTGTACAGTCAGGGCCGCTCCCACCATGTCTGAATGTGTTTTCTTCCTCCCATGGGTGGTGGCTAAGGCCTGCACTCTCCCTCCATTCATTCTCTCAACCTGCACGTAAATCAACTCTTGATCTCACTGCTGTTATAACGCACACTCTCCATCAGTAGTACATTGCTAAAATGTGTCATGGGCCATTGCTCCTTTAGGAAAGTAGGAGACCATTGGCAACCCAGTGAAAGTAGTTTTAAAAAATTGGTGGGGAGGAAAAACAATCTTTTCAACAAATGGTGTTAGAATATTGGACAATCATAGGAAAATACCTTGACCTGAACTTTACATAGGAGAAAAACTTCATGACCTGGGGTTAGGCAAAGAGTTATTAGATGTGACACCAAAAACACAGTCCCTAAGAGGAAAAATTAATAAGTTGAACTTCATCAAAATTGAAAATTTTTGCTCTAAGAAAGACCCTGTTAAGAGGATAAAAAGATGAGCCACAGACTGGGAGAAAATATTTGCAAATTGTATAACCGACATAGGACTTGTATCCAAAATATATCAAGAACTCCCCAACTCAGGAGTAAAAACACAAACAATCCAATTAGAAAGCGGACAAAAGACTTGAACATTTCACTAGACTGTACATGAATGCCAGATAAGCACATGAAAAGATCCTCTAAATCATTAGCCACTGAGGAAATATACATTAAAGCTACAAGCAGACACCAGTACATGCCTGTAAGAATGTCTAACATAAAAAATACTTCCAGGCATAGATGTGCACCACAGGTCCCAGCTACTCTGGAAGCTGAGGAGGGAGGATCTCTTGAACCCAGGAGTTCAAATCCAGCCTGGGCAACATAGTGAGACCTCCTCTCTTAAAAAAAAAAAAAAAAAAAGGTATAATACCAAATGTTGGGAGGATACAGAGCAACTCTATACTAGTATTTTGCTACTTCTTAGGAGTCTCACATTATTTCAAAATAAAACGTTATTTTATAAAGAGTGGTAAGAATGGAAGCTTGTCTATAGGATTGATAAGGGAAAGGGAGATGAGGAAGGAAGTGAGTGAAGATCACACTGCAAAGTCATCTGATCAGCAAGACTCCCAGAACATGGCCCTGAGCTGGAGCACTCGTGGCAGGCAAATTCTGAGGTGCAGGCACAGTAGCCAGTGTTAGCATCGCACAGTGTTAAAGAACAGGAGCTTCTGGGCCAACTTCTCAGGTCTGATGCTACTCAAACATTTAAAAGTTGTATAGGCCGGGCGTGGTAGCCCACGCCTGTAATCCTGGCACTCTGGGAGGCCGAGGCAGGAGGATTGCTCGAGGTCAGGAGTTCGAGACCAGCCTGAGCAAGAGCAGGACCCCCGTCTCTACTAAAAATAGAAAGAAATTA
>NW_012150952.1:5356000-5357439 GCF_000956105.1 Propithecus coquereli
CCGAAGGATGGACATATTTGAAACACGGACTTCGGTGGGGGGGGAACCAAGGGCAACACACCTAATAAGCCGATTTTAAATTTCATATAAAAATTCAAAGGATATACAATAGCTAAAACAATTTTGAAAAAGACCATAGTTAGAATACATATACTACCTAATGTCAAGATTTACTATAAAGCTACAATAATTAAGAAAGTGAGGTATAGGTGAAAGATAAATGGAACAAAATAGAAAATTCAGAAATAGACTTTTGCATATGTGATCAATCGATTTTCAACAAAGGTACCAACATAAGTCAATGGTAAAATCTTATCTCCAAGTAACTGCACAACTGAGAGCTGTGAAGGCATGTTGTCTTCTCCATGTCCATGGACAATGTGTGGGTCAGGGAGGCTCACCTTCCTCCTGCCTCTCCTGGCCCCCAGTTCTACAGGAGAATGGTTACCCAACACCATATCTCCATGGAGAAACTAAAGTCCAACAGAAGAGGAGACTTACAAAGGTTCTTATTTAAAAGCATGAAGATAAAAGGGAGCTTAAAGTTCACGAAGTCCAAGCCCTACATTCTACAGCCAAGGATAGAGAGTAAGAGGCTTGTCCAAGGTAAGACAAGATTCCGACATTAGGAAAAGTTCCCAAGCAAAATCATTACTCTCATTTTTCCAAAAGGGAAAAACAGCATTCGTAGAAAAGTGTGTGTGAGGGTACAGGCAAACAAGTCCAGTTTGACATAATCTGTATCTGTCTATGCAAAATGAAGTAACTATCTCAATACTTTGTACCAAAAATAGATTTGGCCTGTAGTGTCCAGGTAATTAGAGCCTTATAAAATTTGTTTTTGCTTGAATTATCTAAACTATTGCCCTAATTCTCTGCTTCATTTTAATACATAGGAGTCACTGGAAAGTGTAAATTTAAAATGCCACACCCTTTAGACAGATCTCCTTCTTTAGGGCCTATTAATATTTCTATTTTAATATTAAGCCTCCAGAGCCTAATCAGGTAGCAGATGGGGGTCAAGATGTCTAAAAAAGAAATGTTAAAAAGTTAACAGACTTGTCAGCAAACTAAACCTTGAAAATCTATAAAGTCTGTGACTTGACTATGAAGGGCAATTCTAGCTTGCTGAACTAATAGCTCCCAGTAGCTTTCTTGCCTGCTCTTATTATCTTAACACAACAGGAAATTTTTCAGAATTGCCATGCAGGTCATTTATTCATTCTGTCACATATAGTAAATAACAGCCTGCCTATAAAGAGACCTACAGAAAATACCCCATTCATCTCCCGTCCGTCACCTACTCAAACATCCAAGACAGATTATATTCTCTCTTATTTTTCGTGTCATTTAATAAAAGCACTGGTGCATTTTAAACAGTAAAAGCATCACCCCTTCATCCCTGGGATGGTGGGGACACTCTGCCTCTGACCTCCCAG
>NW_012150952.1:5357489-5359802 GCF_000956105.1 Propithecus coquereli
TTCCCCTCAGTGCCTATTCCAAAATGCTGCCATTCTTCTTGGACACCCCACTCACCTCCGCATCATCTTTAGTAGGTGATCTCAAATACCCCCTTGAATTTGGTCTTCTCCCTGCCATTCCCCTCCCTTCCCTCTAATTGTCTTCACCTAATTACTACCTTATCTCCTTTCCTCCAGTCTAAGATGGAAAGCTACCCTGCCTCCTGTATTTTGGACCCAAACCTTTTTATAGTTTCTGGCCTTTCTCCATCAGTCAGAATAATTGACATTAATCTTATTGCTTCATATACATTCTATTCTGGTCTGTATTTTTTATTAGATCTTTGTTTTCTCTCTTAATTAAAGTACAGTCAATTCTCGTTATTCATGATAGTTATATTGTCTAAGGTTACCCCAAACGTTGACTCGGCAAATACTGAAAAATTGCTCCTAGGGGAAATACAGGGATAGGTTCCAGTGAGCTTCTGATCACATTTTCATCAACTGATTTAACGCATAACTTTGTTTTATGTGTAGTTCTGTTTAAAGACACCCTATTTAATATATGCTGCTGATTCATTAGTGTTGAGCTCACAGCCAATAGCACTGTGGCTAATGCCTGAACAAAGCTTATCTAACACACACACTTGCTCTGTAAAGCACGTCATAGCCTTCTTGCACTTGAGAACACTAAACAGCACTTTAGCACTATGCTTGGGGCCATTTTAAACAGCAAAATTACCAACAGAAATGCAAAGAATGTGGCACTAATACACCCAAAAATGGATACTTGTTTACAGCATGAAAGCTGAAACAAGAAGCAGATCATTACCTTATTCGCTCAGCCAGGAATGTGCACATGTGGTGACTCAAATTTTCTGCCACTGTGCCCATGTTCCTGAATGACCACGCATATACAACAAGTATTGATTTGGGGGTTACAAATAAATTTGAAAATAAAGACTCTGAGAATAATGAGGATTGATTGTAATACATGCTTGTAATATTACACAATAAAAAATATGTGTAGCTAAGTTTCCTACTTGAGTCTAGAATACTCTAGTTTCTGACTCGGATCAGTGATGTTTGGTAGTTCCTTATGTTGGAAAAGGAGGTGAGTTTACAAGAAGTCAAGGTCCTGTGTAAGTAGGGAGGGAATTATGCCAGTGATGTCTGGGTTATTACTCTTAATGTAACTCCATCTGCATCCACAGGCTAGTGAGGTCTAGAAAAACCTGGTTTTACTGAGAAAAAGATAAAAGAGGACATGAAACTTATCTATAATTTTCTTTGATCATTTTTCTATATATTTTTGTCAAGGAATTACACAATACATATATAAAATTGGGTCTTGTGTTTTTGTTTTAGCACTAAAATTTTGCCCATTTTGTTCTCATAGTTGATCAGAGACTGCTCCATAGCATCAAGTGATGGAGGAGGGAGCACGTCGAGGTCACTCAGGTGAAGAAAAAGCAAACTCAGTAACGTGGCCAGGCCTTGTAGAAACTCAAGCTCAGCCATTTAATCCTACTACCAAGGCCCTACCAAGACTAGAACGTAATTGAGAATGAGAATGTCTTCCAGATTCACAGATGCTCTAATAATTACCTTCTTACCTCTCAGTGGCAGAAATGCCTTATCCTAATTCCTGGGCACCATAATTTGACTCAGCTACTCACTGTCTGGGGATTTTTCATATTCTATCTTCACAAGTAAACTGAGAAACCCTTTCACTCTGCCCTTTGCTCAACCTCTTAACAGGAATAATACAATCATCTGTTAATCACTTCTCTTCTGTTGGACAGGATTTTTACTTCATAGCATTTTGCAGGCCACTGGCAAATTGACACATTGCATCAGTGGCTCACTCCATCCCAGCATCTCTCAGTGTGGTGGGGACACGTGATACCAGCCTGGTGACCCAGGCACAGGGTGCAGAAGCCACACCAGAAAAGGAGTTGTGGACCTTAAGAAGCTAAAGAAAAAGGCAGCTTAAATCACAATAAGTAGGAGGAATGAAATGATAAATATAAAAGCAGAAATCAACAAAGAAAAAAAGAGACAGTAGAGAAAAATACTTAAACCAAAATCTGGTCTTTGAAAAAAATTAATAATGTTGATAAACTTCTACCTATAATGTTCAAAAAATGTTTAAAAGACAGAAGACACAGATTACCAATATCAGGAATAAAAAAATGGATATCAGTATATATCCTACAGACACTGGAAAGATAATAAGGGAATATTAGGAATAACTTTATACCAATAAATTTCACAATTGAAGAAATAGGCAAAATCCTTAAAGATGGAAATTAACCAAAGTGAGTCAGAAGA
>NW_012150952.1:5360623-5361237 GCF_000956105.1 Propithecus coquereli
TAAAATTTAAATAGATTCTTATTACCAAAGGTAGAGGAATGTGTAATCACTTAAAAAGAATGAATAATCAGTGCAATTTATAGAAATATTGACATTAAAATTTTAATAACATTTACGCTAATTGTGCCATAAAACTTTACCCAGGACAAGTATGATAAGAGTAATTGTGTCCACCACAGGTCTTGAGAATGCCATACAACAATAGAACAGATATTTTGGTATTAATTTTGGCAAGCAATTTTACATAGTTTGTATCTCTGGACCTTTGTATCACCTAGAATCCCCTCCCAGCCAGCTGTTTCTAACCAAATTGTTTCAGCCCAGTTCTCTCATCCCGAAAACCTCCAGGACTAGGTCTGAGGCCTCCTACCTGCTCCTGTGCACTCTATGTTTATTCACCACACCAAAACGTAACCGTGTCTTCACTTGTCACTGTATCCCACTAGCTAAAAAATTCTTGATGGCTGAGGCTATGTTTCATTTTATTATGTAGGTATCCTGCTTCTGTCATCTAGTACATGGTCAATAAATAATTTGCCAATTGCTACTAAATGGAGGACTCCACAAATAACACATAAGGACTGGCACTTGCAAAATCACACAAACAATTTATT
>NW_012150952.1:5361287-5363164 GCF_000956105.1 Propithecus coquereli
AGCAAATTTACTCTTACTATCCAGCATTCTGAAAATGCTTCATAATGATTTAAAAGGCTTGGACAATTTTGGAAATTTTAATTCTCATTTTATCTAAATACCTAACATCAAATTGGAGCAAAAGCCTCAAGAATGATGGCATAAGGAAGGCTGTGAGTGCCCCATTAATATCCTCTCACCCCTACCAGACTTCCAGCTCCCAATACCTGTTTCCTTCCTGGGGGCTTTTTATAGCCGTTTTGCCCCAGGTCTAAAGTGCCAGGGAATTAGCATCCCTCAGCAGGAGCCCTCCACCAATATGGAAGGAAGTTACTAAATAAATATCCCATATCCATTACCCTCAGGGGCAGGGGATAATGCTGAGGTGTATGTTCTACATAGGCTTCCAGAGACCTCCCCAGTGGGATTAAATCCCAGTGGCCATAGTGGAAACTGACCATACAATGGACCGTTTTATTGGCTGCCTTCCCTCCTTGTCTTACCTCCCAATTCTACTAATGTTTGCTTTATCTCCCAAATAAACATTTTGTACCACAATCTTTCTCCCAGGGTTTGTGCTTCTGTGAGAGCACAAACGAAGACAGTTGGTAAAACAAGAAGTCCTGAGAAGGAGATCCTCAGGATGGGATTCTGGAATTGAATGATTTCACTAGCAAAATGCCAACGAAGGCTCCATTACCAGTGATAAGTAGGGTAGTATCAATCCTAGGCATTCTGTGGCAACTCAACTATTAAAACTCTCACTGTGATTAACTGGGACATGAAATAGGTAGAAGAGAATGTATTGGGTAATGCAGTATCTCCAGTATTGGGAAGCCTTGGGGGTAATGATCATGAAGAAGTATGAAACTGGTTTCTCGTTAAGTGCAATGGAAGCTCTGAAGGAAGAAAATGACATGCTCCTACCAACTCAGCTCCTATGTTCCTTTGCCTGAGGGCATTCTCTGACCACTGAAGCCACTTCTGTGCAGTAGGCTGAAAGTATTGGCAATTAATGACCTGCAGGAACAGTATTCAACCATGACTGACGGGAATGATGTATAAATATCCCAGCTCCCTCACCCCTTGGTTGAGATGACTCTGAGATATGTGCTCTATTCTGGCCCCCAGAGTTTCCTCATTGGCATTAAACTTCAGTAGCCCACAGTGATAATTGATAATACATTTCTTACTGACTAGCTTCCTTCCCTGTCTCACTTCGCAATGTTCACGTTACATCCTACTTAAACTCTAGTGTCAGGGCCTGCTTCAAGGGGTACCTAAATGAAATCAAATGGTTTTCTCTATCATTACTAGGACTTCAGTGTTGTAGCTAAAGAACCAGGAAAAGCCATGAGAAATAGGCACAATCCAATCCATATCATTGAAATATTTATAAGATTTTGGGCTCTATCAAGCAAGAACAATATGAAATGAATTCAGAATAGAATCAAGGGATAAAGAAATCAGTTGGATCCTATCAACTGCTAGAGTGATTATGAGAAGGAAGAATTGGATTTTGTATAAACTGAATCTTAGAGACCTGAGTGAGATAGGAGAGTACTCCTTTTGTCAGTGTTGGAGGTACCATTAAAGCCACTATCCAGAGAGCTCATGTTGCCTCAGGTCCTTAACAGTGTCTCAGAACAATAAATACCCTATGACCCAAACAAAGTTATCAGCAGATATGCAACTTGTCCATTTGAGAATGTCTTGGTGGAGTCACCTCAATTTACTGGGTGGAAATTTTTCACTTTGTTTTTTTCCTCCTGAGAAAATTTAAAAGAGAGAAATAAAAAAGTATAGTATTCAAATATATAGTATTCTTGTGTTAAATGTTAGAAAAACATATGCATAATTGGCATTAACAGTATAATAATTAAGATAATAAAGAATCC
>NW_012150952.1:5363214-5365640 GCF_000956105.1 Propithecus coquereli
GGCAAAGGTACCTGTTCTTTAAAGACTAAGTTACAGCAGAAATGAAGTCTAAGTATTGAATTATTCAAGTATCAGTGACATCTCTTTACTCCTCACTGAGCCAAGGAAATGCAGTTCCCCAACTGCCTCCTACAGGAAGGGAGGCTAGCAGTGACCCTGAGAACCGAATATTGCTTGAAACAAAGTGGAGATGAATGAGAGTGGGGATCAGCTCTTAGAAAAGGGAATAGGCTGGAGCTATTTAGGAAGTAGCCACCCCATCAGACATAGGAGGGCCAGAACATGGCTGAGAGGAAGTGTACGTAGTAGCAATGGCAGGTTTTGTGGATAAAACACTGGAATCAGACCCAAGAGTACTTTGTTCCAGGTTAGGGGGATGGACGTGTAGGGGAAGAAGATCTAGAGAGAAGGATGACTTGGTAGGTGGCCTGATCACCTTACAAATGTATTTGGGATGGGAATACACAAGGGGCTTTTCCTTTCATGTGAGGAATAGTAACAGTGATTTACAGCACTTTATCTCAAGCAATATTCTTGGAATGGCCAAGACTTGGATCTGAGCTCTCTCACCATTTCATCTCTTTATTTCCAAAGCTGAGTTTCAGCCCCATGTCCTATCTAATCAAAGATTCCGTCTTTATGGACAATAAGCATTGTGGTCCTTGTTGGTCATGGCCTTTTCTGTAGGTGTAGGTTAACTCTATTCTCAGTTCCCAAGATCACTGCTAGTCTCCCTTCCTGTAGGATACAGTTGGGGATCCTTCATTCCCACCGTCTATCATCAAGGACCAGATAGTCTAACCTCCTGCCAAGGCCAAATCCTTGCAATTACCAGTGGTGGTGGAGCACAAGGCATCTGCTCAGCCCAGTGTGTTCCATCTTGAGGCAAATGCACATCAATGATGTCAGCAAAGTATAAAGTACAGTATAAGAGTATTTGGAGGCCACCCATCTCAAACCAGTGAACTCCCATCAGTTGATGTGAACATTCAAATAGGGCCTAGGATTTGATTCCAAGTGAAAATTAAAATATATTGGTACTATTTATCACTCCGATCAATTTATTCTAGTCTGAATAACAGACTCATCAATTTAACAGTGAGGGTTGTTCTCATCCTGAACGTGCTGACTGGCCCATTTTCATCTGACAGATAGCCAAGGCACAAATGCAGATTACAGTCTACATTTCAGTTTTGCCTTTAAAAAATTCGTACTCAGAGAGGTAACTGAAAGAAATATTAGCTTTTCCTTAGAATCAGATTTAGCCTTGTTTATTGTTCTTTTGAAAGCCTGGTGTTTGCTCTCTACCTTCTAAGCAATTCTATGGGAGACAGAGAAGTTAAGCCTCAGACCTGGATTCTGTTCAGAAGAGGGTTTGGGGAGGCTCTGGTGGCAGTGCAGAGACCTTCCTCCAGGCATACTGCCCACCTGCTTGATATTACACAGAGAGCTGGGCAAGACTACTGACTCCTCAGTGTTTTTACTGACCTGAGAAAGTGGAGAAATTAAGCAGATCTGTTCACCTACCACCAAGTAACTGGGCCAGGACAATCAACTGTAATCACAGCTAATGGTTCAAATAAATTGGCTTCATGCAGAACAAGGATCTAGCACAGACTCAACTCATTTAATAGAATTTATATTTGCCAAGAAATACTCAGTGCTACTGAGTATTCGTAAACATCTCCGTCCACTTCATCCACATCTACAGCCACTTAGAGATGTTGTGAAAGGTAAACTAGCTTCTTTCCAAATAAGAAATATTGCCTGCCTAAGAGGATTTCCATTTGGGGTATATCTATCTAGCAAACTTCATGTTATAAAGGATCACTCAGAAACTCTTCTCTGGGGTTCCCATTCATTTTTCTGATCATGCATAGACGATCATGCATAGGCAATCATTTCTTTCCACAGCCGCTGAAGTCTTATTCAACATCTAGTTTTATGGTGGAGTCTCTAGCCCCTCCATTAAAGTCGATGACACTTCTCTATAAAGGTCCAAAGAGTCCCCATTGTATGATAAATAGCTGAGTTGGGGTCTTCTCTTGCACTGGCCCATAAGCAATCTACAGGCAGCAACTGTGGAACTTGACTTTGTATTATCTGTAGTGACCAGCAGAATGCTTTGAGATGCAGAATGACAGTATAGATTTCAGTAAATGGAAAATAAAATGCATGATGTGTACTAGTAAAAATTGCCACATAATTTTGGAAAATCAGAAGAACTAATTCTGCTTTTCCTACACACACAAGTTATTTGTATTGTTACTGCTATTATTTAGTTAGAATGCCTTATCACAATTGATTGTGCCTCCTTAAAATAACTTCAGAATATATGTGTAATTAGAAAATGGCTCAGACATAAAATTTTGTTGTGAGAAGTTTACTGACAATTGACATCCTACTCCTCACTGTAGACATTGGTG
>NW_012150952.1:5365690-5366627 GCF_000956105.1 Propithecus coquereli
GCTTTACACACGGGAAAGTCTGACATACATGCATTATGTTGTATAAACTGCAGCAAACTGTTTATTGAATCCACAGTAAAAGCTCTGAGGATGTAAAGTGCTAAGTCACCCATAGTTAAACCTCCTGATCTTTGACCAGGGGAAGACTACATTCCAAACAGATGCATTGAAATATATGTAGGATATGAAAAGATGACATCGTATTGCCATGTTGTAATTTTCCTCGTACTTTGTAGAATTTCTTCATTGCCAGCTTTCTTTGAAGCAAAAATAATCAACTATTGTAAAACATGATCTAGTTTTATAATGTGATCTTCCATCGTTTTCAGGGAAGACTGCCCAGGATCTCAATTGACCGAAAGCAGGTTATCATAGAGCTACCAAGGTGGGGGTCACCTCATTCAAACAGGCCAACCTCCAGGAGTATAAAAAAAATATTTGGGTAAAGATTTTTATTTTTCTTAAGAAAGTGAATTCACAACACTTCAAAGGTGGGAGGTTGGATGAATAAGTCAAGGGGCTGAGACAGGCATCTGGCAGGTAAGTACAGTATGGTAAAGAATGTCTAACTATCAGGTTATCTTGCAAATAAGACCCCTTACCAATCTAAAACTGTGTTATTGAGCAGATAAAGGGCTAGATGGAAGAGGTTCATGTTTAAATAAAAGTTTTTCCTTAAAAAAGCCTCATTTAAGACAAAATACTTTTAAAATATGAACATTTATCGATTACTTTTATCAGCTACTGTCATCCTACATTTAGGTTTTAATCTGTATTTCTTGAGTTGTTCAACCTTTTCAATGATATGACAATTTAGAAGACAGAGCATAAGTATCTATTTTATTTTAAAATGATTGGTAGGGGTAAATATTTTAACAATTCAAGAATAAGTCTGAGCACACTGATTATAGTTCTTAAAATTGTATTACAAGATAAT
>NW_012150952.1:5371094-5372344 GCF_000956105.1 Propithecus coquereli
TAAACTATATATTTAATATTTGTACCCATTGATCAGCCTCTCTTCATTCCTCCCTCCCCATTGCCCTTCCTGGTCTCTGGTAAACACCAATCTACTCTCCATTTTCATAAGATACACTTTTTTTTTCTTCCACATATGAGTGAGAACATGCAACATTTGTTTTTCTGTGTTTTAGACCACTATTTTTTAATGTACACTATGAAAGAATGTTCCATTAAACTATGACATGGCATGGATTACATGATATTATACATGCCAAATTTAGGGATGTTAAAATGTAAAAAAGTATTTGCCTTAGAATCAATGACTATGATAATTACTTTATTATAAAAGTAATCTATACTTGTTGAAAACATGAAAAATACTGTTTATTAGCAGAAACATGGTTGCAAGTAACGGAAAAGCTAGATAATATAGGGAAAAGTTTGCATAACTGAAAATTCAGAAAGAGGACAGAGGCTAGGGTTAATTTAATTCAGGGACCAAAGGCTATAACACAAAAGCAGTTTCTTTCCATCTTTTCACTCAGCCTTCCTGGGGTAAGCTTCCTTCATGGTATCTGTTCCAGGTTTCCCATCTGCACCCCCACGCTACAATGAAGATGGAACTTCTATCCTAGCATTCCAAGCAAGAATTCTAAAATTCACCTGCCTTGCTAAAGTCATCTAAGTCATCTCACCTCACCTGAATTGTAACCAATTTTAGGAAAATGAAAAATGTACATGAAAAGTACATGGACTGCACAGGGAAGGTAGGAATATCCAACTGAAACATTTGCCTACTACTAGAAAAAAAAGAAGGGGAAAATGAATGCTTGAAAGAAAGCCAGGCTGATTAATTGGGTAGGCTATAGTTCCCAGTTGTTTGGCCTGGGCATCACAGACCAAATTCTAGTCTAGATGTTACTGTGAGAGTATTTTTTTAGATGTGATTAACATCAAAATCAGTACACTTTGAGTAAGGCAGATTACCTTCCAATGTGTGGGTAGTGTTATTCAATGAGTTAAAGGTTTTGAGAAAAAAGATTGAGGTTTCCTGAAGAAGAAATAATTCTCCTCAAGACTGTAACATAGAAATCAAACCCTGTCTGCTTACCTGTAGAATTCAGACTCAAGACTGCAATATCAACTCTTATTTGAGTCTCCAGTTTGCTGATTTTCCCTACGTATTTCAGAATTTACCATCCCTCATAATCATGGAAGCCAATTTTTAAAAATAAGTCTCTCTCTGCATATAGTTGTATGTGTGTA
>NW_012150952.1:5372567-5374650 GCF_000956105.1 Propithecus coquereli
ACTTCATGCAATAAAACTTCATTTATCAGTCCTTTCTTTCCAGTCCACTGGAAGTCCCACCTCTACCACGAACTACTCTGTGACAGCAAGCAAGTCTCTTGAATACTAAAGGTATCATAATACCCTGCCTACATCACAGAAATATTACAGAATCGAATTTTATAATAGATGTAAAAATGCATTTGAAAGGTTTTTTAAAATACTATATCTGTGTGTGTGCAAGGTATGATTTTCTCATTATGTAACACTCGTGTACGCAAGAGCTTGAAGTATTAAGTATGAAATGTCCGATTTATTTAAGTACTAAATTTGACAGTCGATATCTCTGATATTTCACTTTGACACTTCTTGTTTCATTTTTATTGTGAAGGTACATCCTCATTCTTTCAAATGTGTGATTTGGCTTGCAATTATCTTCCAAGTTTTCTTTAGAGCAATTTTTGTGAAACCATGATAAGTCAAAAATTCATGTTGTTTTCAAATAGGAGTTCCGTCATGGAACCAATGCTGTGCAGACAGCTCAAAATGTCAATGAACTGATTGGGAAAGATGTGGCTAATGAATGCACATGGTTAGAGAAATTCCATTCTGGTGATTTTAATCTTGAAAATGAGCCACGTGGGCAACCTGAAACCAAGGTGGATAATGATGAGCTGAAAGCTGTAGTGGAAGTGAATCTATCTCAACCTACACATGAATAGCAGCAAGGTTTGGCATTACTATTGCAATGATATTGGACCATTTGAAACAAATGGACAAGGTAAAAAAGCTGGATAGATGGGTACTGCATGCACTAAACAAGCATCAGAAGAGAAATCGTCTCGAAGCTTGCCTTTCTTGCTGTCCCGACATAAAGGTGAACAATTTCTACACCGTATTTTACCTCTGAAGAAAAATGGATTCTTTTTGACAATTGCAAGCGTTCAGCACAAAGGTTGGATAAAGATGAAGTGCTGAGAGATAGTTCAAAACCGAATATTCATCAAAAAAACTAATGGTGTCTGTTAGATGATCCAGTACTGGTATTATCCACTACAGCTTCATGAAACCTGGTCAGTCGATTACAGCGGATGTCTACTGCAACCAATTGGATGAAACGATGAGGATGCTAACAATTAAACAGCCAAGATTGTTCAATAGAGACAGGCCAATCCTCTTGCAAGACCACATGTCGCACAAACTACACTGCTCAAACTACAGAGGCTGGACTTGGAAACTCTCTGTCATCCACCATATTTACCAGAGCTTGCACCAACTGACTACCACTTCTTCCAGGGTTTGGACCTCTTCTTACAAAGAAAAATACTCAGTTCTCAACAAGCTGTGGAAAATGCCTTTCTCAATTTCATTGCCACTCGCTCTCCATGCTTCTTCGCTACTGGCATAAACACACTACCATTAAGATAGTAAAACTGTGTCGACAGTTTATGCGCATACTTTGATTAATTGTACTGCTTCCTATTTGAGACACAATAAATGACACTTTTGATTAGAAATCAGACACTTCATATTTAATGACCTAAGAGCATGACCATAAAAGTTGATTTTGGAGTCATTTGAAACTAAAAGTAATACAAAACCATAGAACCCCACCAGAAAGAAAATAGACACTAAAAAAAAATTCATCTAAAAACAAAACAAAACAAAAAAATTCATCTTCTACTAGACCATTTCAAGCAATGATCTGTAGATTCTTTGAAAGGAAAAGATTTGCTCCTGTTTTTAATATGGGGAATTAAGTGTTCTGTACATGTGATAATTTAACACATTCATATATTTGTAAAGATCAAATCAATGTAATTGGGATATATATCACCTTAAATATTTGTCTGTTTTTAAGCTAGAAACATTCAAGTTATTCTCTTCTAGCTATTTTCAAATATGAACTATAGTCACCCTGCTAATCTATAAAACACTAGGTCTTACTTCTTCTACTAAACTATATATTTAATATTTGTACCCATTGATCAGCCTCTCTTCATTCCTCCCTCCCCATTGCCCTTCCTGGTCTCTGGTAAACACCAATCTACTCTCCATTTTCATACACTTTTTTTTTCTTCCACATATGAGTGAGAACATGCAA
>NW_012150952.1:5374700-5375218 GCF_000956105.1 Propithecus coquereli
TTTGGTTACCTATTATGCTTTTTAAAAACATCCCAAAACTCAAAGTCCTAAATCAGCAACCATTTTGTTCCTCTCACTATTCTGTGGGTTGACTGAGCTCAACTGGATGGTTCTTCTGCTCCACATGACATTGGCTAGGGATGAACCATTCTGGGGACTCAACTAGATTAGAATATGCAAGACAGCCGTTTACACATCTGGTGCTTTGGTGGGGAAGGCTGGAAGGCCAGGCTCAGCTGGGATAGCAGGATATCAGAAAATCTCTCTCTCACTCATATTTTATAGCCATCACAAATACATAATGTGCCTCTTCTCTAGACCAGGCACTGACCTTGGCATTAGAAACACAGTAGCAACCAAGAGAGAAAACCTCTCTGCTTTCATGAATTTACCTTTTAGTGGGGGGGAACAATAAACAATAGTGAAATAATAATAGTTACAAATATTCTGAAGAAAATTCACCAGATAATGTGATAAAAAAATGAGGGAGAAGCAATTAATACATGATGCTTGAATGA
>NW_012150952.1:5388493-5389791 GCF_000956105.1 Propithecus coquereli
TTTTCTTCTCTTACACAATCAACACTTAGTTAACACCAAAATGTATGTGTGTGGTGGGGATGTTCTCCACACAGCAAGCAATTCTCCTGCAGACGCCAAGTGGATGGTCCTACAATTTAACTCAATTCTGATACTATCTACCTGGAAATAGCATCAGATCCCACAGGTTAAGCAATCCACAAGACTAATTCCCACTTCAGATGTCAATCACAAATCCGGGCCTCCACAATTTCTGAACCACCAGCTATAAATTGGGGTTCCCACAACCCTCTCCTTGGGTTCTATTAATTTGCCAGAGTAGCTCACAGAACTCAGGGAAGCAGTTTACTTACATTTATCAGTTGAATATAAAGTATTAATATATCACAAAGGATACAGATGAACAGCCAGACACAAGAGATGCATAGGGCAAGGTCTGTGGGAAGGGGCACAGAGCTTCCATGCCTTCTCTGGGTGAGCCACCCTCCCAGCATGTCCATGTGTTCAGAAACCCGGGGCTCTCTGAACCCTGTAGTTCATGGATCTTTATGAAGCCTTCATCATGCAAGTGTGAATGATTATTAACTCAATCTCCAGCCCCTCTCCCCTTCCTAAAGGATGACCATGAAGTTTCTAATCATGGCTTGGTCTTTCTGTTGACCAGCCCCCATCCAGGAGCCCACCAAGAGTCACCCCATTAGAAAAAAAGATGCTCCTATCACCCAGGAAATTCCAAAGGATTGAGAGCTCTTTGTCAGGAGGGAGTGTCAAACACCAAATATTAGCACAAACAGCACCATTATTGCTCAGGATATTGCAAGGTTTTTAGGAGTTCTGTGCCAGGAACCAGGGCAGAGACCAAATATATATTTCTTATTATATCACAATATGATAGTAAGGAATTGGAAGAAATGGCATGGTAGGAAGGGTATCATCATAACTTAGTAGGAGTATTCCTTGTCAGGTTGTTCAATAAACAACATGGAGAAGATGGAGGTTAAAGTGGAACCATGCCATGGTTTTCCAATGCTCGTGGTTCCTGAGGAAGGGACATGTGTACAGCAGGATCAAAAAACATTCACAATTTCTATAGTACAATATAAGAAAATAAATGGCTGGCTTGCACAACAAGGTTTTAAGTGGTATGAGAGAGACTTATCTTACAATAAACTGCAGTCTAGAGAACCCTTGAGGAATAACAAAGTAGTAAACACGAAAAACCAGCAAAGGACATATGCTTTTCAAGAGGTCAAGTAGTGTGCAAAACTGCCTAACTGTCCATTTAAAATTCTAGGATTCCCTGTTTAATAGTGATGCAT
>NW_012150952.1:5389841-5390729 GCF_000956105.1 Propithecus coquereli
AGGTCAGGATCAAAAGTGTTGCACTTGGTTCTACTACATGCAAGCTAGAGTTCATTATGAATAAAGAGCATGTTGCCAACTTGGCCTTTAAACAGCATGAGTCTGACCTGGCATCAAAAAAATCTCACTATTCTTGAGATAACCACAATGATCTGTACTCACCGTAACGTTCTTTGTGGCAGTAATGTGGGCCCCTGATCCCTGCTCCTATGTCATCATCACTATTAGGAGCATGCATGTGTTTCCAACTAATGTAGTAACGTTTGTGACTTGTTCAAAATTTGTTTAATCTTATAAGATCCTCCTAAGAAAGAAAATCGACTAAGAAAATAAAAGGAGTGGGATGAGTTATGAATGGATCCGTATGGAATTTTGATAGGAACATATTTTGCATTCTACATTTACTCACTTATACTCCCAATTATGAGACAAAACTAAATGTGCGCTCATAAGTGGTGAACAGAATGGATGTTCTTGGAGAACAAAGGAACACATGGTAGCATGGCAAGCCACGTGAGTGTTTCTCTAAAGCACAATTGACTCGGGAGTTTCAGGCCCAACTCTCCCAGCACTGCAGATTTTATTCTGTCTCCATTATCCTCACTTACAGAGGTCCTGATCCAAGTCCCCAGAGCCAACAGACAGCTCACAGCAGCTAGATTCTCTGAGATGATTAAGTGGCATTTTTTCCAATTGTTCTTCTTAGAATTCAGATGGGGGAGAAAACATTTTATGAGATGGGAATAGTAATGGCAAGAATTCATTTGCAGTTGTGGTAAAATGCTATTTTAGCTGTGCCTTGAAATGTAGCATATGATTAGCACTTCACTGGGACAGATAGCCATTGTCTTTGAGAAATTGATTTTAAGGTCTCTTCTATGATTTTTA
>NW_012150952.1:5393249-5398534 GCF_000956105.1 Propithecus coquereli
TCCTCTCTGTCATCATTATCAACTGTTTTAGGCCAGGTCCTCATCCGTTTTCATTTGGATCAAAATACTTGCCCTCTGGCTGATCTTCTAGACTCTGGTCACTCATCTTCTCTTCCCTACTGTGGCTGAAGTCATCTTCCTAAAAACAAACCAGATCATAGATACGTCTTCTCTAATACCGTTTTTGGTTTTCCTTCTGCCTACATATTCCAATAAGTAAAACATTTAGCTCCCATACACATATTCATTTATAAATGACATAGATATACAACTAATGCATTAGTCATTGTACACATAAGAAAACAACATAAAAATTGCAATTTTAAATAGTGAGTTAAAGAAAAAATAAACCCTGTTTTATGTTCTATTTATTCATGGTAGATAAAATCTTTTGCTATCACTACGTTGTTTAATGAGAGTAATGTGGTTGAATATGTTTTATAATTGTTAGCAATTTTTACTGTGACAAGGCAACTTTTACAAATCTGGTTCCGAGTGCAGTTTATTTTGATGTTTGGTTTGTTGGCTGGCAGAGCTGCAGAATCCACCTCCCAGAGACCCACATACAAACAGAGGAAGTATATCATTGGATGACCTTATAAAATTATGATACTCAGTTTTCAAAACCATCCACCAGTTTTGCAAGGACTTTTGTTAAAATTCACTGCTTGCACTATTCATGTTATCTTTAATCTTTTAAAGTTGTTTATCCATTTGTGAGGCTTAGGTTAGTCAAACTAGATAATGTAATACATTACCACTTAATCACATATCCATAAACTGCTGATATTATAAATTGTAATTTGCTTTAAGAATGAGTAACGGGGTTAAGGACACTCCCTCAGTGTTGTGGATCCCAGTCCTTCCTTGGAATTCCTTGCACGTGCTAAGTCCCTCTGTCTTAAGTGAGAGCACCAATGTCAATCCACACGGTACTTATTAGTAAAGCCTAAATTCTTTCTTATGTTTTCAGATAGATAGTCAAGTTTTAACATTTTCTTCCCACATGCCAGTGTATCATTTCACATAACACTACGGTGTTCTCACCCTGCTTTGGAGACCACTGGCCGGTGTGTTACATCCAGACATCTCAGCTGGACATACCAGGACTTGCCTAGTCCACCCCCTGACCCCTCCAGTCCACACAGCCTACCCATCAGCCACACTGAACTTCTCCTCATCCTCGAATCTCTGATCATATCTTTGTCTTTCACATTTTCTCTCTAGAATACTTCTACCCACACACTCTGCCTCATCCCAAGCCATCTTCACCTAGTATACTCTTCTTCATCCTTCAAGACACAACACAAATGAGAGCACATCTCCGATGTTCTTCCTGACTGCCCAGTGTTCTCTTAGCACTTTCTTCATTCTTTCAATATCACTTGAGCCATCTATGTACACATCTGTCTTTCCCTAAGCTGTAAGCCCCTCAAAACTAAAGAGTGCTTGGGTAACCACAGCGACTAATACAGAGACTGCCAGTAGAAAGCACCACAAAAATGTCTGATGGATAAATTACAACTTAGAAAGACTGAAGCAATTTTAAAGTTAGAAAAGCCAAAGAAGAGCACACATTTGTTGAAGAATCGAAGACTAATAGAAAGAACTTGCTGAGGCCAGATGCGGCTGCTCACGCCTATAAACCCAGTGCTTCAGCAGGAGGATCGCTTGAGCTCAGGAGTTCAAGATCAGCCTGGGCAACATAGCAAGACCCTATCTCTGCAAAAAATTGAAAAATTAGCCAGGCATGGTGGTGTATGTCTATAGCCCCAGCTACTCAGGAGGCTGAGGCAGGAGGATCACTTGAACCCAGGAGTTCAAGGCTGCAGTGAGCTATTATCACACAACACTGCACTCCAGCCTAGGTAACAGAGCAAGAGCCTGTCTCTAAAAAAAAAAAAAAAAATTCCGAAGAGAGGCAAGAGTGGCAAGAAATTAATCACCCATTATTTTTACACTGGCTGACCAATTCATAGACAGGATACAGGTGAACTACAAAGAAGATGCAATTGGCAAGATAAGGTTTAATTAATCAAGAATAGCTTTCAATTCAACAAAAATTGGTTGCATTGTCTTCCAAGGGATGCCAACATGCAACACTGGTGATCGCCCTGGTCCCTAGAAAGCTATTTGGGCATTGGGCCCCATGGAGCTGCAACAGACAACTTTAAAAGATTTCATCTGAGGAAGCAAGTTAAAAGATAGTTTTGCTTTTTAGGATATAACTACTAATTAACAAATTAATTAAATCTGCTGCCTTCAGAATGTACTGTGATAAAAACACTGTTATGCAAAGTTGATTCACTTCAGCCATACCTGTTTTAAGCAGCATATAAAAATATACACATCCAATTTATTTGTATATGATTTTATTTTCAGTGTGATATAGAATCATAAACACTTCTATCACACAATGAATGGCTTTGCATAAGCCAAGGCAACATTTTTCTCCTTTTGACATACATTTAAATAGAACCTATGATGTATACACCAATATATATTACATAATAAGTCTATTTTTGCTCTTCCATTCTATGTTACCTTCATAACATAGAAGTAGTTATGTAGCAGTAGTTTCTGCTAGCGGTCATAGCCAGAAATTAGGACTTTGGCCAGTCATTCAAGATCATTCCCGAACTTCCTCTAAAAAATGATACATGTTTAGCTAACTCACAAATATTTACTCCTAAGAGCCTGCACAAAGCTTTGAAGGTGGTATTGCTTTTAATTTCAACACTTACTCTGTGAACAGATGCTAGAGTCATCACAAGGCAGCGATCCCTGTGAGCTGTCATCTTATGCCACATTTACTACTCATCGTAATAAATACTATCAGATCTTGGTAATGAACACTTCCATCTCAGTCTTGCAGGGCATCACAGATATATTTATGAGTGGTTCACTCAAGCATATCTCTTGAGGTAATAATTTATACCTAAAGCAGTATTGCATCTTAGCAAGGGCACAGAGGTAAAAAATAATCAGATAAAATAAAAAGGATTTGTGCAAACGGTTTAAAACATTAATTGATAAACTCTGCCTCTCCTTTTTAGTCCCTTGTGTTAGACATGTGTGGAAATGTGTGATTGAAGCTCTCAGAAATTAGCTTTAGGAAGTGCTCAGGTTATATAAAAATATTTGAGAACAGTTTTATAAAGAGGTAAATGTTTTTAAAGGAGACTAGATGTCGCTGATGGATGTGGGCAGAGACAACATAAAATTGTTGAGATCAAAAACACTATTCAGTGCCTAGCAATACATTACAATATCCTCTATCTGCATAGCAATTTAGAGTTTACAGTATTCATCAACGCTTCCCTTGTTTTAAGCACACGAAGTGTCAAGAGATGTAGAAAGCAAGTTTAATTGACATAATCTCTGCTCTTTAGAGAAAGAAGCCCAAAGCTTATTAAAATCTGCAATTTTATTTTTCTCACATTGATATGTTATTTTTCCCCTGATTTATTAACTGATTTTTACTCACAAAGCTATATTTCAACATTCCCATGAACACAACAGAAAAATTCTTTGTGAAGGCATAATTCAGACAATCATAGGGAAAACATGGGACAATGGGATTCTGCTGAAATATCTCATCCTTCAGACACATACATTCACTCCTCAAGTAGAGAATGACCATCAATGTCAACGAAATTAGCACATTTACTTGTGTTAATGTAACCTTACTTATCTAATGGTCGGTGTGCTCCCCAGGGTATAATTAAGAGGGATGGTCTTTCCTGGCTGCTGTATCACAGAAGAGTTTGGATGATCAATGCCTGGAGTAGACTGACCTTGGCTAAATCATAAGATAACCCTGACAGGCAGAGACAGAATTTTTCACTTTTGTTTTTCTATATAATATTATTGTATAATAATAATAACGACAACATTAATGCTTCTCCCAAAGACTCCACAGTGGCAATCTATGCTCACTCCCTACCATAGCTGGACTGTTTTCAGTTTCATTTTATCCCTAACCTTCTTGTGTAAAATGGACCCCTGTGGCAAACATTACTCACACTTACTAAGATTTCCACTTTCTCATTCCTTCTGAGTACATACCCCCTTCAAGTTAGGCAATGACCATATGTGACTTTCCTTGACCAGCGAAATGTGAGAACTGACCTGTATCACTTCTGCGTGAAAGCATTCGAGGTTTGGTGCACAATTCTCCACACTCTTCCTCTGCCAGGGTGCTCACGCAGATGTCACAGGAATGAAGCAGACTAGAAGGATGAGTCACCACAATAGATGCTCCCGAGATTTGCATGAATAGGAAATTAACTTTTGTTATATTAAGCCACAGAGACTTGAGTGGCATTTGTTACAGCAGCATAATCTAGCCTATCCTGACTGATGCAGTTTCTCACTAGCTCAATTCACACTGACCACAAATCACGCTGCAGCCCACAGCCATGTAAGTGGTGTTTATACCACTGTTTATATCACTATTGAGGATAAAGACTCAAAGAAATAACTGGAAGCAGCAGGAAGGTAGCTAAGATAAATCATACTGCATGTCCTGCCCCCTTGCCAGGTCCCTGGATTAGCACTGAGGGCTTCCCAATGCAAATAACCATCTTGTTTGATCACCAAGGGGTTTAATTTAGAACACACTAAAAACTAGCGAGAAATTCAATGGAAATACCTAGCAAATAATAGGAAAAGCAGAAATAGGGCTTGAGAACAGGTTAAAAATATGCATGTAGATTCAGAAGTAATCTCCACACAGTTGAAAGTTGAATGTAAGACATACATAAAATTTCCAAGGGCAATGGCAGAGAGTGAAAAACACAAAAATCCAAGCAGTGAGTCTTAAGAAACACTCATATTTGGGGGACAGAGAGAGGAAGAGAAGCAAGGAAGGAAGATGACAATACCCATTCATTTTGAGAGCTAAGAATACCATATCTTCATTAATAAATTCATTTAAATTTAAATTTCAAGGTTTTTAATGAGGAGAAAAAATGTGTTACTCCTTAACAATCCATTTACTTTCTCAGATATTAAAATAGATTACCCATCTGACAGGCAGCTGGACATTATCTGTAATAAAAAGCAAAATGATTTTTTAATTCAGTGCCTCAGAACTAATTTATCAAGATTTAAAGTAGAGGCGGAGGAGAGGTTGGGCAAATTCACACCTAACGAGTACAGTGCACCCTATCTGGGTGATGGGCACACTTACAACATTGACTCAAACTCTACAAAAGCAATGCATGTAAGCAAAACGTTTGTACCCCTGAAATATTCTGAAATAAAATAAAAATAAAAATAAA
>NW_012150952.1:5398584-5421948 GCF_000956105.1 Propithecus coquereli
CTGAAGGGACATGACAATAAAGTGCAAGATGTGATCCCAGATTGGATCCTGATACAGAATTATTATTATTTTTATTTGATATAAAGGTCATTATTGGGACAGTTGGTGAAATTTGGATAAGGTGTGTAGATTTGATAATATTATTGTATTAATATTAATTTCCTGATTTTGATGTCTATATGGTGGTTGTATAAGAGAAATTTTTTGTTAAGAAATTCACATGAAATTATTTAATGATAAAGGGGCTTAATGTCTACATTATTTTCCTAAGTAATTCAGAAAAAAATAATATCTCTATCTGTCCATCCATCCATCTATCAAGAGAGAATGATAGAGCAAATGTGGTAAAATTTTAATTCAGGAAAATATAGGTAAAGGATATATGATATTATTTGTACTATTTTTTCAACTTTTCTTCATCTGAAATTATTTAAAAATAAAAATATTTAAAGTAGAAAAAAACTTTTGAACGTGCAAGCTTTGTTCTGCATCACATTTGGCATGCACTAGGCACGGGGGGACACGGTCCTCATTCTCGGGCTGGCTACCTGATGCTTGTGCCCATGCCACACACTGCGCCCCCTGCTGTTGGACTTTGTGCCAGCTTTGCCCCTGCCAGGATGACCTCCAGAGTGAATTAACTGACATATCCTGAGCCCTAGGTATGTGTGCCAGGCGCTACACTAAGTGCTTTGTGTGGGTTTTCCCACTTAATCTTCAAGACAACCCTATGAGGTGAGAATTAGTATCATCCCTATTTTATAACTTGTTAAGAAACTTGCCTAAGGTTACACAGCTGGCAAGTGGTGCAGTCAGGGCGCAAAATAGGTCGGCCAATGCCAAAGCAGGTGCTCTAAGCCTTGCTACCGAAAGTGTGGTCCTCAAACTAGCAGCCTGCCATAACCTAGGAGTTGGCTGGAAATGCAGTCTCAAACTCAACCCCAAACTCACTCAGAATCAGGTTTCAACAAAATCTCTGGGTGATCCCTCTGCACATTTAAGTTTGAGAAGCACCGCGCTAAATCTCTCCACTATGAAGACTTCGCCTTAATTAACGCTGGGGGAGATATAGACAATCTTTCCCCCGAGTAGCAATTTGGTAGGTGGGGGCATATGTGTGTTCTCCAAGTGCTGAAGGATTCAGAAAAGTTCTTGCAGTTTCGAACACCAGCGATCATTGTCATCGGCGAGGGTCGGGACCAATTCCAAAAGCAGCAGATACCGAGCTGGGTCTTGAAGCCAGAACATTTTCTCAATTCATTTCATTAAAAATAGGTGCTGTTCCAAATGGACAAGTGCCCACATCAATAATCTTCTGGAGGTAGTTTCTCCAGCCTGGATTCCATTTTCCAAATAGAATCCAAATATCAACAGCATCAACAAGCAGATTTGAAACCCCAATAAAACGTATTATTAAATTGTTAATCGTGTTATTCTTAGAATTGTCTAGGTTAATTAATAATGTTCATGCCAAAACTAGTTTGTTCCTCATTATCAGTCGTGCTCCAGGTGTGAGTACAAACTCTTGGTGTAAAAAGCAGATACACTCCGTTTGGTGTGCAAGCCGCTGGCCGCAGGTACTTAACTCAGGGTGTGGCGTCGCCTTTTCAAACCCCCCCTGCAAGCCGCGCCCGCCTGGTCTCTCTCGGGTACGGCCAAACAGCCCAGTTCATTCACCGGCTGGCACTCTCCTCCCTGTCACGACTTCAGCCTGGCTTCCTAGGGCCGAACCGGCGTCCTCAGGCGGGTCACCGCGGACCTGCCCTGGACTGTCCCCCACAGGGGTCCCCACCTGCACGCGCACCCTCAGGAAGAGGCGGTGCTGGCCCGGCTGTCTCGGGCGGACACGCCAGGAGGCGGCGGTGGCAGACGGCGAGTCACGTGCGGCAGTGGGGGCGGAGCGCGGCCGGCGGGGTGGGTGGAGAAAACAAAGCCCCCAGCTGTCAGCAGAGGAAGGAGGCGACAGCGCCGGAGCAGGTGAGTCAAGTGCATTTAAAGCGGTACCGCCCTGGAGCACCCCAACACCCCCTGCCCTGGCGCAGTCCCTCCCCCGCCAGGCTCTGGCCGCGCCTCCTCCCGCCGCTAGGTCTGCAGCTTGCGCGTCGCCGAGCAAGTGGAGCTGGGGGTCCCGGAGCCCAGCAAGAAGTTGTGCAGGGGTCGGCGCCGCGGCCCCCGCGCGTGCAGCCCCCCGCGCTCCCTCGGGCTGCATCTCTCCTTCGGGTCCCCAGCGCTGCGCACCCCAGGAAAGGGGAGGGAGTCGGGGCTGCCACGCTGGCAGAAGCAAAGTGGACTGGTTGGGGGTGGGGGTGCGGGGGGCGACCGGGGCCGTCCGGGGTAGAGAGACTTGGCGTGGGAGGAGGAGGGGGTCTCGCGGTGGACGCGATCGCAGCGCACTGCCCTGGAGGCTGGAGTTGGGGCACAGGGGCTGACAGCCGGGGGCCGCTGGCAGGAGCTGCGCGCTTCGGGCAGACCAGGAAGTGCAGCGCGCCGGCGCCCCGCGGCTGGGGAGCTGGGGAGCACCCCCGGACTACCCCGGTTCTGCCGTTGCCCGCGGCGCTTCTCCTCCGGCGGAGAACAGCCCCACCGCTCCTCGACTGCGACGCCGGCTCCCGCTGCCCCTCGCGCTCCCGGCGCTCAGGACTTGGGCTGGGTGGGGAGGGAAGCGGGTTCTTATTCTGCACCTAAGTGGTTCCTCTGCAGGGAGCACCCTGCGCGCGGGGCGAGGGCTACTCAGGGACTCCCCACTATACTTCGGTAGGAAATTCTTCGATCTGCCCTGAGAAGGACTGCACCGAACCCAGAAATCCCACAAAGAGCCGGAAGGAGGGGTGAGAGCAGAAAAGCCCTCCTCTCTGAACCCGGAGAGCTGGTAAAGCTGACTTTCGGACCCCGAAAGGGCTGGTGGGTTTGGCCACCCCTGGAGTCACTTTGCCAATCCAGTGCGGAGGGCAGAGCTGTGGCCTCGAAGGAAGGGGCGTTGCAGCCATTTGATGCGGAGGAGCCTTTGTCTTAACCCCCAGCACCTTCTGCTAGTCCTCGCCGGGTCAGTAGCGCGTGGAGTGATTAATACTGCGAACATTAGCCGTCCCTTCACCTCGGCCCCGGCCAACGCTGCCGTCCCCTCCCTCAGGTTCTTCTCTACCACTTGCTCTCACTTGCTCAAATCCTCGCCTTTTCAAAAAAAGAAAAAGTGGTCCAGACCCGCTAGGCAGGAGGAGGGGGTCGCTAAAAGCGCTATATTGTAGACAATGTAAAATCAAGAGTTAAGTGCTTAAACCCGCGCCCGCCCGCGCGCAAGGAGACGGAAGAAGAACTTTCTTGATTTGCATAGTATCTGCCCCGGGGGCGCGCTGCGAGGCTGAGGTTCGGTCCCAGCCGAGGTGAAGCACCAGTCCCGTCCTGACTGAGGTCAGACTCAGCGCCTACTAATCTGAGGACCCGCGGCTTACAACTTTGCGGAACGGGACACTGGAATGAAACAGAACAGAGATCAAAAGGTAACCGGGAGAAAAGCAAGAGTTGAGATGCTTCTCTAGGACACAAAATGTGCCTAAATTTTTAGCAAGCAAAGAGGGGAATGGTCCCTGGTTAGCCAATGTCCCTTCTGGAAATGTCCCCTTTGTTGTCGTTCTTCTCTGCCACACTCATTAAAGACATCAGTTAGGGGCCATGTGTCAGTAGATCTCTTAAGATAGGACATTTGGGAGCTGACCAAGTGGTCCTTAGGTAAGCTTAATTGGTTCGTTTTCTTTGAATGGGTTAGCTGTGCTGCTTCAAAGCACAGGTTCTCAAATTTTGTTGCATATTGGAATCACCTGGGGGGCTTTGAAAAAAATCCTGACGTCCTAATCGCATTGCAAACCATTTAAATCAGATTGGATGTGAGAATCAGGCATGGTATTTAAAAACAAAAGCAAGCTCCGGGTGATTTCATTGTGCAGCGAAGTTTGGAACCTCTATTGCAAAGGAAGAGTCCCGTGGCCTGCAGCAGCAGGCATGGCAAGACAAGATGCCAGTTTAACTGCTAGGGAGGGTGAGAGAAAAGACGCTGAAACTGAGGTGCCGATGACTAACACCCTGGGGCGGGGGACTGTCATCTGGCAGCCTGGCTGGTGGTGACACCTACCACATCATTTTCCCCTTCCCTGCCTAGGGTTTGGTTCTTGTTGGAAAGATCCAAGTTCACTGTCATTGCCTGGTTTCTGCACTGCGGTTAAGGGAGAGGTTAGAAACTCATTCCTGTGATGACTCATGTGTAGCAGGCAGTAGGGAAACCCGGCAGAAACAAACTCCAGCAGCCTGGTGAGTCAGCAGGCTGCAGTCCGCAGCGAGCCCAGTGAATAGGAAGTAATTACAGCAAGTAGATTATTGACACATGCCCCACTCCTTTGAGAGCACATTTTAATATCTGATCAGGACCTGTTTGCTTGCAGGAGCCACTCCCTTTTCCAACACCCCATTCTACCTGCGTCATATAATGCTCTCTCCTGTCAGAAGGGGAAACATGAAGCCAACTAGACATCTTATAAATTCCTCAGTGGGAGGCGTATAAACAACTGTTGGGAAAGTGTGAACTGGTTTGGGTTACTTCAGTTATTCGAAGTGGAAAGGATGGATTTGTAGTACATAAATTTTGAATACAAAAAAGTCAATTACTGTTTGTACATCCAGGAGTAGATTAAAGGATCTATTTAAATAGAAATGGTTACACCTAACCTTTTACATAAAATTTTAGGTTTGCTGTTGACCAGCGGTTTCTTACTTTTAAAAAATGTCATCCCCAAAGGATCTAAGATAGCCTATAAAAAGATGCAAAGTTTACTTAATAAACTTATTTTTTAAATTTTTTTACTATTACTTTCAGTTTTTATACCTCTCCTTTCTTCTTTATTCTTTGTCACCAATGGTCTCTGTGCTATTTCCTAAATGCTTTCTTCCCCGTCCTCAGTTTCTTCAAGGGGCAACAATTGCCTTGCACATAGTACTGACTCAATACTGTCAGCCCTTGAACTTCATCCGAACCTCTCATATAGGGAGGAACCTTTACGTCTGCAGCCCCCCTAGAGCACAAGACTGTGAGAGTTAACGGATACTATTTGTACTGAAGATCAGAAGATGGGGAGAACATTGGAAAACAAAGCATCCTGAGTACATTAGTTTTGTTACTTTTCAAGACAGACATTCCAAATATGTAGAGGCCAAAGTTCTGCTACAATTTTTAAATGCTATAAAATGATAACCCATTTGTTCACTTACATTTTTATATAAAACAATTTAGCATTTTGAACATAACTAATAATTGTTATAACATTTAACTACACTCTCCTGGACCAAAAATTCGCTTCACAAAAGTTCACTCTATGCCCATTATTTTGAAAAAACAAAAACATGCACATCCAGTTCTGTGCATGCCAAAAGGAATTCATTAAGCTAGGAGTTGTTAATAGTTATATATAAGTTATAGTTATAGTTAATAGTTACATATAAGTTAATAGTTAAACAGCTTTTATTGTCATCTGCCTACTGCTCTCAGTAAAGTAGCACAAGTACATTTAAATAGCATATTGAAAAGTGGTAACTTGTGTATATTCTTTGATAGACACCACCAAAAATAAATGTTAATAAGACTTTCCAATAACCAAAGTAATGCATTCATTCTCACTTCTTCGTAGCTTAGAAAAGGAACTGGGGGTGCACTTCTGAAATGTGAGCCCCTTTTTGGGGAGCTGTAAAATATTGAAAGGTTGAAAGTAGTCTAGAAAAATAGGACTAATAGGATTACTCCATATTAGTCAGAAACTGTTTATCAGAGGATGATATATACCTAGCTCTGTAATATTTACAAGTAGGTCAAAAGGGGTGGGGTACAAAGAAACGGTGTCATCTAAATTTTAGAGGCTCTAAAGGGTTTGAGAACAGAGGAGAACCACCCAGTCTTATTACCTTAAATTTACATAGCCCTTTGGTCTTATTAACATATCAGGCCCTAAACATAATAGAGTAGATGGTATTCCCAGGTGCAGAAACTGCACAGTGAATCCAAAAAGTTAAGTGATCTTCCAAAAGTGGCAATGCCAAGTCTAGAACACTAGGTTATTGGCTCCTTTTCCAGTGTCTATTACATCGTATAAGTTTTGATGTAGTCTTGCCTGGAGGCTTTGGCTAGACAAGATCAGTTCTAACTAGCTCCTCCTTCCTTGAAATGGTAGAAACTACTCACATACATTGTGCTCTCACAAACTTTATTCTTAAATAACCTTTGGACTAGGCCAACCCCAAACAGTCTGAGCCATCTTTAGCTTCTTATCTAGGTAACCAAAGGTTGTAAGTTCTTTAAATCTTTCCCCAAGTCATAGAAGCATCAACTTTCTTATTAGGGGCCCTTAAAAGTTAGTCCCACCACCCAAAGAAAGTTTAAATGCCCTGTACAACATCTTCACTAAGGAGCCTTCCGATGTATGCTTGAATGTCTCCCTCAAAGCACATTCCGGTCATGGGAAGTTCTCTTTGCCGCATTCACCTATGAAGGCCACAAAGAAATACAACTCTCTTACGTAATTCACCTCCAACTGTCATAAACGTTTAAAGGGAATTTATTCTTCTTAATCTGTGATAAGGAAAAATCTGGCTGTTGTATTTTAAATCTCTTAATTCCACAATTTTTGCTCCAAATTTGCAACATTTGAGAAGTACTCAAAATTACGTTTGTTACACCAGAGCTTTATAGAATAAATTAATGAATTTGCTTCCAACAACCTAGTAATCTACACACTTCAAAAATGACTGCTGACAAATTTTATACAATTACATTAAGCTTGTGTTGAGTTGAAATTCATGGCTCCATCTGTTTCAGGAATTAGCAGGGCTGGAAAGATTACTATTAAGATTCTAGAGAGACTATTTGAAAGAATAACTACATTGATAGGAACTTGTCTCAAGTTTTTATTGTGTTACCTGTCATAAAACTTTCTTCAGTTAAGAGGACTTCCTCAGGCCGGGCGCGGTGGCTCACACCTGTAATCCTAGCTCTCTAGGAGGCCGAGGCGGGCGGATTGTTTGAGCTCAGGAGTTTGAGACCAGCCTGAGCAAGAGCGAGACCCCGTCTCTACTAAAAATTAGAAAGAAATTAATTGGACAACTAAAAATATATAGAAAAAATTAGCCAGGCATGGTGGCACATGCCTGTAGTTCCAGCTACTCGGGAGGCTGAGGCAGGAGGATCGCTTGAGCCTAGGAGTTTGAGGTTGCTGTGAGCTAGGATGATGCCACAGCACTCTAGCCCAGGCAACAGAGTGAGACTCTGTCTCAAAAAAAAAAAAAAAAAAAAAGAGGACTTCCTCCTTTTGATGAATTGTTAATGCCACAGACTGGGAGTTGGCAGATAAGTTTCACTTAGACTGAAGGAGCAACTTTAAGAGTTATATATATAACTGGTATCCTCTTCATCCCTTGCAGAATCAGTCCACCTGTAATTTATGGACTGGAAAAACAAAGGGGTTCCTTTTCCACTAAATCAAACAACGCATTATAGTGTAAATGTTGGACTTTAGCTGAAGCATTTTGAAAAACAAAACCAAAAAATTTTAAATGTGTTTAACCCCATCCTAAGACTACTGATAAAATGGTATGTAGATCTCTAACTCCCAAATAAGCTTAATCTCCTAGCGCTCCTGATGGGGGAGCAGGAAGAAGGGTTTGGCAGAAGATAGACCATATAACTCCTGTGCTGACTGGATAAGGGACCAGTCTAAGTGAAATTAACTGTCCTCCCTTACGATCTAGATTTCACATTTTTATTAAATATATTCTGTTTGATATAGCTTATGCCATACATATAACACTAGTAGTTTCTCTCTAAACTGTTCCTAAAATTAGGAAATTATTGGACTTACTATATTTTTACTAGAGTAGAGACTTCATAATTGTCAATTTGTTAAACAGGGCAAAACATTCAAAGGTGTTTTGCTAATAGGCAAACCTTGGTCCCAACTTACTATAAACATGGCAGGAATAACTTGATATTTGAAGTAGTTAGGAGAAAGGCAAGTAAGCAAGAAAAGGCAGCTGGAAAATGAGTAGTTCCTTTTAGCTTTGCTAAAAGTATCTGAAACTATTTATTGGATATTATGCATAAAAGCTAAACCAGAGGACTAGACTGAAAAGCTGGTAAATCTGATCCATTTGACAAAATTTTATATTAAGAAAAATCTTTCATGATTTTTATCAAGAACCCACTATCTTAGTTTTGCCACTGAGCTTCTTAACCCTCCATAAAGTGGAAAAGAGAGACAGCTAGAAGAAAAACCTCCCTGTTTTGTCCCACCTGGTTCTTCCCTAGAAAGAAGCTATTATTTATATATAAGCAAGGCTGTTAGTTTCACTTCCAGTTTGCCCTCTATCGTGATTTTTTTAAGTGTGGTCTTCTGGACACAAATCTCCTAAAGGAGCTTCCACAAATCAGCATCAGTAATAACCAAGTGTGTTATGGTACTGGCAAGTCTAGAAAGCAATTTGTTTAAAGAGTTGGAATGTTTCAACAGCACTGTCAGTGGGTCTGTTAATTTTCCGTCTCAGCATCTGCCCTCTCAGTGCTTCAAGGTAAGTTAGAATTTGGGGTAAGCTTTTATCTAGGCTTGCCAGGTAAAATACAGGATAAAAAGTTAAATTTGATTTTCAAATAGTGATTTTTTTTTTAGTGTATGTCCCATATATTACATAGGTTACATGGATATAATTATAGTAAAAATGTAATCTTTTGTCTAAAATTCAAATTTAACTGAGCATCCATTTTGTTATTTGGATTTGTTTAAATTTTTATTTTTGCTAAATTTGACAACCCTACTTTTATCATATAATACACATCGAAATGACAAGTTTTCCTGGTCTGTAAAATATCTGATTTGAGGTTATATTTCTGAGATAATGAATTAAAATGTCTTAGCTACCTTCACCTACTGAAGGAAAAAAGTCATTGAGCGAAGTTTTCTTCACAATTTGCTTAATTGAGGGGAAATAAAAAGCAAAAGAAGAACTAGAAAATCAGCAGTCTTTTTATTTTGTAAGATAAAGTACTTCCTATTCTTTCACAGGTGTTTTTATAGACTAGATACTTCCATAAGCAAATTGTTAGTTCAAATAAGGCTAACGTGGGAAATCCATCAACCATGTCAACAGTGCGTTACTAATCAAAGTGCGGTTCCAGGTAATCCAATGATGCTTTGATGCCCAAGTGAGGTTCCGGGACCTGCAGCATCAGCATCGTCTGGGAATGTCTTAAAATGCAGAGTTTGGGGCCCAGTCCAGAATTCTCAATCAGAGTCTTCACTTTAACAAAAGACCTACAGGTGATTCACGTGCATGTTGAAGTTTAAGAACCCCTGAACTATTCGTATTTTCCACATACTGTTCATTTTATTTAATACCTTGTGGAAATAATCCTTAACAAATTGTCTCTTTTAACAACTAAGAAGAAATAGTTTCTTTGGATCAAATATCTTCAAGGTATGCAATCATTGCATTTCTATTTTATTCATATGAAAATCCTAAATAGCCATTTCTAATAGTTTATAAATCTATGTGAAAAAATAAGACAAATGAATTTTTAGAAAGATTCTCATGTGAACTAACTTGACAGCCTATTATAAATAACATTGTGGGTTGTCCTTGATTAATAACCCACAAATTAAGTGGATCACAGCTCCTGGCCTTCAGATAGCCAGCAAATCTCTTTTGTGCTTCTTCGTTTCATGTATTCATATGCCTGTACCACACATTCAAATACTTGTATCCCAGGGTTCCTCTAAAACTGGATAAAGGAGATCCTGTTTGGGCCTGTGGGAAATTCCAAACTATTCTTGTGAAATTCTAAGTTTTAAAAAGTAATTAAAAAGGTTCTATAGATAATTGTTTTTGAGTCGAAAACCTCACTTCTCTATGCCTGTCTTCCTGGTTTTTAGAAGTTACGGTAGCATGTGGTAGAAAGAATCCTGGAACTGGAGCAAGAATGTCAAATAGCCTGTATTTTAAAACTGCCTCTGCTGCTAACTGGGTGACTTTGGAGATGTTAACATCGTTCATCAATATCCCTCAAATTGAGTTTTCTCATCTGTCAAATAGAGACAGTGGAGTCTGACATTGTCATAAGACTCTATTAGATAAAATGTGTGTAGATCTTCACGACTGTAGGATGTACGGTGACATGGTCCTAAGACTTGTTTAGTGAGCTGCTTCACATAGGGCTAGCAATTGATGAAATATTATAGGATGTGGTTTCCTGCGACATTAGCCAATTTGAAAGAAAGGTGATGTTCATTTTAACAGTTCCACCTGTACCCTGGGAATGGAACCACAGAGCACTTATCTTATGTGTAGGCGGTGACCATATGTCCAAGTCAGCCACAGGCTCTTCCTTCTGCTCCTCAGAAACTTCAAGTTCTCCTTATGGCTGGGGAACAGATCTCATTATGGCTGCAGGGCACCAAGCAATAAATTCCTTACCAGTCACTGCTCTGTGAAATCAAAGACAAAGTTCTTTTCTGCCAGAAATTTGTATAATCCTTCCTGCACTCTCCCCCAGGAAAAATTTATTAATGGATTATGAAAACTTCCTTCAATATTTTAAATTACTCGGCTCATTTTATAAAATGTTATACCTTCAATTATTTCTTCAAAAACACATGTTTTGGCCAGGTGCGGTGACTCACACCTATAATCCTAGCACTTTGGGAGGATGAGGTGGGAGAATCGCTTGAGGCCAAGAGTTCAAGACCAGTCTGGGCAATAGCAAGACTCCGTCTCTACAAAAAATAGAAAAATTAGCCAGGTGTGGTAGCACATGCCTGTAGTCCCAGCTACCTGGGAAGCTGACGCAGGAGGATCGCTTAAGCCCAGGAATTTGAGGTTATAGTAAGCTATGATGATGCCACTGCACTCTAGCCCAGATGACAGAGCAAGACCTTGTCTCAAAAAAAAAAAAAAAGTTTTTAGGTAACCATCATAACCACATTTTTACATAATTGCGATTAGTTATTAAGCATCTTTTTATCTTATCCAATCATACAGCACCAAATTGGAAGAGCCTGTATGGTCATTTTATTTAAAGCACCCCAGGACAGAATTTCTCCCACCGGCACACAGACAAGAAACTTATTTATCCTTTTATTGTTTAATAAACATAAATTCATTAGTGAGAGTCTTTTAAAAGGGGGGAAGGGCGTGAGGGGAAGCGCTCCTAATCTTAATCACCCTCAAGCAACTATTACAGAAACTATTTTTGTGTAAAGCTCTTGTCTGTATTTACATCCAACAATAATTTATGTAAAATGTTTTCTTAGCATTTTTAATGTTTCCTGTATCCAGCATAATGCTTCTAGCTTTGGTGTCTTTGCTCCCTCTTCTGCCTTGGACACCTTTTTCTGGTTAATTCAAGCTGAGGCTTTCTCTTATCTCAGGTGTTAATTCCTCTAGGGCCTTGCTAACTCAAAGTGTGGTCCACTGATGAGTGGCATCAGCATCACCTGGGAGCATCTTGGAAATGCAGAAGCTCAGGCTCCTCCCCAGACATTCTCAATCACAATCTGCACTTTAGTAAGGTGCCCACGTGGTCTGTTGTTAGGCATCGACATTTGAGAAACCTCAGTCTGGAGAGCCTCACCTTCCAATCATCGCCTTTGCCCACCTCTCACTGGCCCAGCCATCCCTGTAGGGTAGGTTAGGTGGCCCATGTTTGATTTGGTTGAAGATTGCGATGGACCCATATTCACCTCCACATCCCCAGATCCTAGCACAGAACTTGACACCTAAGAGTTCAGTTTGGGGAATTGTTTCATCATTTTCCGACATGACTGTTTTGTAGATGAAGGATTGCAAAAGTTTTCTTGTGTACTCAGAATGCTTTCCATCACAGGCCTGCAGTTTGTTAGAGGGTTCCCTTTTGTTACAGTCTTTCTTATGGAAATCATACTTGGTTGGGAATGCTTCTCTGTGAATAATTTTTTTTTTATTTCAACATATTATGGGGGTACAGGTGTTTAGGTTACGTATGTTGCCTCTGTGAATAATTTTTGAAAGTCCCCTATCAAAACTTTGTCCCCTCTGCTTTAAATATGAATACCTGCTAATTATCAATACTTCCAGGAGGAATCACACTTTAGACTTGGTGTGAAAGTTGACCAGCTGTCAGGCTTTAGTAAGTGTTTAGGAGAGGGACATAGAGATAATGGTTATCTGACAGGAGAAAGTAGGGAACACTAGTGATGTTGGAAAAGATAAATGCTAGAGTACTGGAAAATAACTTCTAACTCCAACAGATGTTAGCATATTTTTATCTTGAATCATAATGTAGGTCACTTTTTCATTTAAAAATAAAACATATTTCTTATCTATAAAATCTCAAGATGTGACTTTTTTCTCCTGTCCTGCCACATCTATGGCAAATTTTATCCAGTCCTACATTCCAAGTGAACCACTGATACCCTAGGGATTTTTTTTAGATATTTGTTTTAAAAATCTAGATAGTCCAAAGTGCAGGGACTTCTACACTAATGTTTTTACACTTACATTGAAACTAAGCAATAATTGAACTATAGGGAGCTTTCACTGTACCCATAGATCACATGGTTTTTTCATTGTAAAAGGAATGTTTACTGGACTTGGGAACAGACAATCTAATGCAGGGAAGCTCAGCCCATGAGCCCCTGTTGTGAGTAGCAGGAAGCTGATGAGAGCTTTGGAATCAAGTTGTACCCAGAAACAAGAAACATCTGTCCTATAGGGCTGTTATTTGTGTTATTTGAAAGGAACTAGAGGCTCTTGGTACTGCTTACCAACAGCTCTCACAATTAGTCACTCAGACCATAAGACTATAAGGATTGCAATTGTATTCAAGAATGTGTGGCCTTTTTTCTCCTCTTGGGAGTCTACTACTATACTTAGCCATCACCATGGACACCAACTCCAGTCGAGTTGTGGATCTGAGTTAGTCAGGTTCACCTCTTTCATGGAAGAGTCTATTAGGTTGTCTTTCCTAAACTGCTTACCTAAGTGTCTGTGATGATGCTATTCATGATAATTTGCCCAGGCCTGGGACCTTGGGTGGGGTTTGCTAAGAGTCATCTGACACCTTTAAAGCATGTCTTATTGAGCAATCTGACGCAGTTGAGCCATGCAGGATGGGTAGAACAATTGTTTTCTATGAGCTATAACATCTAGCCTAACTCCATTTGAGTCATATTTTTCATGGCATTTGCAGCCCATCCCAAAGGGAAGAGATTTTTAACACTATATTCTTGTGAGTCCCAGTGGTGCTTTAAAGGTAGCTCTTGGAATCTGGAAGCCGTGTGAATTTTTTTTGTTTTTCATAATTGAGGGAGTTTGTTTTTAAATTGTTAAGGAATGATTAATAACCTTGAACTTTGTTACCAGCTTGTTAATGATTTTGTATGACTTTGGGTGAGAGACTATTGCACTTTGGATTTCTCTATCTGAAAAATTACGTAAAATTCTTTTTTGACTAATGATCATGCATAGAGGATCTAGCGATTAAAAGAATTAAAACATCAAGGTAAAAGTATTACATATAAGAATTAAATGATAGTCAAAGAGAAAGCAGCAATGGCTACTAAACTATTTAAAAGAAAACATGAGTTAAGACAAAGAATGGTTGTTTCTACCCCTTTAGTTCAAAATTTAAGTCTAAACAATGATCTTCACTCAAAACATTTGCAAGTTAGTCACAACACATTCTTATTGTTTATTATTATATTAACAATAAGTAAATTTAAACTGATCTTCAAGAGACCTGGTTCTTGTCCCAGCTATACTTAACGTGCAACCCAAGTCAACTCAATTCATCTTTCATACATTTACCTCTCCATTCTCCACAAAATATCCCAGCACTCTGAAACATTGTTGTTAATTCTTCTTTCTTAGAATAAAATATAATAGAAATGCAATCGGAACTATATTTTTTTCTTTGGGGAATCCATAAATTACTTTCTAAACATGAGGAAAATATGTAGTTTTGATAGTCCATTAGCACATTGAATTCTTTAGTTAAACTGGAACAGGCAGATGTAGTGATAAGTTTAAACGTCCATTTAACATATGGAGAATGCCATTATAGCTCCTCACAATATGAAAGCAGTGTCTTTTCTGGCAGAACAAACACATTTTAAAAAGCGTACACTCGGAAGCCTTCCTGAGCTCACGTTTTCCCTGTGCATGTGGTCCTTAGTGTTGGGTCATCTCTCCATCAGTCAGCCTAGACTGAGAAATAAAGAGGCCATGTATCATATCCTGTTGGAGATAAGGGAAGAGGTGGAAAAAGAACTACTGACCAAGTCTAGCAGTTGAGTTGTGTTACCTCAAAACACCGGTGAAGACAAAAAGGCTTGCATCTCATGGTTTTGGATTGCTGCACAATTACTGGACACTGATATGGTGCCTGCCTGGGGCACCAGAGCATGCAAGGACAAGGAGAAAATAGATTTAAAAAACAGGGATCAAACCAATTATGACAAACCTTTTCTTCTAACCTAACACAAATGGAGTTCCCCTTCTTAAGACTGTAGCTGAGTTGTGATAGTAAATATAGAAAGGCTACAAGTCAACAGTTGTGACCAGAGGTAGGAATCATTGCTGTTTTATGGGCCTGGTATCTGAAAATGAATGCCAAATGGTGCTCAAGGAAGAGTTTGTGATGAGCAAAGCCTTCCTCTGACGAGGCTGCAGTGGCGCTGTACTCCGGACTCCGACGCACAGCTCTAAGACACCTTCCCATTCCTGGAGGGAACAAGTGAAACTAGTTGTGTTCCACCTGTCTTGAATGTTTGGCACAATCAGAGCGTTCTGACAGGGGGGATCCCACAAAATCAGAACATAACTCTCCAAAACATATGCCTTTCATTATTTATGCCAATTAGTATCGTAGTGCTTCAGAGCTGCAGTTACCCTTGGGGATCATCTCATTACTTTCTAGATGAAAAACTGAGGTATGGAGTTTTTTTTTTTTTTTTTTTTTTACTAAAACCACTTGGCAGCTGAAAAGTTTTCAAGTTTTTAGTGCACTGTTTGCTTTTGACAGTGTTTGGCAAGTCATCTGAGCTTCTTCCTGGCTCTCTAGTACATTGTACAGATGGGGAGGACAGGGTGACACATTAGCTGTCCCTGTGGGAAACAAAAAAGGAAGTACCTTGTAGGATGAGGAGGAACAAAAAGGCAGAGAAAAGAGCTTCTCTAGGGTACCAAAGGTTTGAAGGAAATAAAAATATTAAACACTGTGTTAAATGAAATGTTATCTACAAAGTGTGCAATCCCTACAACAATCTTATGAGCTACCGTTCAACATAAAACTAATAGGAGAAGTTTCACTTGTGGCCAGAAGGTTAAGTTTTGGTTTTTGGTTTCTGTTTTTTGTTTTTTTTTTTTTTTTTTTTTCCTTAGGCTGCCAACCTTAGAGAGATGGTGGTCAAATTGCGGGGTTTTCCAAGGTCATGCATTGCAGAAGAGGTAGCAAAAGAGATCTCAGCAGGGCCAGAAAGGCCAGTGAGGGTCCAGAAATTCCTCAGGGCCCTTTTCATCAAGGCCACATCTACAAAATCCCTTAAGATACGTATTCCCTCCCATTCTGTTTAAGCTGTTGGTCTTGTCTAGAGTTGACTCTATTTTAATATTTCCTGCCCTTGTAATGTTCAGACCCAGTTGTCTAGGGAGATATGTTCAAATTCAGTAATTTTATAATAATGATAAACTCAATAGGTATTTTCCATTACATAGAAATTTACAGTTGCTAAAGAATTTTCGTATATAGCAACAACCTGCTAAGTAACACTTTCCAGAAAACTGTGAAAACTCTGGGGCCCAGAGTTTAAATGGCATGCCCAATGTCACATAATGGGGAAAACCTCAAACCTAGGGAATTTTACTCCAAGTCCGATGTTCTTTATACCAGCCAGGTTTACAATGATAGTTGGTTTCTCAGGGTAGCCCTCTAAGCTCCTTTAACCCGTAAAGATATTGAATTATACCAGTATCTTAATCTCTAACCACCTTATGTTTCCATGGAAAGATGCATAGGGTTTCAAAAAATTAGTTGACAAATATATTTTTGAAACACAGCCCACCATAGATGAGGACTCCTGATATTCTAGCATTGGTAGCCACTTCTTTTCCCCCAGTTTGAAAATGCGAGAGCACCGAGAGACAGCATGACGAGCTGCTCAGGAATATTGTTAGAAAGTTCAGGCAGTCTCTAAAGTCTCTTTGAACCTGACACTTGTAGGCAGAATGATGGTCGAAATATGCTGTACAGTTGTGGAAACAGTAATGCAGAGTTTTTAAGTTTTTAGCTCATTGTTTGCTTTTGACAGAATTTAGCAGGTCATCTGAGCATCTTCTTATCTCTCAAGCATGCTGGATGTACATGTGGCAGCTTCAGCTGACTCAATTGTCTACACAGAAATAACAGTGGCTTCATTGAGGGCGCTCATGTAACAAGATCCAGAAACAACCATTCAGGTCAACAGGGAAAAAAATAACAAGTTTTTGTTATAAACACTCTCTAATGCATTTACACAGATTAGGCAATCAAGTAGATACCATCTTGGAAAGGAGAGAACTTTTCTAAGGACCTGGAAGGCTGGATGAGTGTATTACTCATAGGGGCTTAGGGATGTAGAGGGAGAGGAGGAGGAAGAAAAAAGTGGTGTGTCCCAAGGATGGGTTTTACCTCCTTAATTTTGCTTTGGTCCATCATTTGGTACCAAGATCTGAGCTATAAATTAGTTTATTTCAGCTGGGATCATGTGAGTGAATGGTTCATCTGACTATGTGCCCATTAGATTGCCACTGTAGCAGATTTTGGAAAGAGCTCTGAAGCAGAGAGATTGTGCCTTGCAACCAGCAGCATGAGCAACACCTGGAAGTTTTTAGAAAGGCAGAATTTCAGACCCCACCCCAGACCTGCTGAATCATAATCTGCATTTTAACAAAATTCTCACATGATTCATAAAGTCAGGAAAGCACAGCCACAGAGGATCCTGAGAAGTAAAATGCTTATTTCCCTCTAATTTTCAGAATGAGAAAAACAAATGATTTTCACACTCTACATGCTAAGAAAAGAGCAGTCATAAAGCTTTCCCCTCTTGTTATTCCACTTTCCCTGTCAATTTCATTGCATTCACAACCCCATGATATAATTATTAATTCATGTGTCTGTCACCCAACTGGACTGTAAGCTCTCTGATGGCTGTGCTGTGTATTGTTCACCCTTAGAGCCCCAGCACCTAGCATGGTGCTTGGCATCTAACAGGTACATACAGTGCTACCCAGGAGCTCCACCTTCAAAGTACAACAAACATGGGTTTGAAACCCATCCCTGCCCCAAGCCTCAGTTCATACATCTGTGAAACAGAAATAAAGATAGCACTCCTCCCTGGCACAGCACTTGACGCATCTTAGCTACTCATAAGTGGTAGCTGTTGTTATTCTTATGTGCTCAATAAATGTTGAACAAATGAATGAATAGGAACCTCTTATAAAAAGTTTTAAGATTAAAATTTGGTGCCCTGATGCTTCAAGAATATACAATTGAATTTAAAAATGATACGCAAAGGAAATCTGATATATATAAGAAAAGAAAAAGGTAGAATGGATTGGAATGGATCCATAAGAAAAGCATGTGATTTAGAATCGGAAGACCAGTGTCCTTTATTAACTATGTGATCTCATGCAAGAAACAAGCTCCCTAAGCCTCAGTTTCTTCATTTAAAGGGTGGTGGTAATAATCTTCTTTATTTCATGGGGTTATGCAAAAGCTCTTACAACTTGCAGAGCAGGAGGGCAGGGCCTGACTTACTCATTTTTGTAACCCTACCTCTTAGCACGGTGCCTGACACACAGGAGGAGGTGCTCAATAATGCATGTGTGTTCAATCGGATTAGAGCATGCACTCTTAATGGGGATGAAGCTTGGATATCTCAATGGCTTGTGGCCTCCAAAGCTTACCCCTCACAGACAAAATCCTCTTCTGTACCATTTAGGGGATCCTAAAGGATTTCTTAGCATCTTTAGGGGATAAAAGGTTCTTTGCATGTGTAGAGAGGGAGTGAGGAAGACGATTAAGAAAAAAAGTTTGATAAACGCAGTTAGAGGTCTGGATCTGCAACTTGGTACCACATGACAGTCCTTACAGAAAAAGCATAAAAGAGAGAAAAGCACTAACTAAAAGGCAAGCAGAGTGAATCTCTAGAAATAAAGAAAGAATGGCAATTTCAAGATCCTGGGTGAGATGATATATGTAAAAAGAATTTTGCCAAATTAAGAGCTATAGAAATGTATACTTATGGAGGGAAAAGCCTTTAAGAAACATTTTCAAGTTGGATATTTTATTTGGATTTATGTCCAATAATATGTTGATTCTCCCCATGGTTGTTTTATCCCTGACCATGTAATTGGGGCTTTTGCTCTGCAACTTCCCTAGGATATTTCCCAGTCGAGTGAAATTCAGCATGAATTTCCCCAGCAAGGAACTTAGTGACTGATATAGCCCCAAACCTTTTGTGAGTAGATTCCTCTGCAAGGCGGACCCCACAAGCAGGGCTGTCTGTTGTTACATCAGCGTTCTGGGGTCTCCACATCGGCTCAAACAGGAAACTTGTGGGCAGAGGCTATGCAAACATTCCTGCACATTTCTACAAGTTCCGTCCACTTACCAACACTTTTAACAGATGCAGCTGAAAATGTTAAATAAGAATTTGAAATGATTTCCACAGAGCACAATGCAAAAGCTGGACAAGGCTTTTCCATGTTTTAAGGGAGGTCATAGCAGCCCTCAAAACCCAATGTCCTAACAATCCTCTTGCCATTGTCAAAGTCTTACTTGATCTCATGTGTAACCCTTTTTAACATGTTACTGTGTTCCTTCTTTGGATGGGCAAAGGAATTGCAGACTATGAAGACAGGACACGTGGAAAGCAGGGCTTCAGTTTCCACTGTGACCTGAACACTAAACTTGAACCCTGGGCCCTGAAGTTGAACCTCTCTCTGGGCTACTCTCCTGCTTCACACTTCCACCACATTTCATTATCAGTCATATATGAGGAAAGGAGCTATTCTTCTATGTCTACTACTCTATTTTCGCAGTGGTTCGCACCTATAATCCTAGCACTCTGGGAGGCTGAGGCAGGTGGATCGCTTGAGCTCAGGAGTTCATGACCAGCTTGAGCAAGAGCGAGACCCTATCTCTACAAAAAATAGAAAAATTAGCCAGGCGTGGTGGTGCACACCTGTGGTCCCAGCCACTTGGGAGGCTGAGGCAGGAGGATGGCTTGAGCCCAGGAATTTGAGGTTGCAGTGAGCTATGATGATGCCACTGCACTTCAGCTGGGCCAAAAAAAAAAAAAAAACTTCCATACTATTCTATTTTGAAAAATATCTGATTAAAAATGGATAAAAGGGCCGGGTGCGGTGGCTCATGCCTGTAATCCTAACACTCTGGGAGGCCGAGGCGGGTGGATTGTTTGAGCTCAGGAGTTCGAGACCAGCCTGAGCAAGAGCGAGACCCCGTCTCTACTAAAAATAGAAAGAAATTAATCGGACAACTAAAAATATATAGAAAAAATTAGCCAGGCACAGTAGCGTGTGCCTGTAGTCCCAGCTACTCGGGAGGCTGAGGCAGAAGGATCGCTTGAGCCCAGGAGTTTGAAGTTGCTGTGAGCTAGGATGACGCCACGGCACTCTAGCCCGAGCAACACAGTGAGATTCTGTCTCAAAAAAAAAAAAAAAAAAACAGATAAAAGGATTTAAAAGGATGAGAGAAAATAATTATAAAAACATTTCACAGGATTATAATGCACGTGGTATTTTTCATGTATGTAGCTTGTCTCATGTAGTCTTTTAAAAGAATTTTACTTTTGTACATTTAGCACTGGGAATATTCTGTGCTAAAATAGAAAGGGCAATCTTAAAAATTATTTTAATTCTGGTTCACATGGAAAGTAGCAGATGGATAAATGAAGATTCCAAGAAGAGGAGGTTAGGCTACATTTGTATGAAAAGAACTGAATTTCTATTTTATTGTAGCTATGATTTTAGGTAGTTTCTGGGGATTGTCTTTTATAGAAATCCAAATCACACAAACATAGTTTATAACATCATTACCATTCTTAATATATACCACCAATATTTCTTTATCAGCCAGCTATAATTTTCTTTAAAGTCCTTAAATATACCTTATGTGGGTCACTTGGTAGTTTATCTTTCTTAAGGGAAGGAATAAGTCGTATCAGACTTAATACTCAAGATTCAGTGTAATTTGACCTCCTTTACTTGCCAGATACTCTCCTCTGGTTTTTGGTTTCCCTGGTGTGTGCTCAGTTCTGTGCTTCCTGGCAGTCACGCCCTAGGGGAGTCGCAGTGGGGGTGGGGTTGTGTCTCTGGGCCTCCTCCTGCTGCCCCTGGGAAGGCCCTGAGCCTACCCAAACCCACTAATTGAGGCGCTTGGTGGAGGCAGGGCTCCCTGAAAAGCTGATAATGAGTAGGCTTGGCCTCAGGATTAATGGCCTGTGACCTTCTGTAAAGGCTTGTGAGCCACTTTATTCCTAGAAAGCTGTGGACCTCCCACACTAAAAAATGTGATCTACAACTGGAGTGATTCAATATCTCAAAGTGGCCATGGGGAGTTTGGAATTCAGGAGATAGCTCATTCTGAAGATCCAAAGATAGCTTAGTCAACTCCTGAGAGGAAAACATGGGCTCAGGCCCCAGTGGTGTTCTCTTCTTGGAAAAGCTGTGAGCATCTGGGGAGGTGGGAACGATCTCTTGGTGAGGAGGATGCTTTAACCTTGTGTTGACCAGAAACTTCATTGGTTACACACACAGCAATGAAGAAAGAATAAATCTTCTTTCAATGGCATGGCATGATTTGAAATATTTTTACAACCATTTTTTCATCCCGATATATTAATATCTTTTATATTTCTGTGGCTTTGTGGCCAGACATGGAAACAGTAGTCTTTTGGTCTGGGGGAATCTCTGGCTAAGGTAGATAGATGTTCTGTTACTGCGCCTCAAATGTGGGATGCTGGAATTCCAGGTTTGTTCAAAGAAAGATTTGAAATTTCTAGAGGATGGGGGAAAATGGACTTTTGTAGGAACAGAGAATGTGCTTTGTTAAAGAGTCATGACTCTTATCCTAACAAAAGTATTTGGTCTTTTCAATGAAAACAAAACCACAAACAGGCCCAGAGAAAGGGCTGCTCATTTCTGAGGAGCTGTCTGCCTAGTGCTCAGAATGACAAAAGAATCAAAGTCAACCTTGTCTTTTCTAACACAAGGGGAAACTATGCAAGCTTATTTTTTTGTGCTGGTGATTAAGGTGATGTCTTTATTTAGCATGTGATCCAGTTTAGAACACAGAATACCTGCCTTGTCCTCCACAAACAACGACAAAGGATAAGATTCCATTCCATGCTGGTGTGGTGGCACATGCCTGTAGTCCCATTTACTTGGGAGGCTGAGACAGGAGGATCACTTGAGCCCAGGAGCTCAAGACCAGCTTGGGCAACATAGAGAGACCCCCATCTCAAAAAATAAAATGAAATCTAAGATTAAAAATCCTGAACTTTAATAAAAAATTAAGTTCACTTGCAATTATTTGGGAATAACTGATAAGTAATAGAGAAGATAAGCAGAGAATGAAATTTGAGAGTTACAGTGCCTAGGATAAGTCATTAATCAAAAGTGCAGTTAATTGTAAAGCTAGGCATGGTTGTGTGCCCCTGTGGTCCCAGCTACTCAGGAGGCTGAGGTGGGAGGATCACTTGAGGCCAGGAGTTGGAGGCCACAATGTGTGTGATCACACCTATGAATAGCCTCTGCACTCCAGCCTGGGCATCATAGACCCCATTTCTTAAAAAAATAAAATAGAATAATTTTTAAAAATCCCATTCCTATGCAAATAACATGTGGAACTTTTGAAAAATTTGGAAATTCCTGAATAGTATGAACTTGAGGGTCTGAGAGATCAGTTCAGAAATGCAGGGTGTATCGAACTGCTGTTTCCAATGCACTTCTGGTTTTGAATGTGTATAATTGTATCAATTTTTTGATTTTTAATAGATTGGGAAGGTATATGTGGGAGATAAAGGGGATAACAGCAGAGAAAATTCCAAGATAGGCAAGATTTAGTCAGCAGAACATTGTCAGTGGTTTCTGAATGTTGGTATTGTAGGTGAGTTATTTTTTCTTGGATCTGTGCAAAGTAGAGCAAATTCCTGACCCATCTTGCCCACTGCCTTGGGGCTTTTCTTTTTCTCTGAAAAGGTAAGAAAATGAAAGTGAGGTATCTTACTCAATTCTAGTTGCTGTCCAATATCCTGATTTTTAAAAAATTTTAATTTGAGATAATTGTACATTAGCACCTAGTTGTAAGAAATAGTATAGAGAGAGCCCATATATCCTTTATCCAGTCCCCCATGGTAACTTCTTGCAAACCTATAGCGCAGTGTCACAGCCAGCATATTGACACTGATACAATCAAGTTCAGAACATTTCCATAGCCACAGGGGTACTTGTGTTGCCCTTTTAAACCACACTCACTTCCCTCCAGCCCTCACCCCTTCCTTAACCTCTGGCAGCCACTAATCTGTGCTTCATTTCTATGGTTTTCTCATTTCAAGAATGTTAAATAAATGAAGTCATAGAGTATATTACCTTGGAAGATTGGCTTTTTTCACTCAGCCTAATTCTCCGGAGATTCACCCAGGCTGTTGTTTGTATCAATAATAATTGGTTCCTTTTTGTTGCTGAGTAGTGTTTTATAGTATGGCTGTACCATAGTTTGTTTAACCATTAACTTGTTGAAGGACATCCATGGTGTTTCCAGTTTGGGGCTACTATAAATCTGCTATAAACATAAGTTTTCATTTTCCTGGATTACCCAAGAGTACAATTACTAGGTGGTATGGTATTTGCATGTTTAGTTTAAAAAAACAAAAAACTACCAAACTGTTTTCCAGAGTAGCTGTACCATTTTTTACATTCTCACAAGCAACATATGAGTGACATAGTTTCTTCGAATCCTCACCAGCATTTGGTGTTGTTTCTATTTTTTATTTTAGCCACTCTGATAGGTGTATAGCAATGTCTATTGTAGTTCTAATTGTCATTTACCTAATAGCTAATGTTGACTATCACTTCATGCGCTCATTTGCTCTCTGTGTATCCTCTTTAATTAAATGTCTGTTCATATCTTTTTCCCATTGAATTTGTTTCTTACTGTTGAACTTTGAGAGTTCTTTATATATTCTAGATACTAGTTCTTTGCCATATATGTGGCTTGCAAATATTATCTCCTAGTTTATATCC
>NW_012150952.1:5422357-5423639 GCF_000956105.1 Propithecus coquereli
ATTTTATACAATTTTTATTTTGTGTACAATTCATTTAAAACTATATAAGCACCAAAGGCATTTCTGAAAAGGTCATAGACAGAAAGCCCACAAGAGCAATGTTGGGCTTAGATGGAAGGTGAGAAGAAGTCATTTCTAATTTTGTGTCTTGAGGTGATGGGGAAGACAGTTAAGGTGCATACACATAGGGATGTCAGGTCACGTTTAGCAGCATCTGCTTGAAGCATCGCAGACTCCCCAGTAATCATTCATCCCCCCAGCATCCTGCCCTCAAAGCCCAGAGCTCGTGCATTTCTCAGCCTCCGGAATTGGATCTATCTCTCATTCGTTTACTGTCTTGTTTTATCATTTAGCCAGAGAACTTTTTTGAAAAGAGATAACTCATTCATGTAAAGAAAGTAAATTACTGCTTCTTGGTGTGAATATTTTAAAGTTTGATCCTGACATTGTTTATAATGCTTATCCTGTCAAAAGTAAACAAAAATATTTTGACTAGAATGAATTTGTATGGGTACCAGATATAAAAACTGCAAATAAACCTAAGTTTAGGCAATCAGTGCTTTAATTGATGTTGATATTTGATACCCCACTAGAGGCACTGCGTCTTGGGATTATCTGCTGACATGATTCCCATCACATCAGACTATCAGGGTAGGGGGAAGGTAAAAGAAAAATTATTGTCATAGCACTGATAATACACTAAATTTTCACAAACTGTAATAAATCAACCTAAGAATTGAGCTAATAAATATAGATTGAGAGCATAATTCTGTTGTTGTCTGGCTGACTTAATCACGCTCATATGGTAAAATCAACTGACTTTTGTTATTTGGGATGTGTTTTTTCTTTCATTTCTTTTTCCATTGCTGGCCACACCCTATGAACTAACTTATAACTCTTTGCTCCCATGTTCATCATATTAAATTCATATTCATTCTTGCTCTCTCTTTCCATTTTTGCTATACTAGTGTCCCATTTCCCAGAGGAACAGTTCAACTCGACAGCCAGGGAGAGAGCCTGGATGCTCAAGGTAAGGCTTAAATATAAATCATGTTGCATGACTCCTTGTTTACAGACTAAATTGAAATATTACTGCCTTTATGCCAAATTTATTTTCAAAATTCCAGTATACAACTTAAGCCAATATTTGAGCAAATATGCTCCATTAAAACATTATTTTTCAAACAGTATTCTATTTCCCAAATGTACTAAGTGCTAATAAACTGCTATTAGCAAGTCCTCTAAAAATGGTTAAGACAATTAAAGTTTAATTATGGAGATA
>NW_012150952.1:5426105-5429723 GCF_000956105.1 Propithecus coquereli
ATAAAATATAGAAAATGAGAAATAAAGTTAAAATATTATGGGAGTTTGGGGAGGGGGAAGGTAGAGATGGCATCTGAGCCAAGCCATGAAGGTAAGTTGGTATACTCAGGGATAGTGAGATTCGTCATTCATTCTATAAACATTTATTGATTATCAACTCCATGCCAAGTTTTATGCTAAAAGCTAAGGATATAAAAATGACCAAGACAGAGCTCTTAGAGCACACTGTCTAGTGGAGTACAGAGTCTTTATAAGTAGGATAGCTTGTCTGGTAGCAGATACATGGGTTAGGGATGAACGGAGATTTCCTTTGGAATGAAGCTTTTTCATGTCTCTTCTTTCGAAATGCACAGTCATCATTAGTTATTGCATCAGAATCTGCGGGAGATCTGCTTCTGGAAGTTTGAAGGTGATTGTAGATGCACTTGTACTGACCAACATTCCAATTAAAGTTGGCCTAGATTGAAAGTCCCCCAGCGAGTACATTTACTGAGAATGCAGAGCCCAGGCCGGGATCAGCAAGACCTACATCTGGCCTGCACCAGCTGATGACTGAAGCAAATCACTAAGAGTTGTAGGGTTTTCCTGGTATTTTGCTTTTAAAACAACTGGAGGCAACTTCATTTATAATCTAATCCAATACTCTCATTTTATACATGAACATTCTTGGGCGAGGAGAGTCGAGTGACTTACCTAGGGTCAGACAGTGACATCCTGCAGCACCAGAACCCTGGCGTCTGATTCCTCTTGTTCTGGGCACACTGCTTTAATTTTCCCTACCTCATCTGTACCATAGGGATAATAAGAACTAAGAAGAGTATTCGCCTAAGCATGCCTTGTGCACATAAAAGTAATAACGTATTTTACCCATCTTATACTACAGCAAAAATTTTTAAATTTACTATTTTTAATTAAAATTTTAAATAGTACTGCATAGATGAGTGGTGGAAAGAGAGAGAAACTTGGAACACATTCCTATGTCTGCTACTTACCTCTTTCAGAACGTGGGAAAATAGCTTTACCACACTGAGCTCTACTCTCCTCATCTTCAGAATAGGGACATAATACACTTTGAGTTTGTTGTGAAAATAATTAGAAGTAATATAAGTGTTGGGTACATCAGGGACACTCAGAAAATACTGATTTTCTTTCCCTCTCCTTCCTAGAGGTACAGGTTCTTCACAGGGTTCCTTTTATTTATTAATCAGGTTACCTTATAGGACTCATGGGAATTAAGTGATGGCATGAGAGTACGTTTATAAACTAGGTGGTTCAGAGCTTAATGTAATCACTTCTTAATTTCACTTAACTGTTTAAGTGGAGATTTAGAAGTTTTTCTTCATGATTCCTCTTCCTCTTCTTCTTCAATGGCTTATTTTATATGTTCTGTGGACATGTTGGTAAGACTTAAGAATTCACTCATTTTCTCTGTGGTTTACTTTAAAATAATTTGTCAAATAAATAGAGCTTCCACATATGAATGAGACTAAGCAGTGTTTAACTTTCTGTTCCTGGCTTATCTCACTTGACATAATGTCCTCAAGTTCCTTCCGTGTCGCCATGAATGATAGGATTTCATTCTTTTTTATGGCTGAATAGTATTGCTTTGCATCTATATGCCACATTTTCTTTATCCATCCATCCATCTGCTGTTGGACATCTAGGTTGATTCCATATCCTGGCTATTGTAAATACTGCTACAATAAACATGGGGGTGCAGACGTCTCTTCGACAGAATGATTTACTTTCATATTTAAGCAGAAGGCAGGAGGCTTTGAGAAGGCAGGAGGCAAGGGGTGAGGACATACCTCTTCATTTCAACAAGCAAGGATTGGAATAAGATAGCTGGCCTTCAGGTAAATGTATAGGTGTGGGGATGGAAAACTGAAATTCTGGTCTGTTGGCTTCAATACCTTTTGTAAAGTCAGAGGCAAGGACATCTGCTGAAGGAGGTGAAGGTGGTAGGGTCAGAGAGACAAGGAAACTGAAAAAGCATTGAAACATCTGGTTTATGAATAACGACAGAGCACTGACTAGGGAAGCAAAACGAAACATTGAGACCCACTTGGGTTTGGAGGCCATGAATTTATACTTGTGCTGGTCTTCTAGGCGGGGTGATTTTTTTTGTTATTGGTCCTAGCAGGAGTCAGCAGTCCACATGAGGTACATGTACCTGGCAGATAAAAACTTTAGAAGAGCTTTCCTTTGCGAAAACATTAAAATTGATCATAAGGTCAATGCATTTCTTTTTAAATGGGTTAATGCTTTATTCTTTCTCTTTAAAATGTTAAGAGCCAAATGACTGAGTTACAAGTTGCTGATTGTTTGGTTTATAGTGAGTTTGTTACTTGTACAGGGATTGTAACTAACTCTCCAGGGCCCTCTGTTGACTGCAGAGATTATTGGGGACTGGCCTTAATTAACAATTGGTTTCATTGATTCAGGGTGAAACTTTTGAACAGCTTATTGAGTAGTTTGGTGTAACATCCACCTTCACAAACTTGTATTCCCTGTTATGGATACTTGTGGCCTCAGAAGCAACTACTGTGTTACATATAGAAATAAACCTGCTGCCTGCTTAGCACACCTTTAACACACGGTATCATACATCCCTAGAGATTTCTGCCTTTCGTATAGAGTACCAAGATCCGGTTAAGTAATATTCATTTTTGCTAATAAAAACGTCACTAAAATTATCCTGAGGTTGACATATCTTATCAAAATTTTCTTTACAAGTGGGCTGTGGTATGTGGAAAGAATGCTACTGATGTCACACAGGCGAGTGCCTGGAATGCCTGTATATATTGAGACCCCTAATCAAGAAATGTGATTCTTCTACCCCACTTCACTTTGTGACTTGACTTTCCCGATCCGAGAGTCACTAAAAATAACAAGTCCTGCCATCCGCAAGTTGGTGATAGCCTAGGGATTCTGGTTCTGGGGAGGGTAAGTATGGGGGAAGGAACAGGATCTGCGAACAACCTGTAGCCAAGGTGGATTCACCTTCATTTCTAGCTAAACTGTCTGTCTGGCACCTGAATACCAGGGTCCTGTGTACACAGGGAAAAAATGTGGGGGAGAGAACAAATTTTATTTTGTTGCCTGTGAGGTACCCCATACTCTGCTAGCAACTGTACATACATTGTACCGTTAATCCTGATGTGTCCTGTGTGAATCTTGTTTATGCTTTTTACAAAGGAGGATATTGAGTTTCAAAGAGGCTACTAACTTGTTTAGGACACATAGCTAGTAAGGGGTAGAGACAAGATTAGGACCCGGGCAAGTATGAATGCAAACTTATCTCTATAAGCAGTGCTCACAGCTAGATACTCGCTTAGAACTACCCAAGAAGTAGAAAATCTTCAGGGTAGGATTGGAGGTAGAGTAGAGGCAATAGGATGCAAGTGACTTCACTTGAATTCTGTGTGTCTGATTTGTTTGTATTTTTTAATTCTGATTGTCTCAGAAGATAATCCCTCCCCTCCTTTTCCCTCCAGTTAAACTGATTATATATTATCCCTTCATGGAAATACAACCACTAGTGTCATAGAAAATGTACAGTTGATCATTTGATTACAATTACTCAAGAAATAATGACTGGCCAGGTGTGGTGGCTCA
>NW_012150952.1:5432273-5453334 GCF_000956105.1 Propithecus coquereli
AGAAGAAAATAAGAAATTTAATAAGTATGCTTAAATAGAAGAAAAATATTGAATACATTAAATTCCACTGTGCTGCCCATCCATCTCTCAAAAAAAAATCGAAGAATTGATAGGATTTGGTGATCAGGTAGATATTTGAATGGAACATGTTTTTAAAAAAAAAAAAAATCCAAGTAGAATAATATTTTAGACTCGTTGAATAGGTAATCTGAACTGAAGCCAAGGACAAAATGATACTGAGTATAATTATTTTTAAATTTACTGATGCCTTGCTGTTTTTTTACCCAGTAGTATATGTCCACAATGGCTAAGACGTCAAAACATAACCATTTTATTAGGTAATATTTGTAGTACAGCCAAATATTTGTTATAAGAATATGGCAACCCAAATATGTTTTTTATTTAATCGTAAATGTCAAATATACTAAAGGATCACCATAGGCCACAGTAAAGAATAAGTTAAATAACATCATGTTGGGGTTGAAATTTTCACACAAACAACAAAGCATTGATGCTTCAGGCTAAGAGTGTATAATATGGGCTCTATCAGATATCTTCCAATGATTTGGTTTGTGGCAGGGGAAAGTGGCCAGTTTTATTGCATTAGAAGCAGTCGGAGTTCCAGGGCTATAGATAGTGGTTGAGTTTTCAGTGAGCTGCTATCTTGCTCTGCTATCATGAGTGGGGATTTTTACGAACTTCCCAGTCTTGATCCTATTTCTTAAAGGTTTTTAAACTCCTAACTTGAACCTAGGAAGAATAGAGATTTTTTTCCAGCCCCTTTGTAAATTATGAACTCTTTGTATCCCTCGCCCTTTCAGTCATGCCCTGACATCACCCTTTACTCATGGAGTATCTATTGCAATATTTGCTGAAAGACTGCCTGTGAATACCATTTTCTTCAGACTGAAATAGAACAAAACATTTCTACAAATAAACGTATTTAAATTCTATTGCTAATAATAGAACTTGCTTTTCTTTAGCAAATGGAAGCAAGAATCTCCAGATTAATAAAATTTACTAAGGATATCTGCAGAACAGGGTCCAAAAGGTCACTGGACTTCTGGTTCCCATTTTGGAGAGAATTATAATCACATAGAAAACTTGGATATTACACTGGCCTGACTGATATTCAAGGGGAATTAGGAAAAGGTCTTTTCAGTAAATTTTTGTTATCTTCCTCTATGCCACAGACAACATCAAGGAGGGCAACATCTCTCATTGCTGGAGGGCGTTTTCTTCCACCAGGTAAAATCAGTGTTAAGCTCCAAGAGGACTGGCAGGTTCTTGGTCTCAGTTTGCTGTTACTTTTCCTCCTCCAGGATGTGAATGGCTACAGTGATGAATTTAAAGGTTGGGAGTACATGATTCCTTTGCTTGGAGGAGGGAGAGTAGGGAAAATAAAATATGAAATGTAATATAGGTTAGCTATAAATTTTACAATTACATAATTAGAAACACAAGGGGCTTATTCTTAAGTCTCTTTTGGTGAAATCCAGCTTCTCACCTTGATTAGGACAAGCAAAGCCATATTTCTTCTCTTGATCAAATGTGTCCTTTATAGAGTATTTGTATAATGCATGACATAAGCATGATTTGCAGCTGTTTCATAACCGCTGTGAAGTTTACTGGCTCTGCTCCACAGCGCTGTGTCCAAACTTCGGGAACTCTTCGCAAGTACCGTGAATGTGGAAGAAGGCCACTTGTGGAATGATTTACTTTACCCAGAGTTGAGTGTTTTGCGTGCAGAATGCGAGGCTGCTGTTCAGCCTGTTGTGTCCAAATGTGAGTAACCGGCCAAAGGAACTTTTTCTGGACTTGTCATCTGGCCTCAGAACTTACCCTCTGTGGAACTTTGAATGTCCTAGCCATTGGTAGGAAATAGCAGTGCTGTAACTCTTTATTTCTTCCAATCAGTAATTCCCTGTGAATTTTTAAGCTGATATTTTAATTCACTGAAAACATCATGATTCTGACTTTAAGGATGTAGTCTGATTATAACCAAAGCAATTGTAAAGATGAGACAGTGGTGGCTGAATGTGCCCAGCTCTTTCTCCCCATCCTGGGAGGACACGGACTCTCAGAAGGTACCAACTCAGACACTGTTACATTTACATCATCATAATACATTTGACTAAATTGCTGTCCTGTTCCTAGCTTTTTGATAAAGCAGCCTGAAGTTATTTTCAAATGGTAGCTTAGAAGTCTAGCAGTCCTTTTGAACCGAGTCCAATAGAATAATTGGACGGAAGAATCTATTTCCATGAGAGCATTTGTGAAGGATTCAAAATAGGAAAGTTTACAGGCTCTTCTCTTCGCCTGTCACACAGAGAGGAAGCCTTTGCTTATGCTGATACCAGGAACCAAAACCAACTCCAGGTTGGGAGGTAACCAAATTAAACCCCACTGTTAACTGTGTGCGGTAGAGGATAAGTTTCTTAAAGGTAGTTAGATTGCATGGGGCCATAAATGCCAAAAGTGAAACTTGGAATTTTTGTCTTGAAACCAATAGGGAACCACTGAAGACTTTTAAAAAAGAAAGGGGGGAAGATAGAGCTAGTGGTGAAATGTCAGATCCATTGAGAAGCAAGGAAACCTCTCCAGAGAACCTCATGATGTAGGCATGAGGAAGAAGTATGTCTGAAGTAGGCAGTGAGGAGTGAGAGGGACATACATGTCCTCTTGCCAAATGAACATGTATGATGACCAAATCAGACAGACAGGGAGTAGGGGAAAGGGGTTCTGAGGATTCAAAACTAAGTGGTGGTTGTAAGTTCAGCTCAGGCAGGAGATCTAGAAACAGAGCCAAGTAGAGGAGTAGCTTCCTCATTAAATTCACTGTGTATGGTCTAAACTCATGGTGGCAACCTAATTTCTGCTTCTGCCTCTGCTCTGTTTATTCAGTAAGTGGGAGAATGCAGTGATAAATACAGACATCATGCCACAGGCTCACATTTTACAAGGTGCTTCTGGAAACCTGAATGGAGATGTGGTGCTTTGAATTGCTTCCATGGCAACTCTCCCCAGGGAAAATGGGCATGGTCTGCAGAGGAGGCCTATTCTTTTCTGCTGATGTTTCTGTCCCTACCACATGGGGTCAGGTTTGTTCTTCCTCCCTCCCCAGAAATATCTGGTAGCTCTGCAGAAAAATTGGTATTGCCCTAAACTGTTGACCTGCATCTGAGCCCTGCTGGTCCTGTGCGGTGGTGACGAACTTCTCTTTGTGGCTTTGGCACCCCTCAGGGTTCCAGATATAAAATGGAGGTCAAGTTCCCTCTACTCTCATATTGCCAAGCTGACTTGGGGCATGGATGGGGATAGGAGAGAGGGACACTCACCAGCTCCTAATTCAGCAGTTTCCAACCAGTCATGTAGTCTTGTGGCTTATGGCACAAACTTTAGGTTCTGAGTTTTTAAAGGATTTTAAGACTTTGATACTTGAAAATCAGACTTTTGAGGCTCATAAACTTTCCTTCTTCAGGTTATTCTCTCTGCCATGGGCTTACAAGTCTATTTTGAAACTCAGTACTTGAGCACTAATTCTTCATGTCCTGCATTCCTGCCCCACGTTGAGGAAACGGAGTAAGAAGGCGCAGCGGGATGAGTATGGCAGATTTTCCAAGGTTGGCTACTGCAATATCTCCCATTCTATATGCCATTCTACATGGTTTCCTTGCAGTGTGAGATTGATGTTCCTCCCATTTAGGATACCAATAGGGTTGATATCCTTTCCTCTTGAACCTGGGAGGACCTTCGTGACTGCCTTGACCAGCAAAGTATGATGCAAGTGATGCTCTGTGACTTCCAAGACTAGGTTTTAAAACTACCATAACCTTCTGCCTGCTCATTAGGACTGATTGAGCTTGGAACCCAGCCACCATACTGAGGGGACCCAGGCCACAGGGAAGGGCTTGTGTAGGTGTTCCAGCCAGATCCCCAGGTGAGGTCCCAACCGAAAGGCAACATCAGCCACCAGTCATGAAATTGAGGAAGCCTTTAAGATGACTTCAGTACTCTTCAGCTGCATGAGAGACAATAAGTAAAAACCACCTGGCTGAGCCTAGTCAACCTCTAGAATGACAACAGATAATGATAAAATGATTTCTGTTGTTTTAATCCATTAAGTTTGGGGGTGATTCATTATGCAGCAACAGAGAACCAACAGGGTGTTGCTGTTATCTATTACTTCGTAACAGACTACCCTAAAATTCATTACTAAATGGTTATTTTAAGTAAATATCTCATGGTTTTGTGATCAGGAATCCAGGAAGATGTTGGATAGGCAGTTTTCCTGGTCTCTATGTCCATATAGTGTCAGCTGTGGTTGCTGGGGCTGCAGGATGCTTCTTCAGTAATATCTTTGGAGCCATGGTACTCTATGTGTTCTCTCCCTCCGCCCCCCCTTGCCCCCCCCGTGATGTCTCATCCTCTGGGCTCTCCACATGGTTTGTACTCCCCCAGCATGGTGGTCCCTGAGTAGTCAAACTTCTCACAGGGCAGCTGACTTTTAAGAAACTGAGGCAGAAGCTGCCATTCATTGTAAAGTCTAGGCCAAGAACTGGATGGCATCCATTTCTACCAAAATCTATTGATTGAAGCTGCCACGAGGATACAGGGATTCAAGAGAAGGAGAAATAAATCCAAGCTCTTAAAAGGAAGAATGACAAAAAATTATAGCCACAGGGGACAAGGCAGGAACCTAGGTTTATATCTCAAAATGGTACATTGTAAATCTTATTACACCTACTTTATGGATGAAGAAGCTGAGGCTAAAAGAAGTTAAGTAATTTGGCCAAGGTTACACAACTTATAAGTACCAGCACCTGGATTCAAATCCAAGTCTGTATTAATCCAAACCATGAACTCTTTGTACTTTGCTACTTGTTTCTTCTGTGCAAATATAATAAATGTATAATTTATGCTATATTTTCTTAATTCTAAAGCATTATCTTTAATAACGTGATACCATCCCCCTGCCCCCAAACACACACATTGCAGCTCTAATTTTATTAATAGAAAATCCTAGAGAAATATTCTAAATGGCCTGATTTGGGTCATAGGCCTCTCTCTGAACCAATCCATAGGAGCCAGGAGGACAGAATATTATAATTGACGAGCTCTGCTAGAACCACATGGTTGGAAGAAATCTTTCCCAAGAGGAGGAGGAACAAACAAAATAATATCCATTATACATGCTCTTTGGACTACATGCTATTACTTGTCATTTATGATGATTCCATTGCATCCTGAAGGTTGATAGGATCCTCCCTGAAGAGTTTGGAGCTGTGGGCTGCTGGGGAGGGTATGAGGACAGGCTGTGTAGGGGAGTTGATCCTAAGAATTGATTCTAGATCTGTCATCTGACTATCGACTCACTATGTCTCATTATGTTAAGACTAAGATCCCTTTGGTTTTCCTGGGGGTCTCATTACTTTATAGAGAAATTAAATGGAAGCTTCCTGAAGGTGACCCATTGTTTTTGTGTGCTACACTCTGTAGTTGGACCCCCATCTTCGTGTTCTATGGATGTTGAGTGAATGTGAACTGAGAACAGGAGGACACTTGGCATTCTAAGCACTTGAGGAAACAAAATATAAACTCTAATTAAAACATTTCTGATGGAAACTTAGTCTTACTTCATGATTTCCAGTTGTATTCTTGTTTTTTTTTTTTTCCTCTAATGAAGTAGGCTGCTTTAATTTTCGTTTTAAAAATTTTATTTGGATGAGGTCAGAAATTGAGAAATTTCTCTTCCATTACTCACACTGCTTCCCAGCTGCCGGCCTCATGTTCCCCTGACACGCTGTCAAGGAGCCGTGGTAAGCCGTAGCTCTGCTGAGGTGCACTCTACGCTTGGCAGAGAAGATCCTTCCTCCCAGTGTCCCTGAGTGCCACTTGGTGGCCCGGGTTCTGAGTGGCTCTGACTCTCTGGAGGCCCCAAGTACCTGAGAGAACAACTGTTTTTCCGCCATCTCGGGGCTTCGTGTTTATATTACAGAGTCTCTTCACTTGGTTTGCACTTTTCAACATCAAAGTCAGAAATAAAGCCCAGTGGGTTAGTTGACTTTTGAGAGCCCTAAGGGAATCTTTCTTGATTATTTATTTGTTAGTGGTACTTTCTTTCTCTTGTCACCCAACTGAGCCCAAGGTGCCTTTCATCACTTTTTAGTTTCCTACCAAGTCACTTCAACTAGATGCGTTTTATTTTAACATGGAAATAAAGGAGAGGAAGGAAATAAAGGAATTTCATAAATTTGGACATAGACACATTTTATGAGAGCATTCAAATAGGCATGTCTGTAGCTGGATGCTTGAATTATAACAGTCTTGGCATACTGAAAATGAAAGCAGATTTTAGCTTTGAATACAAATACCAAAAAAAGCCTGCGGTTTCCTTTCCCTCCAGAAGGTATCAAAGCATTGGACGTTGCTAGTCGAGGATTACTCAGAAATAAAATAGCTAATCACTATAAATAACTGTGAGAAAATCATTCTTCTTTCTATTAATCATATAAACTAACCCCAAATTTTAGTATTTTTTCCTCCCTCCCCCTCCCTTTTCCTTAACCATAATTTACAGCTCCTATTCTTCCATTTCTTCCAATCCCTCACTCCCACAAATAATGCTCTCCTGTATAGCTTCCCATCCCTTGCTCTTTTTTTTTTTTTTTTTTTTTTGAGACAGAGTCTCACTCCGTTGCCTGGGCTAGAGTGCCATGGCATCAGCCTAGCTCACAGCAACCTCAAACTCCGGGGCTCAAGCGATCCTCCTGCCTCAGCCTCCCAAGCAGCTGGGACTACAGGCATGCGCCACCATGCCCGGCTAATTTTTTCCATGTATTTTTAGTTGTCCAGATAATTTCTTTCTATTTTTAGTAGAGACAGAGTCTCATTCTTGCTCAGGCTGGTCTCGAACTCCTGAGCTCAAACGATCCTCCCACCTCGGCCTCCCTTGCTCCTTTTTCTTCTCTCTGCCACTCAGCCTTTTTCTGGCTTTATCCCCTTGCTCCTTCCACAGAATTGCCTTTATGGCAGCAATCTCTTGCCTCTGTGTCCTCTGCTGCAACCCTGCAGCTCTCACCTCTGGATCCTGCATTTCTGCCTCCAGGTTAACCAGACCTTAGTGGAAGGCAGACTGAGCCAGTGAGGAAGAAGGATGTCTCTGACATCCAACAGGTATGTTCATGCCCAGCTCTACCACTTCCTGGCTGGTGATCTGGTTAAGTTACCAAGCTAGTTACCTCCTCTGACAAATGGGACTTAGAATAGCCCCTTTCTTATACATTTCTATGAGGATTAGAATACCTATTTATTGTGAGCATAGCATTTGGCCCATAAAATGTACTCAAATATTAGGTATTGCTATTACCGTGATTATAGACTATTCCACATCTTTGCCAACATTGCCAACACTCCTACAAATGAATGGTTTCTAACTTTTGTTTTAAGCCAAAGTCTTTACAATGGCCTTTCAAAACCCTGCATGTCCTGGTGTCTGTGGTCTTTCTGACCTCATCTTCTACAACTGTCTCCCCCATCCCCACAAAACACACACACACTGCACACACTCACTCTGCTGCATATACGGAACCTAATTTCCTCATTGTTCCTTGAACAAGTCATGTTCCCACCGCAGGGCCTTTGCACTTGCTGTTGTCTCTGCCTGGAACATTCTTCTTTCTGATATCCCTCGTGTCATTGGTTAAATATCACCTTCTCAGGAATGTTTACCCTGGTCACCCCATTTAAAATTATAACATACTTCCTCTGTACTCTTTGTCCCCATTTCCTGCTTTATTTGACCCTACAGTATTTTCCACCATCTGAAACACACATACTTTCCTTGTTTATCATCTGTCCCCTCACACCACCATGTACACACACTCATACACTCAAGTGTAAGTTACATGAAGGCAGAAAATTTTGTCTATACATTTCTTTCTCTCCAATACCTGATTGTTCCTGGCACTTCATAGGTGCTCGATAAATATTTGTTGAATGAATGATTACGCCCTAATTCAAATATTCCTACCTTCTGGAAGCTTTTCATAGTTTCCCCCAAGCATGGTTACTTTCTTTTCTATTTTCCTGTGACACTTAATACATTCTTTGATTATAACATGTGTCATATTGCATTTTTATGGTAAACATAATTTTTAAAGCTCTTAAATTTAACCAAATGACATAATTCAAAAACATGTTTTTATTTAATAGACTGAAACTGCACATTGCAGAGGTTTGACTGAATGATTACAGAAATCACAATGCTCTGTGAGTGTTTTTAAATTGCATTCACATCATGTACTATGAGTCGTTCCACAAAATTAAATCCAAGCTTGCGAAAAATCTAAGAAAAAGCAAAAGCAACACACAGAGAAGTCTTATACAATGGCACATTCTGTGTTTTGACATCATGTGAAACCTTGCTATTTGGCTGGCAAATAGGACACCTGCAAAATTCTGCCTTCTGAACATATCAGCATAACCTTAAATGTGGTTGCTAAATAACCTGCAAAGACAAGTAATCTCAAAAGTCAGTTCTGGAGGAGCATACCTGTGTACGTTGGTTTTGAAGAGGGCTTTCTTCATCTGGAGGAAAGCATTATTCACCAATTTTTCTTAAATGAAATATTATTATTTAAAGCCAGGAGGCATGAACATATGATAAAATTCTCATCAGATCCAGAGGAAGAACTAATAAAATCTTCCTATGCCTTTGTGTTAAAGATAGTGAGCAAGGACCAATCTCAAATACATTTGTATGCCACCAATGCAATTTCAGGGCCAGCCCCACTGGCTGGCCAATCACATATTTATTCACTGCTGTCATTTTGGGTGCAGAGCATATTTTCAGTCATTGGTAACCTGTCCCTGCTATTCCCTACTGGAAAATATCTTAGGACATACGCATAGGAGCAATGACTTGTCCTGGGGCAGAGGAGATGACTGCGAAGTGGAATCTTCTGTCTGTATTCGAGGTGATAACGATCTAAGGAGGCCCCCGTGTAAGGTGGTGTGACAGCTGTGAATGCCTTTGCCAGCGGTGATTATCAGCTTCAATGAACACATTTTAACCTGGAAAAGGCATTCATGATGAGTAGGTGCTTCTGGGATTGAATCAGGATTAACATCCATTCCTGGTTAGTGAATTCATATCTTCTCTGCTATTGTATTTTGGATTTCACAAATCCAAGGCAATGCAAAAATCCCTGTTCTCTTGAAGAAGTGGAGAGACAATGATTTCTGTCAATATGTAATTATTTGTGCTCTCTGGCCTAAGTCGTAAGAGAAACATGATTGTGTTCTAACCTAGGAACTCTGAAAATTAAAATTCGAGTTAGTTCCCAGTTCAGTCTTCTCCGATTGGACCTGCTGCTGGTTTCCTTTTTGCTCCCTGTTCTCATGCCTCTGGTTCTGTGTCCTTTGGGTCTTAGAAATCCTGCTCTCCAAACATACATTTTAAATATTTGTTTTACTTTTTTTTTTTTTTTGGTGGCTCCTGACCTCACTAGACTGGAAGCCTAAATGGAGGATCAGTTCATCTGATGCCTAACAGGTGCTTATTGATTAACATTTTCTTCCAATAATCCTGGGAGCTTTTTAGTGCAAATAATTGTTGATTCCCATTAGTCACTGATAATATATACGATGCTTGATTTAGTATGGCCTCCTTCCTTCAATATCACTCACAAAATTCCTGCTTTTACAAAGGATTGCAGCTTTTCCTACTTGTTGAAAGATTTCTTTATTTTCTTCAGTAGTCATTGATGGGTATGACCCGTAATCTAGCCTCTTAAAGATATCTTTGAGAACACCTTATCAAATCAAGTAAACACTTCTCTGCCTATATCTGATTCAATCTTTCTGGGACATTTGACCCTTGAGACCTCTTCCTTTCCCCTGTTAAAACTGCTTCTTCCCTGGGCCCACTGAAATTACTCCTGCCTATGATTTGCTCCACTAAGCAAAATCCTTCACAGTCTTCTATCACTCAGCCTTTAAAGGGTTTCGTCTCTTTCTCCCTGAATGAGAGCACCTACAGCTGCAATGATCACCTACGAGATAATTTCCTCCCCATGACGTGTTATCTCCGAGTCAAAGATATCTCATAAGATCAATACCTATATATTCCCTTATTCAGCAAATACTTAATGAACACTCACTATGTGTGAAGCACGTTGACTACTAGGATGTCCTATAGGTACTTCTCTGTGTCTAAAACACATATGAGAAACTTTCTTCTAAAAGAACAATTTAATCTGTATTCCCTAGCTTGATAAATGCTACCATTATCCATTTGGTCACCTGAGCCATAAACTTGGGATTCAATTGAGATGTCTCTTTCTCCTTCACTACCCACCCTAACTCCCACCAACGATTGTGTCCACACTCAGTCATCAAACTCTAAGAGCTATACCTTCTGAAATCTCAAATTCTGCAACCCCTTGGTCTCTGTTTTAGTTGAGGTCTTCACCACTTTTTTACTCATTTTGATCTTCAATATATCCTCCATACTATCGTCAGCGTTAGACCTCCTTGATATGCAAATTTCACCATTAATTTCTCTCCCTACAGCACTTCATGGTTCCAGATCACCCTCAGAATTAAAGTTAAGCTCCTTAGCTTGGCCATAAGACCATTCTGCACCTTGGTCCTTGCCCCATCTCCTGCCACTGTGCACTCTGTTCTCTGTCCATACCGAACAATCTGCTGTTTCCCAGAGACGTTTACCCTTTCCTACCTCTGTACCCATGAATATCTCCTTGAAAAGCCCTTTATTTTCCCTCTACGCTGCCATTCCTCTTTTAAATGGCAATATAGCCTAATGGATAAGCATGCGATCTTTCGGGTGAAGAGAAAAACCTGATATCCAATCCTAGACAAGTTGTTTCTTCTCTTTGAGCCTCAGTTTTCTCATTAGGGTTATTCTGAGAATCAAATCAGATATATGAATAAATGAATGAATTATACATTCATTGAGTGCCTAATACCTGCCCAGCCCTGTTCTAGGAACTGCAGATATAGCAGTGAACAAAACTGTTGAAGCCTCTGCCCTAAGGGACCTCATATTCGGTTCGGTGCATAAAAAGTGAACAAAAATATTAGTCACTCAAGACTTTAGGTATACTTTTCAGACCTACTTCCCAGTTTCCATTCTGAGTTCAGTACTCATCTTCTAAGGTCCCATACCACCCTACGTGGTACCATTATTATAGCACTTACGTTGTAATTTTGTTATAATTCCCGATTATTTTTACCTTGCTCACTCACAGTTTAGACCATCTGTTGGGTGAATATTCAGTCTTTGAGAGGCCCTTCATTTCCCTAGCCCCTCTGCAAGATTGTGTCTGGAGGAATAGGTGAGTGAAACTTATAGAAACAAAAGCTGGAGAGAGTAGGGGCCTCCCTAGAGGTCTCATGCTGGTCCTTGGGTTTGTAATATCTGAGTCTGCTGAGGAGTAGCTGGTCTGAGCCCATCTGTGAGCATTCTGCTGGTGGCCTGTGCTGAACCCTTTAGCTGCACTCTCTCTCTACAGGCTTGACTCTGGCTCTGTGTAGCTTCCTTGGAGCTGGCTATTTCTCCTATTTGGGCTCTGCTTTAAATGTGCCACCCCATGGACCCAGGTAAACATCCCTTTGCCTCTGTTGTGAAGACATCCCTTCATTACATTCCTACCACCACCACCATAAACTTAGTTCTCTGACAGCAACATCCACTTGACCTCCTGCTATGCCCTTATAGGGAAATTTCTACATACCTTCCATATTGCATGCCAGCAAAAGGAGATGCTGAGAGTGAAATTTAAGGCTACCTTTTTCCTAATCATACCAGGCCACTGGTTTTAGTCTATACTGTGATGTGGCTGCACTTTGTCTGGGGAGACCCAACTCTTTAAGGCGGCTGTTTCCTAGAGTCTCAAATGGAAATGAAGCAAAAGAAAGTCCCTCAGGCTTTGTTCTCAGCCTATCCACGTCTCCCCTCTGGGACTTGAACCTGGAAAGCTGGGCATGGGAGACTCCCCGCCTTGTCCTACCCTCATCCCCTTTCTCCACTCAGCTGGGGCGGAAAAGAGTGGGCTCTTCTTGCATTTTCTGCACTTTCCCTATATCACATTATCCTCCTTCTCAAAGTGGAATTTGCCCTTCCCTTTTCCCTAGGGCTAAACTGGAGAATGGCTGCCAGGTAACCTGATTTATGGAGAGAGGAATGAAAACACATCTGTTTAATATTTTCAAATTATTACCCCTGTTACCCCTGCATCTCAGAGGGTAATAACTGGTCTCTGGAGCTCTCTGGGTCCCTTTATAGTAGTGTGGCTCAGAGCAGTCGTAGAGGAAGATTTACAGGGCTCTTAGATACCTCCTTCACCTGACTCGCAACCCCTCCCTTTTTAGCCCATCAACCCAAATTCTTGGCCGTCGTCCCCTCCGTCATGAGCAGCCTAGAAACAAAGTGGGAGTATTCTAGCCACAAAATCAGTTGATATAATCAATGCACTATACATTCAAATTCTGACAAATTTAGTACCCATAACACCAATTATGTCTAACGTATTACTTAAATATGGGATCATGGAAAAGTAAGCTGTACCAAAGAACCCAGATTGAGAGGGCATACTGTGAAAACATTAAATATTTGATTTGTAGACTGTGTCTTTCAACTTCAGACTGTCCCCCAAGAAAGGGGAAGCTTTGTGAAAGGGAAAAAATTAGTAAGGAAATTGACAACAGTGGGTCAAGTGACCAAAATAGTAAGAGGAAGCATGGGTCTTTGTAGGGATGACTATACTTTCATGCCCCCTTAGCTCATTGTACAACGTGAGGCTTGGTATCTGGTACTTAGATATTTATCTGTGTACCTTGTAAGTTCTTAGATCAGGATTGGATCCTGATTGTATGAGAAAAAAATTCTCATGTAAACCGAGATGTGGAGAAGGAATCAATTTGAGCACTGTGAACTAGCTGGAGAAAGAGAAAATACAATTATTAAAATATTAGCCCAAAAGGAACGTATAAAATAGGAAGAAAAAAAAGGGGGCCTCCTAGTTTGAGATTGTCTTTACCATCTGGGCTGTAAAACATTCGATTCTAATTCCAGAAGCTTGATACCAGAAATAACTTATTACCAGGGACATATGCTGGAGAATTGTCAGGAATGACAAAGTATTTACTTGTTTTTAATACCTATATCACAAAATGATAAAGCTAATAAACCATACAGTGATGTGAAGGAGTGAGCCATAGCTAGTACTTTCTGTCACGTATATTTATGCTGTGTCTTCTACAACCCAGTTCTTCCTTCTCACCTCACAAAAGGTCAGAGGTCACTGCGAATAAGCAGAGTCCTTCAAACTCTCCTCTGGATGTATGTGGGGTCTGTTCAGAGTTTATAATCTAACTCATAGACTTTGCACTATACTAGCAATTCTGTTCACAGCTATCTTTTCACACTGGTTATGTTGGGAGTGTACCTGAAGTATTTGACTTTTACCTTGATTTATAATATTTATTGAGCTCACATTATACACAGATCACTACTGTCCAGTCATGTAGATAAATGCATGTTACTTTGAAGTTCCAGTTTACCACTTCCTAGCTTTGTGACCTTAAGCAATTTACTTAATCTTACTAGTTTTACTTATCTTTAAAATGGGGATAATGATAGTACCTGTCTCATAGCCAATGTATTTGAAAACTGCATTGCAAGGATATAGAACAGATTGAATGAGAGCTTCCAAAATACTAAATGAAGCGATCACTTGTTTAATTGAAATAGAAATAGAATAAATGGCAAGGAATCAGTGATCTGTAACAGGAAGCAGTATAAAGAATTTGAATTGGGAGGTCTTGGGTTACTGATGTTCTAAAATGGTGGTTACCTTTTTTTAAAAAAATTGTCTTTGAAGATTCTTTTGCATAGAAAATATCATAATTTGCAATCTTTAATCCTCACATTATTAAAGGCTACATTAATTAGAAGGAAGTACAGCTTCCTTTTAGGTTTTAAGGTTTTGGGCTTATTTGAGGGGGGAGTTTGCCGCTATTTGGAAAATAGGGGAGGAAGCCAGAAATATTAACCCCTTAGTCTGATACCTTTTCTAGAAGCTGGCCACCAGGTCTTTTTAGATTTTTCTGAAACCTGACCAAGTTTAATTTTCATGGCATCAGAACTTGGTATTGAAGGAGTTAAAGGGTCTCCCACACCCCTTTGCATGAATCGTTCTTTTGTGTACACAGCTGCAGTTAGAGCACGGGTCGGAAAGGAAATGGTTAGAGGAAGAGCTAGTTTTCAGACAAGGCGAGTCTGCGAGGGGGGCTGCGGGGTGGCCTGGGGTTTTACATGCCAGATGTAGGCCTGCCCTGGTGCCTGCCTGGAGCTGCTGGCGTGGTCACCCCCGCGGCCCTGTGCGAATTGAGGCGAGGTGATGAGTTAGCGGGTTGCCATGGTGACGGGCAGGCCACGTGACCAGGGTGCTGCTGCCGGCGCTCTGACGTCGGCGGCCGGAGGGCGGGGACGCAGGAGGGCGGGGCGGAGCGGGAGCAGGGAGAAGCGAGCGAGCAGGCGGCGGGCTCGGTCTGTGCGCGGAGCAGGCGAGCGAGCGGGAAGACGCAGCCACCTTCCTCATCAGCCTGCCCACAGCGGTTTGTTCCTTTTCTCGGGAGTGCGCCAATGCCTGGGCCGACCCAAACCCTGTCCCCAAATGGCGAGAACAACAACGACATCATCCAGGATAATAACGGGACCATCATTCCTTTCCGGAAGCACACAGTGCGCGGAGAGCGTTCCTACAGGTAATGGGGCTGGCACCCGGAGCAGCGCCGGGACCGCCGTGGGGGCGCGCGGAAATCCGGCCCGTTATATAATGGAGCAGACACCGCCTGCGACCCCGGCTGCAGGCGTGCGTTTGTGAAGGTGGTTATGATTATTTGATATCCGATTCCATGTGTCATGTTGGGTATGCATTGAGGCTTCACGATTGCAGATGGAAAGCATTTTGTGAATAGGTTTGCTGCCTGCGAGGGATCTCCCTTCATCTCTTTCCTTCCACATTGATAAAAATGCATGCTATTTTTTCTCTCTGTCCAAAGAGACAGGCTGTAGCACTTCCTTTCCTCCTTCCCTTTTAGATTTTAAAGGAGCCATGAGGTAGCTGTGCTTAAAGGCAGAAAACGGGAGGATGGAGAGAAAAACGTTTGCGCTTAACCTGGAGAGTGTGCAGGAAAGATGGAATCCTCTAGATTAAGCTGCAGTCTGTGATGTTAAACCGCCAGATTGATGGAGCTTTGTAAGAATTCTGCTCGCTGATTGGTGCAAGGATTGACAGCAGAGGTCACAGTGTCAGACATTCACCAAAATTTTCTCCATAGAACCCTAGGTTTATTAGAAAGAGACTGGACTGCAAAGGACCTGAAAAAAAAACTGAGCGCTGTTATGCATTTTCTTTGGAGTTTATGGCCACCGCATGGGTGGGGGAGCCCTTCCTTCTTATTTACAGTAGGAAGGTAATTCCTGGTGTTTTGCTGAGGGCTGATTTGAGGATGGGACTGATCTTGGTCATTGTACTGTGAGCCTTTTGATTAATGAGTTGGCCTGTACGGTTGGCATCATTTTTACATTAACATATCTGGCAATATGTTCTAGTAGATAAGCTCATTAAAATTGTTTGCATTGTTTGATAAGGATAACAATGTAATGGAGAATGCAGCTAGAGTCTTATGCAGCTTAAGGCCAGACTCAAAGGGAGACTGATAGCTTCAGTCATATTTCCTCTGAAGTTCTTTTGTACTGGGGTAGTTATTTTTAAATGTTACCTTGATAACCAGTAACAATGCTTTTGCTTTGAGGCAGAGCACACATACCTCTAAGGCGCATCCTTTCAGCTAGCGAGCAACAGGAAATAGCTCTTTTTTTTTTTTTTAAAGCCTTCATCTAAACATTCAGATCGTATTATGGGTAGAATATTCTGTGTATATAAATGTTGCATATCATAAAATAAGACCAAAAGTACCTAACTTCCTTTCTCTTTGACCAAAGAAATGTACTGTTTGTTGATGCAAAAAAAAAAAAAAAATCATAAGCAAACTTTGCCCTATGGTCTCTGGCAGTTATATAAATACTTGGAGTTAATTTTGGCTGTGCCCATGAAGTCACCAAAATCTCATGCCTTATGGTTCCAACTAATGTGTTGACATTGCATCCTTACAGCTTTCAAGTGCTTGTTATTCTTTTAATGGAAACCAAAATGGGTTCACAACTTGTGGGACTCTTCTTTTGGAGCCCCTGTGATGGGAAAGTTGGGCTCCTTTTCTTCTTTACTTTTCTCCTCTGTGAACATCCCAAAGCCTAAAAATAGAGTTTAAAAACAAAACAAAAAAACTTGAGTTGCTTTTAAATCTTACTTACTTGAACTGTTCTTATGGGTAATAAATTTGAAGCCCTCATTTCCTAAATGATTTAATCCCTACTATGTAGGTAGCAGTTGCTTTTAAGATGGAGTTCAAATGTTACCACGTTGGCCAAAGGAAGTTGCCTAGTTGGGTTTTATTAGTCATATGAACTAAGTTGAAATGGCAATGGAAAATCATGTGACAGAAAGGTTAAATGTTACCTTTTGGTGACGAATTAATTGCTTTTAAATGAAATTTTATTTACATCTTTAATTTAATCCCAGTTATTATATCCATTTCCTGAATTATTTCCGGTTGGCTTTCTGAGTCCCTATCGTGGTACCTGAAATTATGTAAAAACAAACTGAATTTTAATAAACATCTGACTGAACAAATTCTTAAGTCACTAAGAGCATCATTGCATTTGTATTTGATATAATAGGATTACTGAATGCTATAGTGAGAGATGTCATAGGCTAAACGAAGAAGGAAGCCTCCAAAATTGCATTTGTATTGTATTATACAAAGGGTGCATATGGAGAGAGACACACTTGATGTTTTCCTTGGTCTGCTTTTCTTCCAAAGTGGATGACCAGTGTAATATAACCACCACTTATTTTCTTGGAGGGGCGTTGGAAAAGGAAAAATGTGACACATTTTTCTCTCCAGGAAGCATTCCATCATTATTTTGGCATCCCAAGACTGGAACGATATAGCCATTTAATTGCTGAGGAAACTTGGAAGGCAATTTAAAAGCCAGAGTAGAGATTTAAGCATATAAAAGTTTTACTTTGGCTATAGGTTTGGTATAGCTCTCAACAATGATGTGTGCTTGGAAGTTCTCTGTGAAGTCCCATAAGAGGGGGTCTGGGTAAGCACAGTGCCCTGGTGAGATCAGAGGGAATTCTTTTCCTGGTTGCTTTACTGACTCCTAGGTAGGCCCCCAGTAAGTCGTTTATCTTAGGCTTTGTTTTCTGCTTTTGCTTGGTACATATAAAAATTTCTAGCCCCATTCTTAATAGAGAGATTGTCAAGCTAACTTTTTAACATTTAAAACAAATAATTTCTTAAAAGGGTTATGTAAATATGGGGAGAATGCTGTTACTACTGAAAAGGTACTCTTTCAGGAGCTCTTGGACAGGAACACACCTCCCTTTGCTGGCAGCACAGGTGAGAGGAGAACAGTATACCTAGAGCATAGCACAGTGCTCCTGAGCACTGTTAATGGGTGAGCAGTCACTCTTTGGACAGGACATTATTATTATAGCATTTGTACCAGGTTTGTAAATAATTCAAATGTGGGTCCTGACCCAGATATCTTAACCCAGGTATCTGGTAGGTAAACAGAGCTGATTTTCAACGCCCAGAGTAGAACGGGTGGTAACTCATCATTGAAACTAGTATGCACTTTGATTAGAAAAGCAAATGTCCTTTAGAAAATTATCCCTGGGTTGGTAATTTTAATTGAAAAAAGCAAGTACAAAAATGACTCAGCAGAGCCATGGGGACATGTTTCCACAGCTCATGTCCACTACTCTGTGATTATCCTCTCAGCCTCAGCTTCCTCACTGCGTGGATGAGCACTAGAAATCCATATATTTTAAGAGCTGCTTAAAAAATAAATGTGGTGTGAGCCATCTAAGGTGATACTGTTTAATTCACACAGCAGATGAGTTGTGCCCTGGATCTCCCTGGAGAGGATACTCCCCATAGCTCTGTTTCATGCCGATGCTAGTCGGAAACGAGATTTATTAACTGGCCCTCTGCCCACCGCATCTTTGTTTGCATACTCCAGCCTTTTAAGAATGAATGTATAAGTCGAGGGGACTGTTTCCACATGGGTATTTGAACATGCAGTTACAGTAGCTCATGTTTCTGAATACTTAAAAAAAAAAATTGGCCCTAGGAAATGGATTGTAAAGAAAGACAAAACTAAGATTTAAGCCTAAAACACCGGCTGTAACATCCAGCTTTGCAGTTTTAAAAAATGAACCATCGTTAAGGAAAACAAAGAGAAATATCTTGTGTGCGTATACATACACACACATACACATACGCATACATACATATATATGTATATATAAAATAGAGTTGTGAAAGTATGTTCCATTCAATAGAAGCTGTTGTTAACCTGGCTCACTTTTACCAGAATGTGAATTTCAGATCACATTTCCCAAAATAGCATCTACAGACAGCAAGAATCTAACTTCATGCGTCTCTATTATGTATGTATTAATATCATATCAATATGGTCAAAGGAAGTTTTCAAAAACAGGGATTTTCGTTCTTAATATTTTTCTTAATGTTTGTAAAAATTGAAGGGTTATTTGATGTTTTTGTTAGGTGCCCAACTTTGGAACTTCTTTTCTGGGCTCCTTGTCAAAGCTTCTGTTAATAGGATGGTCTTATGGGTGCTCTTGTGCCTGGGGAGGAGGCTCACCCCGGCTCTGCAGCTGGTTGCTGTGGTATCTGTTTACAGTGCATTATCTTACAGAACAGTGATGTGAGATTGTGCTCTGGAATTTAGAAGGTTTATTTCCTTATGCAGCATTTTTTCTGTATTTATAGGGACCTCTTGAAGCTGCAGTGACTAATTCCTTAGATTAATGGAGGGAAAAATATTGGGACTAACCTAAATATTCCATTTGGTTTGGTAATTAATTAATTTGACAAATATTCGAGAGTCTCCTCTGGCCAAGGTCTGTGCTAGATCCTCCTTCAAGGACTTTGAGTCCTAACCTGTTAAAGTGAAACATGTAAACAGCTCATTTTCGAACAGATTTACATTGCTGTCAATATTTTGCTTAGTTGGATAGCGAAAGTCATTTAGCCTTTCCTGAGCCCACAGTGACTCAAGAGAAAAAAGATACCCTCAAGGCGGGAAACCAAAAATTTTGGTGGAAAGAGTGTAGGCTTTCAGGCAGAATTTTCATCAGCCAGGCCAGGGTGTGTTGGGCAGTAGTGGAAATAAAGCAGAAGCATTGAAAGACAGGCAGGGTATTAGCAACTCGGAAATAGGAAGCCACCATAAGCTTATAAACTGAAAAACAGCATGATGAAAACGAGATGCATACTGGAATGAATCTTCTGTTTTGAAATGAAATTGAAAGGAAAATGGGGTCCGCCAGTGCTCCTGCCCTGTGGAGTCCAGAATTACTAGAGAATACTTGATTTGCCATGAGAGAGCATGAGACTCCTAATGTGTAAGAATCAGGATAAGGTAGATAGAATGTTCTCTGGCTCAGGGCATCTTTCCCTGAGTAGAAGCAATGAGTGCCGAGTGGCTCATAGTGGTACCTGTACTTAGCTCCAATGTGGCTGACAGTCTCACTTTAAGGGGTGGCTAGTGTGGAGAGCTTACGCTATTTTGATCCTCCCAAACTCAGAAGCAGTGTGTCTGGTACTTCATTGTGAAGGATCCTCCCTTGGCATTTAACACCCTAAAATGTACAGATGTGGCCGATGAAACTGCTCAGAATATTCCATATTACTTTGGGGCCAAATCCCTTTACAGTTTAGAAGAATCACCTTGGTGGCGGCCTCTGGAGTGGACTGAGAGTTTTACCCTGGATCTAGTGTTTGTTTACTTCTGAATTTAGTCAATTTCACTTTAAAGGACAAATTGATTTCCTCCTCTCCTGTGAAAAGTATTTTTTTCCATAGTGAAATTTGATAAAATATTAATAGTTACATTCTTCCTGACTTCAGGCTGTCTTTCAGCTATCAGCTTCTATAACACTAAATTCGATATATCCTACTCAGCCAATATCTTAAGCACTATTCCAACAGCGCTTTTTCTTTTAACACTCCACACACATCCCATTGGTATCATATAAGCCTTATTTCTTAGCTCATTTTAAAATTCTGGTTGTTTATCTTAGTGTTTCTGGCCCTTGATCTTTATTAGGTTGAGAAAATTCTTTCAAAGTGGAAACCTACAATTTACATAAAAAATCATGCTACTTTTTTGCCTTATGGTATGAATTAAAGAAATTTCTCCTAAATATGTTTTTGTAAAATGCGACCCCAAAGATGATCATTTATTTTAATGAAAATAAATCATTAATGAGGTATAGATTGAATGAAGTTTTATAGGCCACCAAGAAATAATTTCTTAGCAGGTTACAGGAAAAAAAAAACTTGTATATTTTTTAGTGTCAAATCTCCCCAGGTGAATTAAGATTTTACTCACTTGAACCAGGTCAGACATTCTTAAAGCATTATTTTGTTTTTCTAAAGGAATAGAAGTTGGTAATAGATGCATAGGACGATGAAGTTGATGGCAGCTTTTAGTAATGGTGTCCTTTAATGCTTATCTAGTTAGGAAAATATGGCAAGCCATAGTCTTTCTGTTATTTCTAGGCCTCTCTTGGTTCTGGCAGGTAAAATGTGCCAAAATAATCTGATTTTGGCTATGACTTCGGAAGAGAAAAGGAATAGGGCAAGAGATGTGAGAAGGAAGAGTACATGTTATTTATATGTATGAGTGTGTGTGGTCTATAAACTTGTGATCTTTTTCCAACATGTAGTTTTGATATCAGCATTATACTTGTGTATCCATAAAATTTTATTCAGCAGACCTTGTAGAGATACAAGTTTTAATTGTGTGCAGAACTGACCCTGAAGTTTATGGCTAGTGTTTGCTCTTGTGTAACCTGCGGTCCCCAATCCC
>NW_012150952.1:5453384-5468943 GCF_000956105.1 Propithecus coquereli
CCCCCCACCACCAACCACCCCACCGAGGAGCAGGAGGGGCAGGGTGGGCGGGTGAGTGACCCACAGCCACACCCCATAGCTGACATCACCGCCCAAGCCCTGCTCCCCATGAGATCAGCAGAGGCTCCCCACTGCAAACTGCGCATTGGAGGGATCCAGGTTGCCCTCCCCAGGTTGCAATTCTCCCTACCTGAGAAACCAGTCCCTGGTGCCAAAAAGGTTGGGGACCACTGGCATAAGACTAAAATGACAGTGCTGTTCATGTGAGGCACACTTTAGATTTCTGTGATCCCATTTTATTTTTTTCTAGAAGTAGTATTTGTTTTTGTTTTGTTTTGCTTTAAAGACATTAATTCTTTGTTCTTTACTTAGTGTCAGCCTACCCTGGCAAAGCCCTGGAAGGTAATTTGTCAAAAGTGCCAGAAGCGTTGACATCTCTGGGAGGTTGTTTTATGTTCATAGTTATACATACTTTGATTATAAATAGTGGTATCCTTCGTTTAAGAGCCCTCCATGATTGTCTGCACGGTTTTCATTGGTGCCGTGCACATTAGGAGAAAGGGCAGCTACTAAAACGGGCTCCTCCCCTCCCCTCACCCCCATCTACTCCCTTTTTGTCATTTTGGAATGCCAGAATGTGTTTTCAGGTTGCTAATGTCATTTTTTAAAATTCCCACTGTTGGGTTTTACACAGTTATTATAATATTAAAATTTAAGCCAAAATCCATCCTTCAGCAAACTTAATTGAGTTCCTTCTATGTACCAACCTCAAAGTTGGGCCCTTGGAATACAAAGATAGATTAATGCACAGTCACTCCTTGAAAGAGCCTCCAGAGGCCTGGACAGCGGGGGAGAATACCTGGTTGGGAGGAATCCGAGAGGGAGATGTGCCCACACCTGACCCCAGAGAGTACACAGAATGTCTGTTTTGTTTTTTTCTAGAGTGTGGCTGTCATTGGTTCAGAAGTCTTCCCGATAGTTGTCTTAACAAAAGTAATTTTGTGATTATTGTGCTAATATTTGGTGAGGGCAAAATTGTCACTCCTATAATTTTCAAAAGCTTTCAAAAATGGAGCACGTAAGTAAAACCAGTGTTTGAGTGTATATGTGTGTGTGTGTGTGTGTGTGTGTGTGTGTGTGTGTGTGTACCCTGCCATGACCTCTGTATGTGTTTTATGAACATAGAATAGCCTGGAGACACAAATTTGAGCATTGTTGAGTGACTTTTGTGGTGGCAAGGTCACTTCCCCCTTAAGAAAGTCACTTGAGGAAAAGTAAAAGGCTTCTCTCTTTTGATCCTCCAATTTTTATGATGTTTGTGTTGACTATCACTAGGTTAAAAATGGTGCAGTATAGTAACTTTTATGTAAAAAATGAGATCGTACTTGATAGGCTGGGAGAAACTGAAAGGATATGAACTAACAACGGTGGGGAACTGGGCAGATTAGTCGCTGTGTACCTCTTCGTGTTTTTTTTGATTGAAACTATAAATGCATTACCTAATCAATCAGTGGTATTGCATTCAATGCTTTTGTAGCATGGATTTTAAAAATTAAATGAGCTTGTATTTTAACTTAATGAGTTTTACATTTTGAAATATGTTAGAAGACATCTCAAAATATTCATGGACTTACTGAAGTCACACGGATGATTATTAAAGATTTGCCTAATGCAAGTACCATTCTTACGTTAAGACATCACAAGTCACAGATGAAATGTGCCCTTACAGCATCTGCCTCATTTAGCTGTGAGTTTCACACGTAGCTATCCTATCCGTAGGCCAGATTTTGTTTCATTTTCTCCAGAGTACATGGGAGCTGCCTGGGTTGTTTTTTGTGGTGTGTCCAGCCTGTTTAGTATGCTCTGTGAATCGCACACTAACTGCAAAATAATACCCTGTGAGGATTATTTTTAAATATCCTCTTTGCATTTTTTGTTTTCTTCTCATTATTGAGCACCTGCTGTTTGCCAGCTACAGTGCAGGGCCCTAAAACCGTGAGGATTGCAGGTAATTGCCATTTTTTTCTGACGCTGACTGCAGTCCTCTGTCCTCCCCCAACTCCCACCTTAGGGAAGTGATTGAGCAATATCTGGCCTTCGTGTAACCCCTGCGTGTGTGATAACGGCCAGGAAACAAGCCAGCTGTGCTCACCAGGCTGCTCCGCCATCCCTCTCCCAAGAGAACCCCCTGGGAGACTGACCAATTAAGAAAAAACAAAGAAGAGGAAAGCTTCGAATACATAATCCTCCTATAGGGCCCTGCTCACTGTTAGCAACCATGAAATAAAAAAAGCTTATGGTGCTTGTGAGCTGAATGTCTCTGCTAGAAAAGGAGGAAGTGGAAGACAGGGTTGGTGGTGGGTGGGTGGGAGGCCTGTGCAGCGTGGAGGAGAGTGAGGGTTCCTTGGGGTGAAAGTGTCAGCCTCTCGGGAGAGTTCAGGTCTACACACCCCGCCTCCAGTCTTTCTCCCTCTCTTTCCATGGGCAGAGTAAACCTGCCCCTCCAACACTTGATCTCCAAGGACAGGAGAAAGTGCTGAGCACTGTGTTAGCCCAGGCAGGCATCTGGTGACAGGAGGGAAGGGGACCAGCAAGGTTCTCTCAAATCCCTTAAGGGGCCTGGAATGCGCAATAATTTGAGAAGCAAAGTTCGGTATTTGGGAAGCTGATTTTTCTCTTTCTGCAGTTTCTGTCAGGCAGAGAGCATTGTCATAACACTGACTTTAGGATGTCAGCACGAATAATTGTGCACCTATTTCTAGCCTGTGTGATAAGTGTATTGCTGCTACGTCAACTCCAGTTGAAAACTTAGTCTAGACTGAAGAGAGGGCATAGATCATCCAGCACTTCTTTTCCTGCCACCCGTTAGGACCACTGAGGTTGTCAAAGTGCCCAGCCAGGGAGCTGCTTGGAGAAACAGTGGGCAAAGCCTGGTGATGGTGTGAGACTTTATTTCCTATCCCAGCTCCACCCCTTTCTAAGTGGATGACCTAGTGCAAGTTTTTCAGCCTCTCTAAGCCTCATTTTCCCACTGTGCCTATGGAAATAATAACAGCATGAACTTTACAAGGTTCTTAGGCAGATTCAATGAAATACAGAATGCAAAGTACACCAAGTGGTGCCTGGTGCAAAGTAAGTGCCTTAAAGATTGTTAGCTAGTAGTATTGCTTGTGGTTTAAATCTATCCTTTTACCCTATCTTTATAATAATCTATGGTCTTTGTGTCCTAAGTACCTGGTGCAATACCTGGCACATAGCAGATGTTCATTAAAAGTCCAAATTGAATCTGCAAAAAATTCAAACAAATTATACTGTAGTCTTTTTCCCCCCTCATCAACTTTATTGAGAATTAGTTTATAGGCAATAAACTGCATCCAGTTAAAGTGTATGATTGAGTTTTAGCAGTGTATATACCCTGAAGCCATCACCAGGGTCGAGATGCAGAACATTTCCATCATCCCTAAAAGATTCCTTGTATCCCTTGCAGTCCATTGATCTTCTTTCTGCAACCACAGATTAGGTTACCTTTTATCAAAATGGAATTATACAGAATGTACCCTTTAGTGTCTGATTTCTTTGACTCAGCATAATGATTTTGAAGAGTCATCCATATAGAGTGTCTCAGCCCTTCATTATTCTTTATTGCTGAGTAATATTCTGTCATGTGGCTACTATACCATATTTTGTTTATCCATTCACCAGTTGATGAATGTTTGGGTTATTGCCAAATTTTTAGCAATTATGAATAAAGCTTCTATGAATATTCATGTACAAGTTCTTGTGGGGACATGTTTTCATTTCCCTGGGCTAGATACCTAGAAGTGGAATCATCGGGTCCTATGGCTGATGTTTGTTTAACTTTTTAAGAAACTGCAAACAGTTATCCAAGATGGTTATACCATTGTACATTTCCACCATCAAAGTATGAGAGTTCCAGTTGTTCTGCATCCTTGGCAACACTTGGCTATTGTCAGTCTTTTAAATTTTGGCCATAGGTGGTATCTCATTGAAATTTTAATTTATATTTTCCTGGTGACTAATGATGATTGGCTATCTTTTCATGTGCTTATTGGTCATTTGTATGTCTTTTTTAGTGAAGTGTTCAACTTTTTGCCCATTTAAAAAAGTTAGGCTAATTATTATAAAAGGTTAATAAAAATATATTCTGGATACTATACTATAGTCTTGAATTAGATTTTAACATGTGTGAATTTTTACTCTGCATATAAACCCCTCAAGAAAAAGCATAGTTGTTTCTATCTGGTCTTTCTCCACAATGCCATTTATAGCAATTAGACGTATGGTCCCTCTCTCAGTATGTACATATTAAATGATTCTATTAAAATAAACTGCAAAATAGCAAAAATTATTTTAGCTCACAAAATCCACTTTTAAAGTTTCATATGGAGGTGTTAAATTTAGGCACTAGGTTTTCTTTGGGGTCTTGGTAGGTATGAGATGCTTTGTTAATTCTGTGGAGAAGAACCCTGTAATTATGTAGATACTCTTTTCTTGGTATTCTATGTCCACTTAACACTAGATCAAACATTCCACTGTTAGGAGGAAAGTGTATGTAGAATTTTTTTTATTTAAATGCAACAAGGAACCATTTGCATGCTTTCAAACTTTTGCTAAGGATAGTGAAAGTGTTAGAGTCCCTTTCTTTTTTTAATTTCTAAGGTGAACCTCCCCCAACTCTACCTCACTCCATTCTCATTCTATTTTGGCGGTTTTGTTGTTTTTGCCAGTTTGGCTCCTGACTTCTCTAAGCCCCTAAGGAGAAATTGTCTAAAATAAAATTTAGAAACTGGGAAACAAAAGCCTAGTAAGTTCACGCATGTTTACCTGCAAGGATCTGCTGAGGGACCTTGTTATGTTTTGAGAGGCTGAGGATACTCGACTTCCAGAACCCATCTGGAAATCTTTCCAACTGAAAGCCAATTTTTTAACGACGTACGTTTCGAAATCCAAAGATACAAAACATAAGTTCACTCATGATTTCCCAAATGCCCCAGGCCTACTAGTAGATTTTATTTCATTTATCATTTATTCATTTTATTGCGAAAACCTTCAGGCCAAATTTCAGGTGAGTTACTGCTGCCACCATGACAGCAATCTCTTGCCATCTAGGTTATAGATGATGATTTTCTGTGTCGTGGTTGGTACTGAGCAGACCAAAGCCACTCAAGGGTCAGTTGAGAGTGTTCTTTTTGCTTTAATTGAGGATCTTCTGTGAAAGGAAGCCAAGTACTATTAGACAGGATGTCCTGTGATTCCCTTAGTTTACCATGGCCAAGGACATGACTTTTTTTTTTAATTGCTTACTTTCTTTGCTGTTAACATGGGAGCCCAGACTGATGATGTCCACTTGGCTTTTATGACTCTAACTAGCAAACAGCTAGGCTTCCCCGCAAATCACCTGAAGAACTGTGCATTGGAGAAATGTCCACATCTTTCTATGTAAGCCAATGATGATTTGATCATTGTTAGCATTTAAGTGACCATCAGTTCTATTGTCTTGACATAATAGTTAACCAAAGAAGAGGGGAAATGACCAAAGTAGAAGTTCTGGAATCAATGAAACAGGTTTAAATAAAATTCTGGAATTTGGCATATGTGGTATACCTACACAATCAAGTGTAATACAGATATTACACATGAAGGAGATGTGAAAGATGTTCACCAATGTTAACTGAAACAAGCTGAATATTACAAAAGTGTATTATGTATTGTCTTAGGTTCTGACGGCTTCCATAACAAATTACTACAAACTGGGTGGCTTAAAATTTATCCTGTCATAATAGTGGAGGCCAGAAATCCAGAACTAAGGTGTTAGCAGGGCCACGCTCCATGAGAAGGCTCCCTCCTTCCCTGTCTCCTCCTGCTTCTCTTGGCCCCCACATGTTCTTTGGCTCCCAGCTTCATCACTCCACTCTCTGCCTTTGATTATCACACAGCCACTACCTTCTTCATCTATGTGTTTTTACATGGCCTTCTTTTAAGGACACCAGTCATTGGATTTAGGGCTGACCCTAATCCAGTATGACCTCATCTTCAGTAATTACATCTGCAAAGATCATATTTCCAAATAAGGTCACATTCGGAGCTTCTGGGTAGACGTGAATTTTGGGGGGACACTATTCCACTCTGTGTGTATGAACCCATTTGTGTAAATAAGTGTGTATGTATGAAACACATACATAGATACATACAGCACCCCCCATGTACACATGTAAAAGAGGTCTAGGAAGATATGAATATGAGTGTTTATAGCTGAGTGGTGGTGTGATGGGTACTTTAATTTTATTTTTATCTGTATTTTCTACTTTTTCTATAGTAGAAAAATGTACAGATTTTTTTAATATCAAAAAATCCTTTTTTAAATATCACTTCAGCATCTTTTAAAAAATAGTAGAGTTTTATTTTTACTCATGTCCTACATTGAGTTTGTTGTTTCTTTGGCTCATCAAACTATTATGATATATTTTAACCTTAATTTTAAGTAAGGAATTAATCCTTTGTAGCATATATAAACACATATATATAATGAGTCAATTTATTTATGTTAAATGTTTATTATGCTTATTATTTATTATAACAATAGCTAAAGCTGAAATAATGTAAAGTAAAATAGATTTTTGAAACATTGAATTAACCAACATTGATAACAGGTCTTTGATTTAAGTTTGGAAAGCCAAATAAAAAAAGTTACAATTATTACTCAATTGCTGAATTCAAACCTAATTTTTTTTTTTTTTTACATGTTTTTAAAGTCTCTAAGTCTAATTAATCCTGAGAACCTAGAAACTAGGTATGGTGGCAGGATGGGGAGGTACTTTTCCAAATTTACTAATTTCATCTGTTCAAATTGACTTAAATACTGGTTAACTTTTAACATATGTATCCACCCTAGAGCTAAGTTCATTCACTACCCCTTCTTATTCAGCAGACATTTTTGCCCATAGTAGCATCTCTAGTTATTTAGTCAAATAATTTGTTAGGTCTTGTCCTAAGTAATTTCCCTTCCCTTCTCTTAATTATCTTTGAATGCTTCTGAATCAATTGTTATTCTATCTTGAAGTATCTTAAGTTTAACAAAACATGCTAAATTCAGTAGTGACCACTCTCCCCCACATTTATTAAACTACTACAGTATACTGTATTAAATTTTGTCCCTTGTTTTGGTAAGTCCTCATACCATAGACCTGCAGAGTCTAAAAGGGAGGCTGCAATTGAAGAAGTTTCTGTGCTTCTGCTCTCTTTCCCAAACCCAATGTTCTTACCATGTGTCTGCCCCTCTGTTATTTCTATATCTGATTCAGTTTGAACGTGGCACAATGTTTATCCACTTTTTACTCAAATGCTCAGTTTCCGTACTTCCCTTTAAGAATTTCGGTGATACTGCACTTACACTAAAATTGTAACTTTTGACCTATGACAAGGCAGTAGAGAGAGCCAAGAGGTACTGCAAGGTGAGGGAGAGAGAGAGAGAGTGTGTGTGTGTGTGTGTGTGTGTGTGTGTGTGTGTGTGTGTACATGAACTTTTTGTTAGTGGCTGCTGGGTACTTCTGATGCCAAAGTCTATCAGTCCCTTCTGCATGCTGCATTCCAGTGAATAAACAATAGATGTTTATTGATTTAAAAAAAATTCTTCATCCATTCCATGTACAAGGATGGTATCTGGTTGCCCAAACAAGAATACCAGGAACTAAGGAAGGGGAAAGAAGGATAAACTTTGATCCTGGGGTAGACTTATCGAAAGATACGAGGAAATACATTCTCTGGCTGAAATGAGAGAATCATTTCACTTGAGAAAGGAAGTTTTGGGGACAGTGCCCTAGGGAACTGGTAATGAAATAATGCTTCCTACTTTTGGTATATTTCCCCACTGGCCCACCAATTTGGCTGAGCATCACTGCTCTTAGCTAAGCTATATAGCAATGACCAAAATTTCCATTTGCTCTTCCTTGTGAAGTGCAGGAGAGAACCTATCTCGTAATTCTCAAGCTGTTCTTTGTGGTTGGGGAGTAGGTTTGATGTGGAAGCAGATCAGTACCTTAATGCTGTGCTATTTCCCAATTTGAAATTTTCCATTTTGATTCTGTGTCAGAGTCTACTATGGAAAGAATTAAGAAGAGTAGAGGGGCGTGAATAGGGCTGGGGGGATATGGATGTATATTACCTATTTTGGAGTCAGCTTCACTGGAATATTTTTTAATCCTAGCCTGCACTTTCCTCATCCTGTTAATAGGCATAATTTTATTGGTACTTCATTTTCCATTTCCATTTCAAAATGTTCTCATGAGTTTAAAAATGGATTTTACCATAATGTAAATATAGACCTTTGGATAGGCACCAACCTCTAAGAGTGAGATACCAAGAGATTTGTTTATTTTTTCTAAAGAAATAAATTTTCCTAAACACATAGTCAAGATACCAATCTGAACCCTTTTATTAGCTTTGAAAAAAATTATAATCAGTAATATACACGGTCTCTTGTCCATTTTGACTAATGTGTCACAAAAAGCAAATTGAGAGACTTGAACCCAAAATATATAGTAACTAGAAATGTAAATATGGCGATTCCTAAAATATTAGCATGGCTTATATGTTGCAGCTGGCAGGTTTGCCAGCCAAAAATCGTTCCCAGCAATAAACCAAGTAACTAGCCATCCAGATCTCTACATGTCAGGCTCTTCTTCAGGGAAACTTAAGTTAAAAAATCATCTTGGTTAAAGGGAAAATGTAAAATGAAGCCTTGGTAGAATTAAAAAAAGAAAAATGGTTTTATTAAAGACCACAGTTGTGTCCTCATTCGGGGTTCTTTTTTCTTTCCACAGAAAGAAAGAGCACAGAGAGGGCCTTAACTGAGAACAGGAATCCTAGAGTCAGTCCTAGGTCCAAATCCCCACTCTGCCTTAATCATTGTGACTGGGCAAGTCACTAAACCTCTCTGAGTGCGCATCTTTTCCTACATAATGGCATAAAAGCAGCAGCTATCACATGGCGTTGTTGTGAAGACTAAATAAGAAAATGCATGTAAACTACCTCTTCTTATACTGGGCACGTGGAAAGTTTTCAATAAATGCTAGTTATCATACTATATCATATAGTCTAGTCCCTCTGCTTTCCCAGAGAAGAAAAGGAGATTCCGAAGAGTTGAGGCACATGTGCCCAAGTTTACCCCACCGGTTGATGGTAGCTCTAGAACTCTAGGCTGGTGCCCCTGACTCTTAGGCCAGAGAGCTTTTCAAATCTGTGTTCCAGACATGAACAATGGCACATTTCTCTACTCATTTATTTTTTTTTAAGACATGGGAGAGAGAGTCCTTTAATTGATTCAACCCTAACTTATCCCTTCTAGCATCTCACATAGCACTAAGGGAACATATTGACGGTTTCCTACATGGTATGATTTTGGGCACTTTGTAACTTTTCCATCCCTGCAAAACTCTCATGTATGCATTCATTCAGCATTTATTTATTGTGCACCCACTGTGTGTCAGCCACAGGAGACAAAGCTGTAAACAAAATACATCCTATGAAGTATCTGCCTTCATAGAGCTTACATCCTGGCAGGAGGAGGTGGGCAGACAGTAAGCAAGCAGGATAATTACAGGTGGAGTTAGTGCCACAAGGAGAGAGCAGGGCGACGTGGACATAACTGGAGGTGGCCACTGCAGAGGTGGACAGGGAGGGCTTTCAGAGGAGTTGACGTTTGAGCCGAACCCGAAGCATGAGATGTAGCCAGCAGTGCCAAGTGCTGGAAACAAGCTTCTCTTCCTTTGCATAAGGCCTTGAGAGCCCCACTTATCTCTAAGGATTAACCTCGAAGCTGTCATCCATCATTCGTTCCTTAAACTGCAAAGGCGTAGAGAAGGCAGACATGAAAGACGCTGAGTACCCGAGGAAGAACTTAGCACCACCGAGTGCACAAAAAAGCTCAGAACCAGGAGGTGATGGACACGCCCAACAAAATGTGTCCCCCACAGGGCTTTGCCTAGTGGCAGCATGTTCATTTGATTGCCACACACTCTTGTGCTATATCATAAACACCTAATTTTGTGCATTGGATTAACAATTGAGCGTGACCACCCACAGTGGTACCAGCAGCGCCCATACCCGGAAAGGTTGACCGGGGGCCATACTGGGTGGAGGCGGTTGGCCATGACTGCAAATGACTTGAGATCATGGGAGAGAGCTAAGGTCAGGGTGAGAGGGAACGAGGCCAAGTAGGGCTGGGAAAGTCAACAGAAGGCATATGGTTAAGCAGGAGAGATGTGCTGGGAGCCAAGTGGGAGGGTGGGGTGCTGAGCAGAAGTTGGTGCCCTGAGGAGACCAGCCAAGCCCTGTGGCATGGGAACGCACTCTGGGTCATTGAAATTATTTTCGGAGCATGGATGAAGCCACCCACTGCTAGAAACAGATGGACATTTAGGCAAATGTAATCAGCTGCATTTCTGACCATATGAAGATACGTATGCCCCTGAGGTTTATGGCCTTAGCATTTTCCTCTTGTTGGATGCAGTTAAGTTTCATTCATATCCATGAACACTACGAATGCCTCAGAGACCTTTTTCAGAATTCCAGAATTTCTTCATTCCTTGGATAACAGCCAAGTTTCCAGTTCAAGTCTGGGCAGTAGCTATTGATTTGTCAATTGAGTTTAAAAATCGGAACAACAATAAAAATCTACATATATATGCTGGTTTGAAAGTTTCAGGTTTTTTTTTTCCTTTCATTTAGTTACAATATGGTGGGTAGCCAAGCTAAGAACTATATGCAAGGAGCCACCTAGTGAACAGAACTCAATGAGGTTAATGCAGATAATATGAGGCTGTTAAAAATGAGGGTCAATTTTCAAGGCAACTTCCAGAATCTCCTCTTGCAGGCAATTGGAGAAATTTGGGCATTTTAATCATATTCTATTTTTTTAAAATAGTACTTACCATACTTTGTGATACAGCAAGAAAAGGCTTAATCTGTTTAAAAAGGAACAGTTAATGGTAAAAAGAGATTTTACCTTTTTGCAGGCAGTTGGAGAAATTTGTGCATTTTAGTCATATTCTATATTTTAAAAATGGTACTTAGCATACTTTGTGGTGTGGCAAGAAAGAGCTTAATCTGTCCATTTTAAAAAAGTAATAGTTAATAGTAAAAGGGACAGGCACCCAGAAAGAGTATTAATTTTCTGTTCATTCTCTCCTGGAGGGGGCCAGTTATTAGCTGGAGTTAGGAGTTCTGATTGTCAGACTAAATGGAACTTTGTACCCACATTAAAAGCATTATCATTAAGCAATGACTGATAACAAAGAGCACATTAATATTGGAATGGTAGGCAGCAGCCTAGAAAAGCCTGGAATAAAAAGCAGGCGACTCAGCCCTCTGATAAAACTTGGGTTTATCTAATGTTTCTCTAAGCAGCTTAGTCTTAAAGTTCCTTACATTGGTTTTCTTCACTAGTTCTAAGCTGTGAATGCCTAATTTTGAGAAAAAAATAGTATGGTGTCAATGTCTATGTTCTCGTAAGATACGATGTCATTGTGGGCAGTGTCCCGATGTTTCTGGGTCATCCTTGTGTGACGCTAGTACTGCACTCAGACCTCTGCTCCCCTGAGAGGCGTCACCACGGGGAGGGTCGGTGCCCAGAGGGGTTGGTCTTGCATTGTCTGTCTAATCCCATCACAGGGTCCTAGAGCCCTATAAAACTGAAACAGATGCACGGCCGCCCAGAGCAGCTTTCATGTGTTACTACCTGGAGACGATAAATGACCCTTAAATTCCCATCCCAGCCCCGAATCCATGCATGCAGCAATTAGTCCACAAGTTCAGCACAAGCTTTTTACCCAAATTTTAAAATGGAACACAGTCGTTTCTGCACTGTCTCTAGGGAGATTTCATCTTGTGGAGGTTTGTCTTTCAAAGATGCCCTCTTTGGTTCCCTCTTTCCTCCATCCTGATCTCCCACCTTAAACAAATACTTTCCCCTTGCCCCACATTTCAGGTCACAAGTAAAGAGAAAGTGATGAATCGAGAATGATCTGGCGATAGTCTTTCCCCTGGTGAAATGTTTAAATCCGACCCCTCGAGGCATTGGGTCTAGAGAATGAATTATGCGCAGATGAAAAGCAGGGAAGTTTCTGGTTCACAGGACACATTTACTCCATCACTCCCTGTGGAAGCCCAGTTCATTATTAGGGCCGGCCATGGGAGATTTAACATCAGCCTTTTGTTAGGGGGGAGCCTGGAAGGAGACAGGCAGGCTGAAGCTGTCTGTTGTTATACGGCTTTTCCTCGGAAAAGGAGGACAACATTCACACATTCGAGTGAATGTCTGCGGTGGGACCGAATCTTCATCATCCCTCAGGTGGATAACATATATGCTAATGCAGAAGTGGTCTTTGACAACAGCTTTTGAGGTGTCTTCCTTTTGCTCAGTATTTAATCTGTGAGTATAAGTGTACTTTTTTTCTTCTAAGCATTTACAGGTTATTTTAGAAAGCTGCTGCGTATAAGAGAAGAAAGTGTTCATTATTATATCAAGGATTGGTAGATTTCATTTTAAACTCTTATAATGTTTATGGATACTTAGAATTGTTTACAAAATGGCTATTTCTGTTAGAATGTCACAAAATATTCTTTCTTTCTGAGTAAAAATCTGCATTTTCAAGTGCATTTGAAATAACACGCTCTGCTTTACTTGGTATTTAAGAACAGGCTGACTTTGACAATCCTAAAGCCTGTAACCAAAGAACACTTGCTGAGGCGGGAATTAATAGTGTGGCCTTGACCTGAAACGGGTATAAATCCAGTGATTGGTAAAGAAAAGAGTTTTTATGGATCCCAGGTTCTTCTCTCACCTTGGCGCGTATGGAGACACTTTTGAAAGGAACTCAAACACCTAGTCAGCTGAACATGGCTTCCAGTCAAGCACCGATATTTCTAAACATTACTTAAGAAACCACTTGGGTTATAAGGCCTTCAGAAATCATTATATGCCTAAGCTCAAAGAAATAAGTTTCTCAAGTGAAAGAAAAATACAGTTTTTCTTTGTATCTCTTTTCCAGTTTGCTCTTCGGTTCATTCATGTGAAAGTGGGTGAAGAATACACTGTATGTATTTATTCTAAACTGTTGATGGTGGATTATTTCTCCCAGTGATGGAGGAACATGTCGAAAATAGATTGTCATGAGAGAAAAGAAAGACAGTCACAAATATGGGTATAGTTGTCAGTGCAAAATGTGTGAATGGAGTATATTGGCATGAAATGGCTTGAATTTTCAGAACATTCTCTATTGAACATGAGGTTTCCAGTTGAATATGGATTTCTTTAGGGAGTGACATCAATAAAGAACCTTTAAAAGATCCAAAAGATCTTTTAAAGGTTCAGCTTCAAAGTGGATTTGGGGTAAATCTAAGCCAAATGGGGGCCTCCTTACAGAGTGGCAGACAGTAGCCAGCCCCTTATGGAGGGTTGTTCTTCTGCAGATGGCCATGTCTAAACTCAGGAAGCTTCGTGAACTCAGATTTTAGCTGTTTAAAAAAAAAAAAAAATCAAAGTCAAAATAGGTTTCACTGAACAAATAAACAAATACCCACTGTTTTGTCCTGCAAAAGGAGTGATCAGTGAAAGTATAAAGAGAGAAAATGAGGAAAGGTAACTCCCTGCCCCTGAAGTATGGCTGTGATAGTCTGTTTGTAAGGGGCGGGGTGAGCTGGGGCAGGGAAGAGAGACAAAATCAATGACATAAGAAATAATTTCAGTTAGCACATAATGCTAGCTATGACGTTTTACATATTTGTCTAATTTTGAAGAGCCACTCGTCTGGAATAATTGCCAAATTTGTTGTTGGACAGAATTGTAGAATATTTTGCAGTTGGGTTTTGGGGCCAGGACTGGTAAGGTGGTAGGTTCGTATTTGGTTTACATGGTTTGGGGCTTGCCAGGCCTTTACCCAGGCTTTGCTCAGTAGGGAAACTCAAGTCTCACAAAAAATTCCATTTGTTTTAGTAAGCAGAAATGCAGTGTCTAATTTGTATGGCTCAATAACTGCTGGGAAGCATAAACTTGCTGTACCTCTCCACCCAGCACCGCCACCAAATGTTGAATAAAGGATGAAACGGAACAAAATCAATACATTGGTCCTCAGCCTGAGGCTGTCCTTTTTCTGAAGTCATGTGTATGATCACTATCCACGGACAAGCCCAAATCGTGACTTTGCCTGCTGGAGGTCTGAAGAGACTTTTGTTTTTCTGGGTGTTTTTCACCTTCCTGCTTGCAGAAAAAAATAGAAACAACCACATATCGCCACCTTCCCAGAAAGGCCTTTCAACATTCACGTAATCAGTGTATAAATACATTGTGATTGTTAGCTTATTTTCAAGTAGGAGCAATGAAAGCAAATTCATTTTAAAGTAAAATTTTAAATACAATATTGAAATATGGTGCCCCGGGGACTGTAATGCTAGGAAAGTGCCCCTCCCTCATCTAGTACTGTCTGTCTGTCGTACGTACCAGGTCTTAAACACTTGGTGATCTGGTTGAGATGCTGATCAAAAGCCACAAAGCAGGGGATAGTGCTTTGACTTTGTTCTTTGCAAAGATGGCACAGAGAGAAATGCTTATGTCCCAGAGGCCGCATGGCAGGTCATCTAAGAATAAACTGTTGTTTCCATGTAGAAGACATGCTGGTGTAAGTATGAGAATAAACTTTGCACAGTGCGTTGCTCCTTATTCCGTAGCATTCAGTATGACCTTACCTTTCCTAGGCACTTATTTTTCTTGACTGAGTCTTTGGAAGTTACTCAGTGAATTAAAAAATTTGTATTTTGAATTGTTGTAATTCCTACCTTCAACAGATGTTGACGTATCTGGTAATATTCCCAAGGACCAGAAATCCAGGCTGGGAGTTTGTGTCCACATTTGTAGGGGAAGAATTATTAATAACTCTCACCCTGCTTTCCTCACAGGACTCTTGGAAGGATCAGTGGACTCACTGTAACTTTAAAATGATATAAAAATTCCTTGTGTTGTCTCTACACCGCTTCTGCAGTCTAGGCAGGGACCTACTACCTTTATACTGGCATGTAGACTGAGACCCAGGAAATTATAATGAAATCTTAGGATTTAGGATATATCCCCCGAAAGACTAGGACTATTTAATACTCTCTCACCTGACCACAGTCATTTAAGATTGGCTGTATTTAAAGTGTGCCTGTAGAAAAAGTGGGAGCCGAAGGAGTTTGGAAGAGAAAAGGGTGGAAGGCAGTGCAGGAACAGAATTCTTTTTCCACTTTGGCTGCTGCTTGACTTACTTGAATGTCAGAAGGACAGTTCCCCTTCCATGGAGAGGGAGTCCAGACCCAGACCTCTTAGGCCTGAAATCAGAAGGGCTGGACGTTTGGGTGGGAGCTGACGAAGGGAGGAAAAGACAGCCACAGAGTGATATGAGTTTGGAAGTGTCTTGCTAGAATTTGTAAAAGGAAGATAGATTATAAGAATATTTTAATCAGCATGAATGGTAAATAGAAATTAAATATATTGATTTCATTGCTATTA
>NW_012150952.1:5470023-5471524 GCF_000956105.1 Propithecus coquereli
TATAAATAAAATTTTCACTCAGCACTTTGAAGTAGAAAGCAGATTTTTATTACTTTAATAAGACTAAGAACTCCAAGCATAACTGTTTCATAAATACACGGATTTTTATGTAAAACCTATAAGCTATAGGTTTTGTTATCATATCTAGTCATGCTTTAAATTATTGCTTCTATATCTCTGAATACCATTTGGCACTAAAGGAATCAGGAGGCCTCGGAGAAGTGACTGGTGTTAGGTTTGAGGCCGGGAAATGTACGGGTTGAGCCTGGAACATCTGGACCTCAGGTTACCTCAGAGGGAAATTTCTTTTTGTAGAATTTTCCTAGCTAATAAATTAAGAATGAATAATAGAATATCACTTTGAAGTTTCTGGCAAATCATTTGATCTAGGAAGATATCATCAATGGCTAGCAATATCACAGAAGGAGTCAGTCAGATATTATGTGCCTCCTGATGGAAGTTCGAACACGGCATGAAGTAGTCTTGCCACAGCCCTCTGCCCCATTAGAACTTGAATCAGATCAAGCCTCTGAAATTACCAGTTTATAGAAATGCAAAGGAAGGAGGAACATGTTAAACCACACCAATGGATGCAACAAGAAAAATCCAGATTATGGAAACTACCAGACAACCCAGTTCCTTCAACAATTAAAAAAAAAAAAAAAATTGCAAGGAAAGACTAGAAATGGAGAAGAAACCTATAAGAAATATAAAGAACATATCAAAGAATCACAATGTATGAATCTTATTGGAATCCAGATTCAAACAAACTGAAATAGAATTATAAGCCATTGAAATGCATATTTGATATTAACTAATTGTTTTCATTTTTAGGTATGATGATAGTTTCTTGGTTTGGTGTTTTGTTTTTTAATGTCCTTATTTTTCAGAGACACACAGTGAAACATTTATAGGTGAAATGATTTGATGCTTGGCACTTAGGACAAAATAATCTAGCTTAGGAAGTAGGGGTAAAATTGACAGAGGGGGAGTTGATGGGAATATAAGTGAAACAAGATTGATCAAGTATTGAATTGGTCAATTATTGAAGCCAAGGCGTAAACCCAACTGGTTTGTTATTCCATTCTCTCTTCTTTTGCATGTATTCAAAAATTTCCAAAATAAAATTTAATACATATCTATAATATATACACATATATACATATTCTACAAAATAGGTAAAATTGCAAAGTTTCATCCAGGTTGAAATGTTAAAAAGAATCCTTTATTGCTACACACCTACGAGAATGGCCAAACTCTAAAACACTGACATTTGCAAGTACTTGTAATGAAAGTACTATGAAATAATGTATAAAATTAAAAGACTACTCTAGTGTACCCTGTTATAAACCTGATAACTTTTTAATATCACACAGACTTATTGTCAAAAGTAAGACTCTAAATTGTGTCATAAATTAGGAATCTCAGAACCTGAGGAAACTTTGCATCTGGTTGGGGAGATATAAAATGGTACTACATGAAAAATACATGAAATTTAATA
>NW_012150952.1:5472249-5482643 GCF_000956105.1 Propithecus coquereli
CGGGACTGATGAGGTCCTTCCTGTTCTGCCTGCCACCCGTCTTCTCACTTCCATCCTTCACATCTCTCTCCCTTATGCCTCAGCCCCACAAAATACTCTTTGTTCCCTAAAGACTCTTTCCCTTTTGCATCCCCTAGCTTTTTTCATGCTTCCTTTGCTAAGAAGGTTTTTCCCTTTCTTTCTGTTTGTGGGAAAATCCTGTTCACACTTTAAAATCCGGCTCACCTGCCACCCCTGCTGTGAAACATTCCCCAGCCTCTAGGGCTCTGTGGTGTTCCTAAAACACTGTGCCCACCCCTCCAGAATAGCACTTGCCACACTGTGTTATAGTGTCTAACTCTTACTGCCCCTGAAGGTACCGAGAGTCCTTGAGGACAGGACTACATTTTATCCCTCATTGCATGCCTGTGCTTGCCCATACCTGGGATAAAGTAGGTCTGCAAGGAATGCATATTGAGTTAAACTTGTTTAAAAAGTAAAAAGATTTGACTTCAGTGATAAAGTAAGGGCATGTTATAAGAACATCTGCTGGTAAAGTACTTCATTCTTTGATTGGAGTATTTATCAAATAAATAAATAGTTCTCCTTTGGAAACAGGCATTATTTTCTTCTTGTAAACTAATAGATAAGAGATTTCCCTTTCTCCTCTGGCTCTAACATGAAAATGGTTTTAGAAAATAGAAAACATTACTGAAATGTATTCGTGTGAAATTCCCATGAGTCAGAATAGATACGAAGGAGTTATCAGTTTTAGCTGATGCAGTGGTATTGGACATTCTGCTGTCTTTCCCAGTAGGTCATGTGTGTAAAAAAAGATTTCATGCAGTGCATTCAGAATTTGGAAAGCCACCTGTAGTCACTCTCAGATCATGTCTGATTTCAGCACTGGTGGGTACCAGTTTAGGTATTCTCCCTTCACCAGGTCTAGATTTGATCAGAACACCCTGGAACACTAACTTTTAATGCTATGGACATCTCTTCCCCCATGATCATTTTTCCCATAAGGAAGACAGTGAGGTTGGCTAGAACCTAAGCATTGCCTCACCTACCTTTCTGTGCCTACACCTCAAACAAGAAGTCCTGTGATTTACGAGGTCAATAGTGGGTGCTAACTAATCAGTTCTTTGCTCTTCAATACAAGCTAGAAAAAAACTGACTTAGACTACAATGATGATGTACCAGGTATATGTATTGCTGGTTACTGAAAGGTCTCTAAAAGTTACTTTCAGAAAAAGAATTCCCTCTATATCTTACTCAACTTCAGATCTCCACTCACTCAAATATTATTGTGCTGTTCTTGCTATGCATTCTGGAGCTCTCTAATATTTTGTTTTTAATTTGCTGCAAAAAACCAAAAATAGAGTTTCTCTGTTATTAACAGTCCCTTTGTTAATAGCACATACCACTTTGTGTCGTGGTTGTTGGTGAAATCATCCATTTCTCCTCAGGGCCTAACACAGTGTTCCCTCAGAAATGCTCATGTTGGGGATGAATAAACAGCATTTTGCAGCTGCTAAGCAGCAAAGAGAAAAATGTGTATCTTACCCACAAAGTGGATGCATGTACATGTGGACAAGGGGAATGGGTTGCTTATCAAGCAAAAGTGACACGGGAAGGAAGGGAATGAGGAAAAGGAAAGGGTCATAGAGAAAATTCCCAGTCATGAGTCTTCAATGTTAAGGGAGCCTATAAGAAGCTTCCTGTGCAATACACTTAGACAGTTTTTGGTAGGGGCAAATGGAATAAGAGCAAATTAGACTGTTTTTAGATACAGTAGTAGATGTTTATGAGCAATATACATAATCTTTGCAAAACTTTAAAATTCAACAAAATTTTAAGCAGCATTTGTGAAGGATGCTTATACATTCATCTTAAAGCATTGGTGTACATTTACAGCCATTCGTAGCTGCATTGCTATCAAGCGTGGCTTGATAAAAACCTGCAGAGGCAATTTTGATCACTATTAAACAGGTGAAATTTCCATTAGGATAACTTGCTGGCTACCTAAGATTATAAGGTTGATGGTTCAGAAGAAGAAAGCAGATTTAAAGATTTCTTTCTGCTCTGAAACATGTTTCTTGCTGGAAAAAAAAAAATGTTAATCTCCATAGTAAAGAGATGGGTCTTTTATTTTAGGCAGTAGTTTTCTCAGGGTATAAACCATGGCCCATATGCGGGTGCTTGGGATCTTTGACCTTCTAAATCAGGACCTCTGGGTGCAAAGCCTGGAAATTTGCATTTAACAAACACCCCAAGTACTTTTGTGCAGCAGGCTAGAGCTTGCAGTACATTTTTTGAGAAACCCCAAACCACTAAAAGTGAAGTTAAATTATCCAGAACCTATCCTGAACTTTCCTTATTTGTAATTTAATCTGTGATGTTTGTCCTCAGCAATGACATTTAGCAGGAAGAAGCTGTCTTTCTATTTATTTATTTATGAATTTATTTATTTATACCCTTCATTGTTCTAGAAGACATTTAAGGAAGCCAGAACAGTGTTATTAGGATAAGAACAAAACCAAATATTGTTGACCTAAGTGATTTATCATCTTCATACTTATGAGTCATCAAATTTCTTGGGTAATATTCTTTTCTTCATTTAATTCCTTTCAGTTTACTGTGCGGGATTTTATTTTAGTGATGTGCTCTGGAAAAACATACACAAAATACCTTCACATATTTAAACTGACTATTTTTCCTTATTTAACAACCTTATTTCTTACTCTCTTCCTTAAAAATTTATCCTCCAATCCTGGTGGTTCCCATTTTGCATTTATTTTCCAATTACATTACGTCCTATTTCTTTTTTTTTTTTTTTTAATTTCTAGCTAAGAGATCTCCGTCCAGCTCAGTATTAAAACTAACATCACCTTTTCTTTAGCTCACAAAGGGCTGAAATACTACCTCACATTGGTGTTGGATTTGCTTCAGAATTTTCTGCCTTTATATAATATCTCATTTATTTCCATGTAAGCATTTTTAAAAGCTCTTTAAAGGAAAGATGGTATGAGAGGGTAGAACACTTGGAAATACATTGTAGTAGGTTGGAAAATAATAAAAAAATGACTCACTTATGTCTCCTGTTATTTTATCCCAGGGATGAAACCTTATGAAAATTTTCTTTGAACATTAAATCTGGGTCATGTAATTATATGCATCTTTGGTTTGCATTTATTTCTTGTGAAAAGCAACCTTTAAATTTAAAGTTAAAAAGTGGGCTATATAAATGGAGAGCAGACCATCAATGACTATGAATACTACCTATAAGAGCAAGACAATATGATACTGCTCACCTAAATCTGTTTTGAAAAATTCACCTAGTGGTGAATTTTACATGGTGGAATGGGTGAGGGGGTGCATTAAACCACATGTAGCATCAGATTAGTTTAACTTAGAAATAGTTTATGTTTTTTTGTTCAATTGCTTTATAAAATTTATAGGACTTTTAGGAGGGTAGGGGATGTATTATTGTTTTTGCTTGAGTACCAGCCCAAACCAGTTCACTAGATGTTTTATAAGGTAGTGATGAGAGTGAATGGGCAGCATGGTGCTAAAAATCTCTAAAAAACAGCTTTAGCAGCTTTAAACTCCTTAGTGGAGATGATAAAGAGAAAATAGATTATACGGAGAGGAAGAAGGAAGAAAAATGGGGAGGGAGTGTGATGGAGTAGAAGAAGGTGCGTTTTTTCCTTTTCCTCTTCTCCCCCCTCACCCCTGCCCCGACATATCAAGCCTCCTTTGAAATTTCTTTGTGACATCCCTTTTTCTGTGTCCAGATCCTCTTTCCTAGGCTGGGGTTAAGCTGCAAAGCCAGTGGGTCCAATGCTGGGTCATTGTCAGCGCTTGGCCGACTGAGTGCCTGCCTGTGACTCTCCTAACTGTCACAAGGCTACTGCAGCCTGCCCAGGTCTCTCTGTGCACCTTCCCTCCCTCCTTCCCACTCGCTCCCCAGGACGGGCAAACACCTGACTTATGGCAGATGCTGAGATACAGTCCACATGGAAAGGGGGCACTGCCTGGACTGTGGCTTTACCCTGGATGGCCACTCTGCTGCTTAAGAGCTCAGTTATTTTCCTGAGCATTTTAGCATCTTAATAAAATGTGATTTGAATTAAGCCATTTTCAGATGGAAATTTAGGTATTTTCTTGTCTGGCTTAAAAAAAAAAAAAAGATAGAAAATGATCAGGATTTGATTCAGTTTCAATTTGTGCTTCTCCAAATTGGTTCAAGCTTTGTCTTGGATCAAGATTCTGGTATTTTGTTCTTCCAGGAAAGCTTCTGAATTTGGCTGACGATATTGTAGTCACATTTACAATTCCGGGTACGTGATGGCTCTGTGGAAGGGGCTAGGATGTACGGTACACTCTGGGATTAGTATAGGTGCGGCCGTCTGTGGTACAGGTGCTCTGGGCTTGGCCCTGACAGCAGTTGTCCCTGACTGAGCCCAGAAGAGTGTTCTTTGTGACCATTTTTGGCTGCAGATCTGTGCCTGTTAAATAGGTTGATCCCAGCCTGGTGTAGCGTCCCCTGTGCCTCCTCCCTTCTGTCCACAGAGACCTCTGTCAGGACAGGTTAGTGATGAAATCAGCTCAGAGTCTAAATTTAGTAGGGCTTCTCTTACTGGCTCTCTGCTATTGAAACCAAGTAAGGATATTCTGTCAGTGTCTGTAAGCCCAAGAGTTTACTTAGCTTTATAAAATCATAGAGTGTGATTTTCTGTGCAAAAGTTACATCATCTTAGATTCTGTTTTTATTGTTAGAGAGGTAACTAATATAATGGAATAGCATTCATACTTGTGATGTATTATGTAGAGAGTTTTTGTTTTTTGATTTTTCACTGACAGTTTTTCTCTCTAATTATTTGACTTAAGCTAATTTTAAAACCAGCCTGCTTGGTCCCAGCATACCAACTCATTGGAGAAGAAGGGGGCAAAAAGGGAGTTGGGTAATGGTGGGGAGGGGTCTGGCCTCAGGTGCAGTTGCAGCAATGGGTAAAATACCCACGTGTCTCCGTTAATGCACTGGTTGAAAGGAGTTTAGTTTTTGAGCAGACTGGCAAATACAGTAGGGTTTTTTTCCCTTCCAAATTTATTTACATATATCCTGACACTTTGCTACTGAAAGTAAACATAAATTGGTGTTTTTATTTCTGTTGGGGTTGTTTGTGTACTGCCTTTGTATTGTTAAATACCATAGTGGGAGAAAGTGTATGTGCATTCACCTTCATGTACCAAACTGCCCTTCTAAATTCTTTTTTTTATGCATCTGGGTGGTATGTCTTGGAAAGTGATCAGCCACGTCTTCACTTACCTCATTACTGCATTCAGTTGTGACAATCAGTTTGGTTTTATTTAACAAACATGTTTTGAGCCCTTCTTTGGGCTAGTCTCTGGGGACACCAATACAACAGGGTACTGTTCTACAAAAAATTACAGACCACACTGTGGTAAGTGCTGTTTCAGAAGGGCTTTGTGATGCCCAGAGGAGGAAGTAAATCAAGGGAGGTAGGGACATAGGGAGTTAGTGGAGAAAGACATTCATTCCCATTCTTTGGGGATGCCCGGGTGCTCCTGAATGGTTTAGAATGGTCACAGTTTGGGGAACACCTCAGAAATGCTCTCCTCCCTTCCGAGCCAGGCAGGGTGACTAGTATGTAGGATACTGCGTGGGGCACTTAGTTTCATCTACCCTAACAGACTCTCCAAGCTAGGGTGGCCTTTGTCTTATGATGTGGGGACTCTGGTCAGTGAAAGGCATGTGCTTTACGAGGTATAGCCCTTGAGTACATGAGGCATGTTCTCTTTGCTAAGAGAAATATAAAGGATTTTCCTGATGATCTCATCATATGAGTATGTGAAAATTGTTTTTACTTGTTTGAAGCAACTATGCATACATGTGGCATATTCTCAGGGAACCATACAATTGCTAACTTCTTTGGAACGAATGCAACAGATATTTTTAAATTCTGTAAAGCCAAACCTCAGTGATAACCGTTCAGGTCTCTAACTGGATAGGTGTCATGTGATTTGTGTTAGCATTTTTCGCAGGAACAGACCTACACATACATCCCTGTACATCCTGTTCTTACCCATTTCTACTGGAGTCTCACCTGGAAAGTGATAAACACCATAAACGAGGGCAAATTTAAAAATGGGCTAGGGAAAATTGATCACCTGGAATGTCATTATTTTATAGAAGGCTGGCAGTGTATACTTAACAAAAAGTCAGGGAACATGTAATCACAGTGAACCTAATACAGTGCCATAGGAGAATAAAGCAAATTGGTAACATACTACAAATAGGATTAGTGGTTGCCTTTGAGAATTCACAATAAGATCACACACACAAGACAATAATTTTGGAATTTGTACAAAACAGTACCCTCGGTTAAATCCTCCACTTTCATCTCTTTTTCCCCCTCCCCGTATATGGGAAAATGCCCAGATGTCATAGATGAGTGCAGTCTTCAAAGTTCTTGTTGGGTATATCAATAATTCACAAACTTTGGTATATCTACTCTACCTACTGTAGTAAGACCCTGTTGAGTTTTACCTGCCCAAAAACCACAAATGGGTCAATGGTTGTGATCTAGAGATGAGAATTGTACCAAGACCTCATCAAAAGAAGTCTAAGGTGGATGCAATTGATGAGGGTGATACTGATAATAGTACTATCAAGTCTCCAAAGCCCTGGTGTTGACTTTAGTGCCTGGAGCCCTAACTTTATGGCTCCAGGGTTCTTGGTAAAGGGTGTGGGAAACCGTGCGGGAGACGAAGGACAAGATGGGTTTTAAGACTCATTTATAATTCATAATTCTAATTACAGAAACTTTTAGAGCCCCTTCTCTCCTCATTGTGTCTCTGTTTTGTGATACCATGCTTACTTTGAAAACACATGGTGATATGCTTGTTTTGAAATCATTCACCAAGATCAATAAAAACCAGTATCTTAATAGGAAAAAAAAAGTATATGTTCCAACATACTTAAAGTTATTTTGATTTTTCTAAAGATGTCAGTTATTTTGCACAATGGATACATTTTGTATAAAACATTATTCTGTATTTATATTGCTGTTTTTTCTTTCCCTCTTCTCCCTGTCAGCTTAAATCATCTAAAGACTTAAACAGGAAGAGTGTAAATTTGGGAGAAAATAGTCATTTCCTTTTATAAATGAGTTTATGATTGCTTAAGCACCTCATATGTTTATCTGAAGAAAGACTTAAGAACTGGAGAAAGCCTCACATGTTTTTCAGCAGATATACTAGAGGATCTTAGGAATGTATTCATACCCTTTCTTTGCTGGGAGGAAGCCAAGGACTTCATTTTGTTCTTTGGTTCTTTGTCCCTTGAATATAAGACATGCATTTTAGAGATTCATATTTCATATCTGAAACAGTCCAATTCAAGCCCATTCATTTTTATAGCTCTGATTATTTTAACCAGGCACATAATACATAGTTTTATACTTTATAGGTGTAGTGATGTCATAATGCCTCAGCTTTTATATCTCTCTCTTGACCATTTTCATTGTGCTTTTTATTTGTATTATTTAATTCATGTAACAATCCTGTGAGGAAGAAGAATAGGAAATTTTTATTCCTGTTTTATATATGAGGGTATAAAAGCTCTGAGAAGCCATGTTCACAGCTGAAACTAGCATTGGGGTCTCCTTGGATCATAGCCTCATGCTCTCATTGCTGCGTGTGGCACCTCTGTCTGGGGGCGGTCAAGGGTTCACTGTGTGTACGCACACGTCGGTTTGTTTCTGATTCTTTCATATCCATTTATCAGAAGTTCATTAAACATCTCCTCTAAGAACAGGGAATAGAAAAGAAGTCCCTATCACCACCCTTTACATTCTAATTGAACAAATAATGAGACATATCTGGCAATTCTACTGATGACAAGGATAAGTTCCAATGCTATGATCATCATCAAGAACTTTCTTACCAAATGTAGAGAGACACAAGCATTTGCTCCCATTCTTACAAAATTTTTCCTTGCTCTACCTCCTAGGAGCAGGGTGGGAAACAAGCCTCCCTTTCTCTCTGCCTTGCTCCCTCTAGATCTAACCTCTCTTGCCCTCCAAGCAAGATGAGGTGGCTCTGAAATTTCGTCAGCTGCCTTGGAAGAACTTTGCAGCTCTCTCCCAGTGATTCCTGGCCAGTGAAACAACGGCTAGGATAATGCCTCCTTAGAGGTCCACACATGCACGTCTGTGCATGATCCGCCATTGAAATCCCAGGAATATGGCCCTTTTCTCATGTCAGACTCAGCCTAGCTTTTTATCAAGCTTGTCCCTGAGAGGCCTTTGCATCCTCACTTCCTCTTTTCTATGCCATTGAGGAGAATAGGACATCTTCTAGAATAAGTTTGTTACAAGCTTGGTCCCCCAAAGGATTTATTCATCAAAGTATCACTGTTTTCTGTGTATTTAATTCTGTTCAACAGACCTGTATTGTAGTAGCCATGCTAAGAGGCTCCATCACTACTTTTTCTACCCCTTCCTTAAGAGAAATTGATGTTTTCTGAGTCTTATATAAAGGGACACGTGAATGCAACATTTCAGGGTAGTCACCATTTCTCATTCAGTTCTATCCCCTCATTCCCATGTCTGTTTCCCAGCTCCAGCCAGGTTGCATTTCCTAATCTTTTCCACATAGAAATTCCAGACCTGCCAATGGTTATGGTAGCAGACATTGTGCTAGCACAGTAGAGAGACAAATTGGACACCACCCCCAATCTTAAAGAGCTACTCGCCAATCAACCAGGAGAGAGAGAGCTAATTAAAATGCAAGTCAAACCACTGTTGGGCTTCCCATATACTTCTGTACTGAGAACAGAAAAGTTTCATAAAGGACGTGATATTTGGACTAAGCTTTCGAAATTTCTATTTAAGTGTAAAAGATGACAAAAGGACATTGTAGGCGGGAAAGGTTTGATCAAGGCAGAGAGAAAGTACGGTGTTTTATGCGTGTACATGCATGTGTAAGACTTCCGGAACATATGTTAGGATTCAGGGCAGCAAAAGAGGGACAATATTGCTTCAAGTAATAAGTGCTGCATTCAAAGAAAGGAAAGATTGTTTCTGTCTAGAAAAGCTTTTTGTCTTACCCTTGTTTTGGGTCTTTGGCCAAACAGCCATGCAAATTTTGTGGATGGTCAATAAATATTTATGAAGTTGAATTGAATCGAAATGCTATTCAAACTAGGTCTTTATGGGTAGGATTCAGGCGGCAAAGAGGAAGATAGTGATTTTGAGTAAAGATACCATTTAGATACTGTTTCGATATTCTATACATTGTTTTATTTATTCCTGCATTAAGTAGCTTGAATACTTATGTGTCAGATGGTGAAGTAGGATCTGAGGATATAGCAGTACACAAAAAACAGCACAGATGATACCCAGTTAGGACCTATTCCTTTACTGCCATGTTCTCTTTGACATATTTTTATTCAGAGCATGCAAGTTCCTTTTTCTCAGCTTACCTGACTACAAAACAAAGGTAGAACAAGGTCCCTGGACAGAAGTAGACGTCCAGCCTGTCTTACCATCAGACAGTGTAGAACACTAATGGGCAGCGTGTGCATGGGAACATCTGAAATAATAGCAGACCATCTGGTTTCTACACAATTAAGATGATCAAGCCAAACATCTCCAAATTCTGCTACTCTTTAAAAGAACCATTTCTAACCAATTTTTTTTTCTGAATTGTGTTTTTAAGTTTATAGTTTATTAGACATGTAGACTCTATTGAAAAAGAAAAGGAGTGTCAGAAATCACTGTCAAATGTTTGGGCATGTCAGAATTGCTTACCTGGAAACAGAATAATGGCATCGCTTGGCAACTCTTAGAGTCACCATCCCTCTTCAGATTGGGTTTTTTCCACCCTGAAACCATTATGTGATTGTGACACATAGCAAGTTACCTCTCTTTATTTGTCCCCTCCCTTCCAAGGGTGTGTTCTTACCCAAGTATTAACACTCATAATCATTTTATGACCACATTATTTGACAATAAGAAGCATATAAATGCAAAATGAATGCCAGCACTGTTTCCTGCAGTTTCTCCTCATATTCCGCCTAAGGAGGATCATTCTCCACTTTCGTTTCTTCTAGATTACATTTGTACGACAGCTCATGGAAGGACTGTAGACAACTATAAAAGGAGCCAAATTTTAATGAAAACATGTACATCAACTTTAAAATTACACATAATTGTGTTCAAATCCACAATTTAAAAAACCTACAGAAGTCCTTTCCTACTTCTTTATTCTTTTTTTATTTTTATTATTCCATTCTTTTATTTCTACTGTGGTTGTATGATTGAATCTCTGAAGTAAATACTGTACCTTCTTCATACTAATTTGGGTTCCTTTTAACACTAGATTGT
>NW_012150952.1:5484263-5508815 GCF_000956105.1 Propithecus coquereli
TATGAAACTTTCTATTTTCGTGACCCTAATGAGAAAACTGACCCCTTCAGAATGGGTTTCATAGGTACCTTTCTATCTTGTTTTTCATTTGTAATAAAGGCTTTTTATGTCTCCTTTCCTCCTCTATCTGGAATGCCAAATTCTAACTTTAGCTCTATTCTCAGACTTCAGCCTCTGGGACATCTCACTGCCAGTTTCAGTATCAGACTCCCTGGAAGCCAGTGACATTTTGTACCACACACCATTTCTGCCTTATGCTCCAAGTGCCTCTCCCACTTCCTTCATTCTTGACCCCGGTGTAGAAGCCGAATCTTATTGTATGAAGCAGGATATGTTAGATTTGATGAGCACGTTGCCCTAAAGGAAATCACTCGTATTAGAAACTAGGCGTGAAACTGAGCGCTTGGCATTGGATCATTAATTAGCAGATAAAAAAAAATATCTTTGAAACCAATAAGATAATTCCTTACCTGCCATTTTTTAAAAACTCTTTCAATTGTCTGAATCCTTTTTTGTATCATTAGGGAGGTTTGAAGTTTTGTGTTTTTTTCTTAGAGCGTTAAAATGCAAGTTTAAACCCTGACAAGTTACAGGGTAATTGTGATTTGGTTGAATAAAACAAGTGTAAGTAGTCTAGTTAAACTTCAGTGTTCTTTGCAATGTTTTCAATGCAGAGTTGTAATAGTTAATGTCTATGAAGTTATTCTTGCAAATACCACTCTTAAAATATCGGCTCCCAGGCTGGGCGCGGTGGCTCACGCCTGTAATCCTAGCACTCTGGGAGGCCGAGGCGGGCGGATTGTTTGAGCTCAGGAGTTCGAGACCAGCCTGAGCAAGAGCGAGACCCCGTCTCTACTAAAAATAGAAAGAAATTAATCGGACAACTAAAAATATATAGAAAAAATTAGCCGGGCATGGTGGCGCATGCCTGTAGTCCCAGCTACTCGGGAGGCTGAGGCAGTAGGATCGCTTGAGCCCAGGAGTTTGAGGTTGCTGTGAGCTAGGCTGAAGCCACGGCACTCACTCTAGCCTGGGCGACAAAGCGAGACTCTGTCTCAAAAAAAAAAAAAAAAATATCGGCTCCCTTGTGTGTATTGTATATTTCAATCTGTTGTAATCTCTATTTCTCTGAAATCTACTTTTTCATAAAAATATTGATACCTAAATCTTAATCAAGGGCTATTTGGTATGTAGGGGTTTTTTTTACTACATTGAAATTTCCATTTTTAAGATAGAGGAAAATATTCTTCATTCTCCCATGATATTTCCATGAAGAAACACTTTGAAATCAACTCAGTACATTGATTTTAATATCTGATCAATTTTCTCTACAGCAGGTCTAACTTTTAATATTCTGCAGATTTCTCAATAAAATTCTGATTTAAAAAGAACATTACTTTTTAAAAAGAATTCTTTGTTAAAGACAGGTTGTGAACAGAGGATCCTGATACCTTTAACTGCAATTTCCTGCAGCCTTATAAGATTCTTCAAAAGGCTTTATGTCATATGAATTAGTAAAAACAGGGCATTTATCAGATGAAAGACCAATCACGTGGTTTGACAAGCCCTTTTAATTTATCTGCTGATATTCTTAAAAATCCATCTGCCTGAATAATGATTGCTAGCTTATTTCTTTTCCTATAAAAGAAAAGAGATGAAAATGTCCTTTGACAGCTTACTCTGTGTGTGGAAGGGTAAGGATGGGGTGCTTTTCAGCACTCTCCACAATTCACATAAGGCTTCTCTGTCTGTATCTGCGGGAGTTGAAGTCTTCCTGCTGACTGTTACTCCTTTTCCTCTACATGGGATCAGTTTGAAAGCTACTTGTCTTTGAGACTTGATTGCAATCAGAATAAAAAGTTTCTGACAATGCCGAGCAGTAGGAAGAAGCAGGAAGCTCAGCTGAAGACTGTGGGAATTCAAAGGAGTAATCTCAGTGGAAACCAGATTTCTGAACTTTTGATCTTTATTTTTATATTTGTAACCCAGGGCAGGTAAGGTAAACAGTGCCCTAAGTTCCCTTTAAGAAAGCTAAATAACACTGTGCTAACTGAAGCTATCAAGCTGCTCGTCATGCCAGGAATGTGAAAGATGCCCATGAAAACAATATAAAGCTACTACTAATTTAATCAATTTTGTTGGGTTAGAACAATGCTTTTGAACGTTAGGATTTTAAATTCCTTAAAAATGTTAATCTTTCAAAGCATTTCACCATTGCCATTTAAACTCTTTAAACCTTGTATTTGTGTAGGTAGAGAGGTTTCTGCTAACAGGTTGGAAATAGGTAACCCTGTATTTTGCAGCCTCACTTTCCTCTTTAGTAAGCCCTAATTTCCCAAAGAGGAATACTTCCTTCAACACGAGGTTTGGGCTTTGAAAAAGTTGAGGTTCTGCAGGAATATCAGTCAGTTCAAGGAATGGTAAGGCTGAATGCGAAAATAAAGCTGGAATGATTTGTGGTTATTGAGTAAAAACATTCTAATATGAAAGGTATTTTTAATTGTTAATATTCAACTATCGAAGATAACAGAAAATATGGTTATATTACCACATATATAAATGTCATGAGGTCAAAGACAAGTTCATGGAAGATAGGGTCAACAGAACTGTAATCCAGAAAGGGAGTGTGTGCCCCAAGGGGTATCCCAGCAGATGCAGCCACGTACTAGCCTCTCCTCTCATGTTAACTACGACAAAAGACATGGTGACTAGAAGAGAGAGCACTAGCAAATGCCTTAGTCAAATGAGAATGAACATCATTGTCTTCTAGTTAGCAGAAGTATTGAGTATCCCTTAAAAGAGAAGTTGGTGACAGACTTAGAATTAGAAAATCATCTAATTTTAGAGCTTAGACATCTATCCAACCCTGACGTTTTGCAGATAAGAATACTGTTGGCTTGGAAGGGTGTGATGACATGTTACAGTTCATTCAGGATATGAAGGCTTAGATCCAAGGGCCAACACTCCAGTTCTCTGTGGTTCCCTGCCGCTTTCTCCATGTCCATTGATATTAGCTTGAGAGAATAAGCTTTCTTACAAATCATTTACCTGCAATGAAGAGTATGATTGCATAGATATGTCTAGTAAATTGAGGTTGTCGTGCTTTTCTTCTAACCCTTCATCAACACCAAATAAGATTATAGAAAGTGGAAAGTCATAACTAAATCCCTCAATGATATAGGCCTCTCTGTATAATGGTTCCTTGTCCTATGAGAAAATCAGATGGGCAATTTGAGTAGCTGTTCAACTGACAGTGCCAAGCAGAACCCAGTATGGCTTGATGTTTTTTCCACAGATTGTGTTGCATTTCTGGAAAAGTGCTGTGAGATTTTTTTGACAGCAATAAGAGATATATATAGAAAGAGACAGAAGAAAATAAGATATATATGAGAGAGCAATAAGATTATATTTTAATAGAGGAGAGATGCTTATTTTTATATATACATGTATATGTAAAATGAAATCCTTATGAGTATATATACCAAAATATAAAATTAATGTACGTTGGGGTACATTAATGATTTGTCCAGCCCAGGATTCTGTTAATACTATTAATAGGAAAGGTATAACTGAGACTCCTAACATCAGTACAAAAGGTTTATATGTTCTCTTGCAGTTTCCCTTGTAATCTGTTATAGAATTATAATCTAGAAAAATTTCCAAACTTTCTTTTTTTAATAATTTTTTTTAAATTTCAAAATATTAAAGGGGTACAAATATTTTTGTTACATGGTTTGAGTCAGGCCGTACGTGTGCCCTTTACCCGAATAGTGTTCATTGTACCCGTTAGGTGAGTTTTTGCCCCTCCCCGCTTCTCCCCTTCCTTCTTGACTTCCAGTGATTTTACTTCCCTCTGTGCACTTGTGTGCTCATTCATTAGTTCCAATTTATTAGGGAGTGCATGTGGTATTTGTTTTTCATTCTTCAGATACTTAGGATAATGGTTTCCAATTCTTTGGAATTGCTGCAAAAGGAATTAATTCATCCTTTTTTATGACTGAGTAGTACTCCATGGTATACATATATCACATTTTGTTAATCCACTCATGAATTAATGGGCACTTGAGTTGATTCCAGATCTTTGCAATTGTGAATCGTGCTGTGATAAATATTTGAGTGCAGGTGTCTTTTTGATAAAATGACTGCTTTTCCATTGGGTAGATACCCAGTAGTGGGATTACTGGATTGAATGGTAGGTCTACTTTTAGTTCTTTGAGAAATCTCCAAACTGTCTTTTAATCTTTGAATTTTCACCTATAATTTTCTGGAAGCAACATACAGAAGAAGTGTTTTTAAAAAAATTAAAGTTCAGATTAGAGTTTAAATTCCACTCTGCTATTTATTAGCTGGGTGACTTTCTGAGCCTTGTTCCCAAATCTGTAAAATTAGGGTAATGATAATAAAAATACTTACCTCATAAGGATACTATGGGGTTCAGAATGTTGAAAATAGATATGAGAGCTTTAACAGATTTTACACAAATGTGAATGTTTTCATTTTTTACATAATATATTCCATAAATATATTATTGTTGCATAGTGTTTCCTTTTATCTGAAAGTTTTTTTTTTAAAATGTGTATTTATTCTGATGTTACTCTACTGTTGAAGTCCTGGAATCTGGGTGAAAATGAGATTATTTGTCTTATCATCCTTTTCATGATTTCATAGACTTAAATAATATACCCTCAAATCTTTTGGCCTTGTTCATACAGTCTCCCAACTGTTCATTTTTTATTCCTGTCCCCAAACTTGTCAGTCTTACAATGTCACTCTTGATGTACGACAACTGAAACCATTTTTAGGGCTGTAGGTGCAGACATTGCAGAAAGAATAGTTTCCCTTTTTTCTACTTATTTCCAGATCAATCTTGTTGACCTTTATAACTGCAGTAGCACCTTGAGCTTATAGGCTCAGCGTATATCCCATCATAATTAATCTCTTGGTAAGCACAATATCCTACACTTTGGATTGCTTTTACATAGTTGTGTTATGTCATATTTAGCCTTTTGAAGCTTATCTTTCACTTTCCTGCAGATTTGGTCTTCAGAGCAACTCTTAGTTTATTTAGGTGTTTTTTTTAAAAAATGTGTTTATACCCCATCAATTCTCCAAAGAATTAATAGCAACTCTTCTTATAGTCCCTCTTATTTGGGAATTTGGGAACATTAGAATTTTACTATTTAGCAGCCCTTGCTGTGTGTGGTTCGGCTGCTACCACCTACAGACTTTCATTCATTAACAAGATATTTATTGCAACTCAACTAATGTCAGGTACTATATTAAATGCTTAAATACCAAGGGAACCAAGACAAATAAGAGACAAGCACTCTTGAAATTTACCTTCCAGTGAGGAAAGAGAAGCTACAAACCAATTGTCTTAGTCTGTTGTGTGCTGCTATAACAAAATACTTGAGGCTGGGTAATTTGTAATGAATAGAAACATCTTGGCTCACCGTTCCGGAGGCTGGGAAGCCTATCATCAGGGGACCAGCATCCGGCAAGTGCCTTCTTGCTGCATCATCCCATGACTGAAAGGCAAGTGAAAACAAGAGAACAAGGGCCAAACTTGTTTTTTCATAATGAATCTACTTCCACAAGAGTGGCCTTAATCCATTCATGAGGGGCAGAGTCCTCATGGCCTAATCACCTCTTAATGGTCCTACCTCTCAGTACTGTCAAAATGGCAATTAAATTTCAATATGAATTTTGGAGGGGACATTCAAACCATAGCATCACTGTGTGAGTTAATAAAATACCAGACATAAAACAGGTCGAGGTGATAAAGAGTGACTGGAAGGCCACTTCAGATGGCATGATTAGGGAGTATTTCTCTGAGGAGGTGACATCTAAGCCTTGATCTGAATGGCAAAGGTCACAGCGTGAAGTTCCAGATGAAACTGTGTATAGAGGTCCTAATGCAGGAGCTAACCTGAAGTTTTCTAAGAACAAGAAAGCCGATGTAAAAGGAATTTCCTAAAGGGAAGTTGGACAAAAGAGAGTAAACAGAAGCCAGATCACGGGGCATTGTAGGCCAGGGAAGGAATTTAAATTTTGTAATGGTTTCATAGAAAACCACTGTGATATTCTTAGCAGGAGAGGTACATGATATGAATAATGATAACCTTGGCAAAATGTGATAAAAGTGGGATTCATGCAAAATGTAGGTCATATTATTGCGAGGGTAGTGAAATGACCTCCCCAAAAATATCTGTTTATCTGTTGATGGGGAATATATTGATTTGTGGCTGGCTGAGACTTTTAGAACAGTGGCAACAATTACTGGATTTTCCAGTTTTTGGCACCTATTTTGCCTGATTAGTGATCTTAAGGAACCTCAGGTACAAGAGAACATGGATAAATAATTCAACTAAATCAGGAAAACAATTCATTGTCTGAATGAAAAATTCAACAGAGACGGGTATGTTAAAACAGAAATCTTGGAGCTGAAGAATTCAATGAATGAAATAAAAGAAATACAATTGAGAGTTTCAACAGCAGACTAGATCAAGCAGAATTTCTGAACTTGAAGTAGCCCAGTCAGGGGGCAGGGGGGAAAATGAAAAAGAGTGAAGAAAACCTACAGGCCTCTGGGACACCATTATGCTAACAAATAACTGCATTTGCAGAGGAAGAAAAGACGAAGAAAAACACAAAAAGCTTATTTAAAGAAATAATACGTGAAAACTTGCCAATTCTTGGGAGAGATATGGACATTCAGGTCCATAAAGCTTAAAAGATGCCAGATTCAATCCAAAAAGATCCTTCCCAGGGCACACGATAATAAAACAGTGAAAAGTCAAAGACAGAATTCTAAAAACAGCAAGAGAAAAGCAGCAAGTCACAGTCGCAATCTCCAGTAGACTGTCAGCAGATTTCTCAGCAGAAACCTCACAAGCCACGAGAGAATGGGACAATATATTCAAAGCACTGAAATCAAAACAAAACAAAACAAAACACTACTAGCCTAGAATACTGTACCCAGCAAAACAATCCTTCAGAAATGAAGTCTTCCCCCTCAAACAAAAGCTGAGGGAATTCTTCACCACTAGACTGGCTGTATATGAAATGCTTAAGGGAGTACTTTAACTGGAAATGAAAGGATGATAATTACTATCATGAGAGTAACTTATGAGAGTTATTATCAGCTTAAAATAGTCCATTATAACTATAAGATTTTTTATGCTAGCCTCATAGTAACCATGAAGAAAAAAATTACAGCAGATACACAAATGAGAGAAAGAAAGGAATCAAAGCATATCACTATAGAACATCACCAAACCGTAAAGGTAGACGACAATAAGAGAGGAAGAAAGGAACAAAGGGTTTACAAAACAATCAGAAAACAGTTAACAAAATGGCAAGCATACATCCTTAGCTATTAATATGAATAATAACCTTGAATGTAAATGAATTAAATTCTCCAATTAAAGGTACAGGTTGGTGGAATGGATTAAAAAAAACAAAGCCCGACTCTGTGCTGCCTACAACAGACTCACTTCACCTGTAAAGACACATAAACTGAAAGCGAAGGGATGGGAAATGACATTCCATGCAAATGAAAACCAAAAGAGAACAGGAGTAATTATGTTTATATCAGGTAAATCAGACTTTAAGTTAAAAACTGTAAAGAGAAGCAAAGAAGATCATTATATGATGATAAAGGGATCAATTCAGCAAGAGAATATAAGAATTGTAAAAATACATGCATCCAACACCAGAGCACCCAGATATACATAGAAAGCAAATATTATTCTATCTAAAGGAAGAAATAGACTGCAATACAAAAATAGTAGGGAACTTCACATCAACTCAACACCCCACTTTCAGCAATGAACAGACCATCCAGACAGGAAATCAACAAAGAAACATCAGACTTAAAGTATACTCGAGACCAAATAGACTTAATAGACATTTATAGAATTTTATACCCAATAGCTACAGAATTCACAGTGGCACATGGAATTTTTTCCAGGATAGATTGTATGTTCATAAAACAAGTCTAAATAAATTTTTAAAAATCTAAATCATATCAAGTATCTTTTCAGACTACAATGGAATAAGACTAGAAATAACAGAAGGAAGTTTGGAAACCATGGAAATTAAGCAACATGCTCATGAATGACCAATGGATTAATGAAGAAATTAAAAAGAAAATTTAAAAATTTCTTCAGACAAATAAATATGGAAACACAATACACCAAAACCTATGGAATACACCAAAAGCATCTATAAGAGGGAAATTTATAGCGATAAGTGGCTACATTAAAAAAGTAGAAAGATCTTGAATAACCTGGCATTGTGCCTCAACGAATTAGAAAAACAAGAAGAAACTAAACCCAAAATAAGTAGAAGGTAAGAAATAAAGATCAGAGCATAAATAAAATAGAAACTTAAAAAATTACAAAAGATAAAACAAAGAGTTGGTTTTTTAAAAAGACAAAATCAATAAACCTTTAGCTAGACTAAGGAAAAAAGAGAGATGACTCAAAATCCAAGGTGAAAAAGGAGACGTTACAACTGATAATCACAAAAATATAAAGACTCAGAAGAGACTATTATGAACAACTGTACACCAACAAATTACAAAACTTAGAAGAAATGGATAAATTCCGAGACACATACAGCCTGCCAAAGTTGAATCATGAAGAAAGAGAAAACCTCAACAAGCCAATGATGAGTAGTGAGATTGAATCAATAATGAAAAGTCTCTCATCAAAGTAAACACCAGAACCTGATGGCTTCACTGCTGAATTCTACCAAACATTTAAAGACGGACTAATACCAATTCTTTTCAAACTACTCCAAAGAATTGAAGAGGAGGGAATTCTTCCAAAATCATTCTACAAGGCCAGCATTATTCTGACACCAAAACCATACAAGGACACAACAAAAGTGAATACTACAGGCCAATCTCCCTAATGAACACAGATACAAAAATTCTCAACAAAATACTATAAACTGAATTCATTAAAGTTAGCACATTAAAAAGATCATTCACCGTGATCAAATTGGATTGATCCCAGTGATACCACGTTGGTTCAACATACATGATAGTTCAAAGTCCCCAAAAATGTGATTCATCACATAAACAGAATCAAGGGAAAAAACCACATGATCATTTTAATAGATACAGAAAAAGCATTTGATAAAATTCAACATCTCTTTATGATTAACAACTCTCAACAAATTAGGTATAGAAGGAACATATCTTAACACAACAAAGGCCATCTATGACAAACTCACAATTAGCTTCATAGTGGATGGGGAAAGTTGTAAGCTTTTCTTCTAAGATTTGGAACAAGACAAGGTTGCTCACTTGCACAACTCCTATTCAACATAATATTGGAAGTTCTAGCTAAAGCAATTAGAAAAGAGAAAGAAATAAAGGGAATTCAAACTGGAAAGGAGGAAATCAAATTGTTTCTGTTTGCAAACCCTAAAGACTCCACCAAAAAACTGTTAGAACTAATAAACAAATTCAGTAAAGTTGCAGGATAAAAAAAATTAACATTAAAAAGCCAATAGCATATCTATATGCCAGTAGCAAACCATCTGAAAAAGAAATCCAGAAAGTAATTCCACTGACAATAGCTACAAAAAAAACAAGATACCTAGGAATAAATTTAACCAAGGAGGTGAAAGATCTCTACAATAAAAACTATAAAATATTGATGAAAGGAATTGAAGAGGACACAAATAAATGGAAAGATATCCGTGTGTGTAGATTAGAAGAATCAATGTTGTGAAAAATATCCATACAGGTTGAGCATCCCTAATCTGAAAGTCTGAAATCCAAAGTGCTCTAAAATCTGAAACTGTTTTAGCTCTGACCTAATGTCACAAGTGGAAAATTCCACATCTGACCTCATGTGACAGGTCACAGTCAAAATGCAATCAAAACTTTGTTTTATGCACAAAATTATTAAAAATGTTGTATAAAATTACCTTACGTGTATAAGGTGTGTATGAAACATAAATGAATTTCATGTTTAGATTTCAGTCTTATCCCTTAGATATCTCATTATGTATATGCAAATATTACAAAATCTGAAAAAATCTGAAAATGTTAAACACTACTGGTCCCAAGCATTTTGGATAAGGGCTCCTCAACCTGTACTACCCAAAGTGATCTGTAGGTTCAGTGTAATCCCTAGCAAAATACCAATGACATTCTTTACAGAAATAGAAAAAATAATCTCAAAACTTGTATGAAACCACAAAAGACCCTGAAGAGCCAAACCAATTTTGAGCAAAAAAACAAAGCTGGAGGCATCACACTACCTGACTTCAAAATATACCACAAAGCTATAGTAACCAAAACAGCATGGTACTAGTATGAAAACAGATACATAGACAAATGGGACAAAATAGAGAACATCGAAATAAATCTGCACACTTACAGCCAACTGATTTTCAACAAAGACACCAAGAACACTAAGGAAAGGACCCAGTCTCTTCAATAAATGGTGCTAGAAAAATTGGATATCCACATGCAGAACAATGAAACTAGATCCTTATCTCTCACTATATATAAAAATCAACTCAAAGTGGATTAAAGTCTTAAATGTAAGACCTGAAATGATAGAACTACTAGAAGAAAATGTAGGGGAAGTGCTTCATGACATTGATCTGGGCAAGGATTTTTTGGATAAGACCCCAAAAGCACAGGCAACAAAAGCATAAATAGACAAATGGGATTACATCAAACTAAAAAACTTCTGCACAGCAAAGGAAACAACAGAATGAAGAGATAACCTACAGAATGGGAGAAAATATCTGTAAACTATGCATCTGACAAAGGGTTACTATCCAGAATATATAAAGAACCCAAACAACTCAATTCCAAAAATAAATAAATAAATGAATCTGATTAAAAAATGGGCAGAAGATTTGGTTAGATAGACATTTCTCAAAAGAAGGCATACAAATGGCCACAGGTATATGAAAAAATGGTCAACATCACTAATCGTCAGGGAAATGCAAATAAAAACTGCAATAAGATATCACTTCACCCCAATTAAAATGGCTATTACCAAAAAGACAAAAAAGTAACAAATGTTGGCATGGATGTGGAGAAAGGAGAACTCTTATATGTTATTGGTGGGAATGTAAATTAGTATAGCCATTATGGAAAATTATATGGAGGTTTCTCAAAAAATCAAAAGTTGAACTATTACATTATCCATATAATCCCACTACTGGATATCTATCCAAAGAAAATGAAATCAGTATGTTCAAGAGACATCTACACCCCCATGTTTATCGCAGCACTAGTCACAATAACCAAGATATGCAGTCAACCTAAGTGTCTATCAGTGGATGAACAGATAAAGAAAATGTGGTATATCTACACAATGGAATACTCTTTGGCCATAAAAAAAAGAGTGAAATCCTGTCATTTACTGCAACATGAATGAACCTGGCAGATTTTATGTTAAGTGAAATAAGCCAGGCACAGAAAGACAAATACCACATGATCTCACTCATATGTGGAATCTAAAAAAGTTGATCTCATAGTAGTAGAGTATAATAGTAGTTACCAGAGACTGGGCAGGGTAAGGCGGAGGGCGGGAAGGGGAGAGATTGGTCAATGGGTACAAAATTACAGTGGGATAGTCTTCTACTGCATGGTAAGGTGACTATGGTTAACAATATTGTATCGTGTATTTCAAAATAGCTAGAGGGGAGGATTTTCAATGTTCTCACTACAAAGAAATAATAAATGTATGAGGTGATACGTTAAATACCCTGATTTGATCATTATACAAGGTATACATATATCAAAAAGTCACACTGTACCCCATAAATACGTATAATTATTAAGTATCAATTAAAAACAAAATAAGTAGTAAATAAGTGACTTATTTACTTCAAAAGCTATTTTCTATATGCCATGAATTGCAAATTCAACAATATAATGGAAAGAATAAATGCATGGTAAAATTCAGGAAATTTTTGAGAAAGAGAAGAAGGAAAATTATTCTACAGATAGTATTACATATTATAGAATTTCAAATAACTGTGTGGAATGGTCATGGAGACAGACATTAAAAAAAACAATGTGAAGTCTAGAAAGTGACCTAAGTACATGCATTAGGAAGGTAATGTATAATAAAGATAGTGCTTCTCATCAGTGGGGAAAGTATAGATTATCTACTAAATGGTGGTATTCAACACCTAGGTAACTTTATCCATTGGTAATTTGGGTTGAAAAAATAGCAGAAATTAATCCTAGCAAGCTTAAGCAGAAGAGGAATTTCCAGGAAAAATATTGGGTAGCTCAGAGTCCACGGAAAGCCCAGTTCAGAAGATGATGGAATCAAAGGATACTAAGGATCTGGGAACACAGCCTCCCTTGTGCCCCAGGAATGGGATGGTCAGGCTGCCACTGTGCTGTGGTTGCTGTTCATAATGCTAGACCCCACCATTGCCATTGACTAAACTCTAATGGTCCCTGTGTACTTCTGTCACTCCCTCCACTCGGACATCCAGGCAGAATTTAAACACAGAGCCTGGGTCATGGGCCTGCATCCCTATTGCTGGGGGCAGGAAAGGATGCCTGCTTGTCTTTAGCTGCTGTGATGGGAGGCAAAGCACTGCAGCATCTCCCCAGGTAGGAAGGTGTCCAGTTGCTGGGGAACCAAAAATGACAGATTTCCACTAACATTCAGAATGACTAAAATTAAAACCATACTTTATATCATAAACCAAAATAAATTCCACATGGATTCAGAATTGAAATGTAAAACTTGAGACTGTAAAAGTACTTGATGAAAATATGCATGAATATTTATGTAATCTGGATTTGGGAAAGTTGATAAACATATAAAAATCAGAAAGCTATTAAAAATATAGGTAGAGAATATTAAGTAAGTCAGAAAGGGAATCGATGGTCTGTTAAGTTAAAATTTTTTTTCTTTTTTTTTTTTTTACTTCTTCCCCAAAGACAAAGTAGGTTAAAAAAATTTTTTTACATATAAAATATTACATATAAAATATTTTACATATAAAATATGTATATTTTGCATATTTATAAAATATATAAATTTTACATATAAAATATTGCATATTACATATGTAATAACATGATTACATTTTAAAAATATTACAGGATCACATTTTTGAAGGAAAAAATATGTAATATATATATATTCTTATATACAAACCTCCTGCCCCCAAAAAAGGATTAGAATGGCATATACCAGAACACTGCAGAACATTGCCAGTGGTTGTCTCTGGATGATGACACTAGAGGTGATTTTTCCTTCCTTCCCTCCCTATGTCGAAGATTTAAAAAAAAAAAAAAAAAAAACGTTGCTGTGAGCTAGGATGACGCCACGGCACTCTAGCCAGGGCAACGCAGTGAGACTCTGTCTTAAAAAAAAAAAAAAAAAAAAAAGCTGTTATTTCTTCTTAAATTTGACATGTGAATGATTTGGTTGGTTGGTTTGGTCTCCATAGGTGAATTTTATGCTAAACTCTACAAAAGTGAAAAAGACTTTAAAGAGCAGGTAATGAGGCAGTTGTGTTTAAACACTCCCATCTGTATGACAACGATGGTAACAGGGCAATTGGAATTTGCTCCATCTGGTGGCCCTTCTGAAGGAACAGCTGAGTATTGGATGATGACTCTAAGAATGACCCCCAGATCATGATGTTTCTCGTACCTTCCCCAAGATTTTTCGTTTTGATTTGTTTTATTTTGTCTTGTTTTTACAAGAACCCATCCGCTTGACTGGGAACTCACCGGTTAGTATTCAGGGAATTGGTGTCTAAGGAGAAGCCAGATGCAGAGACTCTGGAGATATTTAGTGTATTATGGCCTATACTGCATCACTCTATGCTCTTACCTACAAAATATGAGTTGCCCCAACATTTCCCGTTCTAGCACCCCTTAGATTCCTGGTGTTGTCTTCTCTCCTATCTTGGGTTCCTATCGCAGTAAAGGGTCCTCAACATCTATTTGACATAAGAGACTGAGTGAGTCCTTCCTATCTAAAAGTGAGTCATGGGCAGGCTCCTCACAGAAGCCTTGATGGTAAGGGATGAAGGGAGGCCCTTCGTGTTCCAGAAAGACTGATCATCGGCACATCATAGGAACAGACAAGAGATCTAGAGACAGCAAAGAAAGAAAGAAAGAAAGAGCATAAAAATGGCTGCTTGTTCCCATTCTTGCCACTCAACTGCTTTTCTTTCTTGTAAAAGAAAAAAAATCATTCTGGCTTTGAACTTCTTTTCCTCAATGCCATTAGCCTTTAAGAATATATGCATCAGTAAACATGGTCTTACCAGGATTTTCTAGTTGAGCTGGCAATGTTTTAAGAGTTCTTCATATTTAAAAAAAAAAAAAAATCCCCTTTTCCTATGATCATTTTGTCAGGGGACTCATTCAGCATTTCTGTCATGTTTATTTCTCATCACAAATATTAATATCATGACTCTGAATTTCTGTAAGTTTCAGAGTGTCCATGCCTTCATACTTCATGGGCACTCCATTGCTCTGGACTGGAATTAAGTTGGTCTACAGCTGTTTGGGGTATTAGATGGCTTTGTTATACAGTTTTCACCCAAGTGATTTTTCAAGATGAGTATAAAACAGCTAAGGCAAACGTGTATTTTTTGAGCTACGTGTTTCATGAGAACTTTTGTAGTTCTCTCGTTTTACATTTTCTGCATTGTCCTCTTAAATTTATTTATTTTGGTGACTTAAAGCAGGTAGTAGCTAGACAGAAGAAAAAATATGTTCCTTTTCTCTGGCAGAAGTTAGGAAGAGTTATTCTTACCCTGGTTTCCTTGGCATTATAGTATGAGGTTCTGTTCACTGGTCGTGGAACCGGATGATGCTCTGGTGCAGGCAGCGTAATACGCAGTGGTTAGGAGTAGGAAATTGGCAAGTGCTGCGTTGTTGAAGCGCAGTCCCTTCCCTCTGGCACCAAACCCCTGTGGACAAGGAGGTGTAAGTGCAATGATGAGAGGGACACACATGGCCAGGAGGGCTCTGCTGTGAGTGATGATGGCGCCTGTAAGCACGATGCCCTTCCTGCCTAGCAATCCTCCGTCATAATCTGGGTACAGTCAAACTCACGCCAGTACTTTTCTTGTCTCTTTCCAGGGGCGGCCTATTGCCAGTTCATGGACATGCTCTTTCCAGGCTGCATTAGTTTGAAGAAAGTAAAATTTCAAGCAAAGTTGGAGCACGAGTATATCCACAATTTTAAACTTTTGCAAGCATCATTTAAGCGAATGAACGTCGATAAGGTAGGAGACTCACTTGTGCCTCCAAAAAATACGTTGTCTTTCCTTAAAATTGTTTTTGTGTAGAAATGCAAAAATGTAGGAATATATCAATGGGATATATCTCAATAGCTCAACAGTAGGTTGGAGTCTGTACACAGCATAAAGCATCAACCCTAACTTCCCATATTTGTACGAAGTTTTTATTTCAGGAAATTTTCTAAACTTGTAGCCATTAGATGAAAAACTCTAACAGGCATCACAAATGTTAAAATGTTGTTATTAGTTATATATTAGCATTGCAGATGAGAAACATTTATGTTTACCAGTTGCCATTGTGGTTCTTTATTTTTTTGTTTGTTTGTTTGTTTTCCTTTGGAGAAACACCATGTTACGGTGGATATAGATAACATGGGTTTGAATCCTAGCTTTCATGACTTGAGCAAGTTATTCACATTTTTTGAGACTGAGTTTACCTATCATAAAGTGGGACTAAAAACCCCTTACTCATAGTGATGAAGTTGAAATGAGAGAAAATATCCAGCAGAGTGTGTGCCCTCAGATTCTCAGTGTCCATAATTGCTTTTTTTTCTTTCTTCCTTTGAATTGTGATAACTTTGTCCTAGAGCGATGCAAATGGACTTAGGCCTGAATTTCTTTTCCTTTCAATAAGGGACTATTGCTAAAACCCACTAAGTCTCTCTCTGCATGTTTACTGCTATTCAAATACCTATTTAATCTGTATTCCTTATTTAGGATATGTTTCTTAGCATGAATAAGCTTGGAAAGAAATGAATTTTGAATAAGAGAAAAGAGATAAACCAGCAGGAGAGAAATGGAAAACTTTTCTTTGCATAAATAGTAGTAATAAATAGGCTATGGAAATAAAAAAATAAAATGCTGGGTTATAAGAGGTAGAAGTTAAAAGAAAGAAAAGTTTGGTAAACTATAGATGTTTTAAGTTGATGCAATTAATATCTTCCTAAATAAAAGCATTAATATCAAGATAATGATGAAAATATTGGCTTTTCATTTTCTCAGAATTTTTATTTCAAAACACATTTTCTTTACCATCTTAACCCTTCGGATTCTTTCTAACTCTGTGTGTTTTGCTATGCTTAATTTTCAGTGATCTCTTCCATGTATGTTGAAAACAAAAGCTGTATAGGAGGCTCTCCTTACTTTTATAAATTAGCAGTACCACTTGTGTCTTTTTTCATTCATTTCTCTGTACATACTTCTAGATTAAAAAGAAAAGAAATACCTGTTCATAGGTTTATTGATAGAACTTGCTATAACTCAAATTGGTGGGCTCCATATCTCTCTAGAAGTACACACACACAGCATGGATGAGCATTTGTTAAGAATGTTGGAGAAAAAATTCTTGCAGTGGAAGGAGACTGGCCTTCATGGCCTTTTTAGCCTCTCTAGCTTTAGTCTGCTATCATTCGATCCAAAGGTCCTGAGAGACAGTGTTAAGTACTCTTGTTCTTGTTTGTCATAGCCCAGCAGTGTGATGGAAGCTTCTGTACAGAGCTTTGCTTGCTACCTCAGATTTTGAACTTATGCCCCCAAAATTTTCATTTTGACAGGGAATGTAAAATTAAGTCAACAGAAGCAAAGTGCCATCTTTTAACAGCTAATGTACCATAGTCATCTAAAACTATTTATAAATTTTCACATCTAGCGTCTAGCAATAGACAAAATATAGTAGTATATTAATTAAAGGGCCCTGTGTTCTAAGAAGTCACTTTCAAATAATTGATCTATATCAACATAAACAAAAATTTAAAACTGAGAAGACATAAAAGTCAACAAAGAGTACAATGAAAAGTCAGTTAAGTGCACATATGGCAGGAATTCTTCCTTGTGAGCAGACTTCACTGGAGCTGGGGAAAGTGAGAGCAGGGAAATATGAACACCAAAATCTCTGTTACCAGAAGAGTCTTCATGGAAAACGTGGTCTCCTCCAAAAGTTTGCTTCCCTTTATTTTATTTTGTACTTGGTTTAGTTTCTATTTTAGCTACACAAAAAACATTTTTGAAAAAAAATATATTGCTAATGATTTAGTTTAAGGGATGGCCTGATATGCTTCAGCTGGTTTTTTCCTTCCAAGTTGTCATTGATATGTAATATCTTTCCACATTTTTTAAAGTGGTCCTATTGACACATTTTAAGATATCAATGACATACAGCTCCTAAAGTGGCACAGCCTTGCCGAAAGTTTAATTTACGCAGCTTCCATTCATCTTGTCAGACAGCAGAGCCATGAGCTTGTTGAATCACATGCTCACACAGACACACACAGTCTGACTCACACCCTTACTTTGTAACTCTTGTGGTTCACATTCAACTAGCGTTCCCACCCAAAGACATACGAAGTCAGAATCCAGTAGTGGTATAATTTGGATAGCTTAGATACCTTTCCATTGTCCTTCAAAAAATAGTGGCCTACCGAATTAAGTTAAGCAGTCGAACCATATTTTTTCCTTGTCATAATTCTGAAGATTCCTGTAAGACCTCTCTAGGGAATACTGGTTGACTCTTTAGGTTGCAGAGGCTGAGATTCCTGTCTTGGAAGGTGATGTGAGTGCTGTGTCCCCCCACCTCCAGCGCTTTCGATGGCCCCCTTAATCAGCCTCCCTTGCTTTTCCTCTGTACTCCCTGGCACCGGAGCTGTTTGCTCCTGGGTAGCGCATGAATTACTGGGCCCTATATCGTGGTTAATTGTTTTCATATTTGTCTCTATACATAATAAATAAGCTCCAGGAAAGGTCATTTTTTTTTCATATGAATCATTAGATTAGTGTCTGTTTTCATTGATTTCAGTCTCTGCACTCTCTAATAGCTATAATCTTTATAAGAGTTTATCCCAACACAACTGGGCCAAGTGTTACAAAGAAATAAGGAAAGCTCATCAGTCTTGAAACGGCACAACATCCCAAGCCTCTGTTTTTGTGGTGAGATGCTTTGGCAATAAATATACCATGAGGGAGATCAGCCCGTCGTGGCAGCTAAGGGTATTCCTTCTTTCGTTTGGTTTATTCAGCAGTATTAAATATTCCAAGAGAACTATTAAATAATATTAAATATTAACTATTAATATTCCAAAAGAACTATTAAATATTCCAAGAAATAGTTATATTTAGGGAATATTTCAGTTGTGTTAAATACAAAATGAATGTGAGGTTCATAACTCACATTGCGATTTTATATTCCAGGTAATTCCAGTGGAGAAGCTAGTGAAAGGACGTTTCCAAGACAACCTGGATTTTATTCAGTGGTTTAAGAAATTCTATGATGCTAACTATGACGGGAAGGAGTATGATCCCGTGGAGGCACGACAAGGGCAAGATGCAATTCCTCCCCCAGACCCTGGTGAACAGATCTTCAACCTGCCGAAAAAGTCTCACCATGCAAACTCCCCCACAGCAGGTATTGTCACAATGAAATCACCAAGTCACTTTCAATTTAGAAGATAGCTCAGACCCTCCTGTGCTTTGCTGTGTGTTTGTGATTGATTCTTCCCAGCAGTCGATGTTTTTAATGCCTTTGGATGGTTTTTATTGTTTCTGTCTGACCACATTTATCTTCCTGTGACCCATTGGTCATTAATCTAACAATCCTGATTTAAACTATTAAAAAGGCAGAGATATTTGCATTATATCACTGAAGCTGGATGTTAAAATAATACTCCAGGGATAGGTTTCCTTCTCCTAGTTTTTCTGAGAAATTTCAAATAGTCTGTTTAGATTTTGACTGAAATATTGTCATTGCTAATTGCTGGCAGTACAGATCAGAATATGAATTAAATGATGCTTTTAAATATGGTTTACCATCCATAGTCCTCAAAGGAAATTCATGAACTATATACATCCTATCTCCTGTATAGGCAATGCCAATTTTTCTTTAATAACATTCAGCAATAGCCCCTTTACCTAGCTTTGTCTAAAAGTGAAGTCATTGAGGGTAAATATCTGGAACTTTAAAACTTGTTAAGCTTTTGTGGTTAAAAATCTTTCTAAAATATATTATAAACCTCCCTGCCATAAAAACCAGACTTTACCAGGCAGAACGTGTCCTTATAAAATTGGGTCATTATTATAAACACGAGTCAAGTACTAGACAATTAAACAATGAAATCCTCAGAAACCATACTTCTGTCCCAAATGTGGAACCCAGTGTTTGTACTTGTTCATTCAGTAACCTTACTTTTGTAAATAATACAAATTTGTTCTTCATGCCCAATATGGGTGATAGATCAATACTGGGGTAAAAGGGAGATGTCAGACATGACTTCTTGGTTTGTCTCAAGCCCCTGCAAGGATTGGGGGGTATTGTTCAGGAAGTGCTGAAAGAAAACCAGATTTGGGAAAAAATCATAAGTTAGTTTTGAACATACTGAGTTTGAGATTCCTTTGCAACGTCTAAGAATATATCTAAATAGGCAGTTTGTGTGTGTTTGTGGCAGGGTGCCCACGTGTGTCTGGTGCTCAAAGGAGTGTGGGCCTGAGGGAAGTGTTTGTGAGTTTTCCGTATGTCCATTTATGGAAGCTGGAAGTGAATACTGAGTGATAAGGGGAGAGTGCCTTGAGGAATTCTGATGTTTACTGGTTGAGTGGAAGAGGAAGGGCTGGTGTAGGAAGCAGGGAAGATGCCAGAAGGATTGAAGGAAACTGGAGAGTGATGTGTCAGGGAAGCAGACAGAAGGAAGCAGAACGGTCAACAGTGTCTAGATCTGCTGAGAAGTCAAGTAAAATGTGGTCTGGAAGAATCCATTGGATTTCTCCACTTGAATGATTCCTCCCTTCAGTGGAATGATGGGAGCAGGAGTGGGTTCAGGAATGAGTTGGAGGAAGGATATGGAGATAGTATAAAAATCCAACTTTAGAGCTATAGAATAGGTGAGCCTGTGTAGAACAAAGATAACGAAGCACAGCTCTTTGGAAATACAAACATTCAAGGGGTGCAAGGAAGAAGAGGAACCTGAGAAAAAGATGAACATAAGGAAGAAAACCAGGGGCACTCAGCCTTGGAAAACAAACAGTAGGAAATTTCTAGAAAGAGGGGTCACAACAGTGCCAAACATTAATCGTGGAGATATCATATAGGGTAAAGCCTGAAAATAGGCCAAAGAAGTCTGACTCCTAATAGATGATTAATAGTCCTTTAGAGAATTGGTCCATTAAAATGCTGAGTGCGTAAGCCTAGATTACAGCAATTTAACAAGGGTAGATTAGAGGTAGGAAGAGTAGATTCAACCTTTAACAAATTTGTAAGGAAAAAAAACCATTTGGTTGGTTTAAGGAAAAGAGATGATGGTATTCTTACTGATCTGCTTTTGTTTGCTTTTAGGGTAAGGCAAAATGAGTAGGTTTGTAAGATGAGAGAAAGGTCTTTGGAAAAGGAATAATTGAAAGCAGGAAGAAGAGGGGAAATTGGTGGAGCATGATCCTAAAGCTGGAGAGAAAAAAAAGAGGAAATCAAGGGCATAGATAGAGGGCTAGAAAGGAAAGGGAATATTTATTTTTCTGGAGCCGAAGTGATGAAAGAGGTAGAGTGAAATTTAAACCACAGGAAGTTTGGGAAGCAAATATTTATGGCAGTTCAAATTGGCCTTCACCTTTTGTCAGCAACTTTCATCAGTCGAGGATCTGGAGTGGAGAAGGGGGACGGTGTGTCCTCTCCAGAGTCTGGGATCTGGGGGCCCGTGGAGTGGGAGGACAGGGAGGTGAGAAAATCAAGGGTGTCTGGCATTTCTCATCTTAATGTCATTTTTTATAGCTGTGAATGATGGACAGATTGGTCTTGAAACGCAACTGCCATTTTTTCAAATTTTTAATGGTGAAATTGGATAGACCTCAGAATATTTTTCTTCTGCAGTCAGCGTGTCCTTAGTTTTTTTTTTTTTTTTTTTTTTTTACATCGATACCAACATTCCTCTTCCCCCAAACAGCACTGTCATTATGCTGCCTTGGCCTTGTTTGCTAGGAATTCCCTCATCTGTCTTTCACAAAAGCCACAGAGAAACTTGCCATTTTGATAGACTGCCCATGAACCTGAAAGAGAAATAGATATTTTCCAGAGCTTAACCTCTCAAGTGACAAAGCTCAGCAAACACATTAAAGTCAACAGATAATAAATTTGGTTTATAATGTTCCAGAAGGCAGTAATTCCTGAGACCATGTTCCTGATACCCTGACCATGTTTGCCTCATTGATCTTCATTAGGGAGAAAGGATATTTTCAGAAGTCAAACCAGTCATTCCCTTTTAAATAAAATATGTTCTGACTTTTGGGCATTGTGGGATAGTAAAACTATACTGGGAGAAAAATTATAGCAAGGTATACATCACATACAGAGCATTATTATTAAAAGCCTTGATAGGAGGAAGGCTCCTATAAATGCATGAAGACCTCATTTTTCTAGAGGTCATGTATTCAGTTATTGGGAATACAGCCAAGAAAATGTAAGCCAAAAATGTCTTCTAAGAGTCAGAATAGCTGTTTTATAATAAAATCTATACCATAAAATTTATACACTTTACTCTTCATTTGCAAGAGAGTTTCTAGGATGCTTATTCAGAGCCTATTTGCTCTTTCTTAATTTAGACATAATAAACGTGGGGATATGGATCCTTAGCACAGAACTCATTAGGGCAAGGAATACACAGCTATCGATAGAAAGTACAAATATCAGTAAAAGAAGAGCCAAAAAATTTAACAAAACTTTATTAATTAGCCTAGTGGTAACCTGGGATCTTTATTACAAAATCAAATAGCTCCATGCCTCCTGGTAGTCCTCACTGTATGTATGACACCAGATGCAATTATCAATACTATCTTTGGTCCCTTATAATTCTTAGGATTCCGTTATACTTCTGTTTATAATACTGACTCTGAATCATTTCTCCCATGAACTCTATGTTTACAGTCTCTAAACTGGTCTCCATGCCTCTGGTCTGAAGCCACTCAAGGCCACTCTTTTCTTACACAGTCCTGATTTTGTCCATCTAAAATTTAGGACAAATTAAAGTGCTTAATGAGGTGAGGGTCAGCTGCCCGGGAAATTCACATATCTGTATCACATTTATCTCACAATGGTTCCAGGTCGGTAACATTTAGTAGTAATTTCTGTTCGCACCTCCAAGCCTTGATCATTTCTTAATTATTAGTATTCGTGGAAACAAGCAGTGGCTGGTATAATCAAAAACAGGAGCTGCTCCTCAGTTACTTTTCCATTTTTGGCTTTGGAATACTCGATTCATTTTGCAGTGAATCTGTCTCTCCCCAAATATTTCCTTAGGCTAGTATGAAAATTAACTTGTCTATTGCACGGTAAGAGGTGGTAAGTGACAGCTTCAAAACATTTTGTATGACAGAAGGACCAGATTAGAGTGGAAAAAGTGATCATGAAGTGGATTATCATCACCATGATGATAATTAAAAGAGCACTCTGTCCACATTAGCAAGAAAAAAATGTGCTTTGACATCATGCAGACTACTTACATAGCCATGTGCCGGAGATCGTTTGCTTACATATAAAATACATACACTCCACATCCTTGGTGCATTCTGTTTTTGTGAAAATATTCTAGATTTTTCTGCTATTTCAGTACAGATAAAAACTTTTCTTCTATGGATTCAGAGAAGCTGTAGGGTAGTGTGATTTCTGTGTATAGTGGGGTAACTTACCTGTGATGTAACGAGCTTTAGCATAAGCAGAGGCTGTCACATAAGATTGGATGACTGCCTGGCAAGTTTTACGGTCTACATTCTGAGGAGTTGCATCTGGAATTGGTTTTGATCTACCATCCAGGGGGCATGTATTAAAATACATATTTGCATAATGTTAGATATCTATTAAGTACATAAATCATTGTGAATCATGATGTTTGTAAATTTGTTGCTATGAGCTATATCTGCAACTCCAGATAGCTGTCTAGGGGGATCAGTTTTCATGTGTGAGCACTTACTAAATTTAAAAGGAAATTCGAAGTTATGGTTTCTATAGAAACTACAGCTTAGACACATTGCAAATTCACATACATTCATGTATTTAAATCAAACTCCCATATACAAATATAGTGTGATAGATTTAGAGTTGCTATGGTAATTGAGTCTGAGCTTTCTCTTTCCCTTAAGGGCTTCAGTGTTTCAGCCTTAAAATCAGACTAATAAGAAGGCTAAGAATGGTTTCAAAAAGGAAGTAACCTAAGTATAATAAAGTGTTTGAACAATTATAATTAAATCCCTAAATGTAGATTTAAATAAATCCTAACAGTGCTTTTAAAAAACTGTATTGAATATTTGAATACCCACACTCTCAATTACCTTTAATTTTGGGTTTTCTAAGGCTGTTCCTATAACTATAAAATGTGACCATGTTTATTCATTTATTTGTTTAGCAATGGATGAACATTTGTTGAGCACCTGTAATCTAAGTAAGCAACACTGCTTGCCTTTTTTGGGAAAGAAGAGTTGCTTTTACTTTGTTTTTTGTTTTGTTTTTTAAAAGAGGCAGTAAAATAGAGCAGTAAGGAGTGGTTTTTATCCTCCTTCTGATCTTGGCTTTATGGCCCAGAATATGGTCTCTCTTGGTCAATGTACCACATACAGTTGAAAACAGTGTGTATTCTGCATTAGCTGGTAGTATGGTGTTTTAGAAATGTCAATTAGATCAAAATGGTTGATAGTGTTATTAAGATCCTCTGTGTTTTTATGGATATTTTTGTTGTCTAGTTCTAAATACTGCTCCAAAGAGTGTGTTAAATTTTCCTGCATTGACTTTGGAATTGTCCATTTCTCTCTTTAATTCTCTCAATTTTTGTTTCCTGTATTTTAAGGCTCTGTTATTAGTTGCATACATATTTATACTTGTTCAGTCATCTGGTGAATTGACCTTTTTATTTTATGAGGTGTTTCTCTTTACCTTTGATAATACTCTTTGTTTTATAAGTCTATTTTGTTTGATATTAATATAGCCACTCCAGCTTTCTTATGCTTACTGTTTGCATGGTATATCTGTCTCCACGATAAGTTAAATTTTTACTTACCTTTGTCTTTATGTTTAAAGTGTGTCTCTTCTAAATAGCATATAAGTGGATTTTGATTTTTTATTCATTCTGATAATCTCTGCCTTTTAATTAGACTGTCCAGTCCATTTACATTTAATGTAATTATTGATTTGGTTGGATTTAGATCTACCATGTTATTATTTGTTTTCTATTTTTCCCCTCTGTTTTTTTTTGTTTTGCCATTTCTCCCTTCCTGTCATCTTCTGGATTCTTAAAATATTTTTGAGAGTTTTATTTTAAT
>NW_012150952.1:5509626-5516565 GCF_000956105.1 Propithecus coquereli
CACTTGATAAAGGATTCAAGTGAAAGATACATATATATATATATATATACACACATATATATGCACTTTAAAGATGTCATTCCACTATACTGCCTATGGTCCCCAAAGTTAAGAAGTGTATACTCATTCTCTCATTCTAATCATTCTTCTCCTGTGTTTAGTATGTAGTTTTTCTCTGGGTGCAGTCAAAATATTTTCTTTATCTTTGGTTTTCAGTAGTGTGGCTGCGATGTGCCTAATCATGGTTCTTTTTGAATTTATCTTGTTTTAGAGTTCGTTAAGCTTCTGTAAATTTATGTCTTCAGAAAGTTTTCAGCATTATTTTTTCAAATCGTTTTTCATCTCCATTCTTTCTATCCCATCCTTCTAGGGCTCTGTTTATCCATATGTTAGAGCTTTTGAAATTATACCAAAAGTCCCTGAGGCACTGTTGATTTTTTTCCAGTCCTTATTTTCTCTCTTCTTTAGATAGTCTCTGTTGATGTATTTTCAAGTTTACCCTCTCTTTCCTTAGTCATCTCCATTCTACTATTGTACAACTCTACATTTTTTAAAATTTCAGCTATTGTATTTTTGTTTTCAATTTTTCAATTTTTTTTTTCTTCACTGTTTTTGCCTACCTTTTCATTTACATGAATGTATTTTCCTTTACTGAGCCTAGTTATGGTAGCTGCTTTTAAAGTTCTTATCTGCTAATTCTACCATCCTGGCCATCACACAACTGGCATCTATTGATTTTTTTTTTCTTTTGAGAATATGTTACATTTTCCTGGCTCTTCATATATCAAATAATTTTGGATTGTATCTTAGATATTGTGATTCAGTGTTGTGGAGACTGGATTTTGTTATATTGCTGCAAATAGTGTTGATGTTTTTTATTTAACAGACACTTAACTAGAGTCCAAGAGAGAAATACTCAAGAAGTTAAATCCCATTAAAGGGGTTCTAACCTTGGCCTCAGACCTGTGTCTTTATTCAGGACTTTCTTTTCTTTATTATTGCCAGGATGCACTAAATCTCCATTTACCTTTTGAGAAACTCCTCCCTTTAGCCACAGATGTTGATCTTACACCAAAGCCATTATTTACTCTAAAAAATTCATTTTCCCATGTCTTCTCTTTACACGAGGACAGTCCATGATGTCATTTGACTTCCCAGAGCCCCACAAAGGGTAGGCCCAGGTATACTTCTTGTCTCTTAATGGTCTCTCTAGAAAGATGAGTAATGCCTGTTTATTCCTACAACTTGCCAGTAGGTACCTGCTTAACACTGCAATCCCCAGTCACTTAACCACATACTGTACTATCCACATACCTACTTACTTCTTCAAGGATCAAACATTAATTTTCAGAGATCATGCAGTATCAATTCAGACCAAGGAAGAGATGCATTTTTCTTACCAGCCCCATAATTAGCAAGGCTTCTTTTCAAACACATTAGTATTTATTTTTATTATATGGAACAATATTTGTATCTTTCATTCAACCCCTGCCCCATGTCAGCATTGCATTCATTTGACCTGTTCATGTTAAGAAACTGTCCCCTTGCTAAGCTGCATACCACTTAATGACTGCTCCCTTAGCTACCTTAAGACCTGGAAAAAATGGAAAGAAACACTGTAATGGCCCAACTAAGTTCTCAGAGGGAATCCCCTACTCTGATTTTGTTCTTCTAGTGACATATCTATATGTAAGATGTATAAGAGACACTGCTAGGCATTGGGATATTTTCTCCACAAAGAATAATGGAAACTACGTTTCCCTACTGTTTTAGTCCATTCAGTCTGCTATAACAAAATACCTTAAACTGGGTAGTTTTGTATAAACAACAGAAATTTATTTCTCACAGTTCTGGGCTGAGAAGTCCAGAATTGAGGCACTGGCAGATTCCGTGTCTGGCAACAGCCCATTCTTACACAGGGCATCTTCTCATTGTTTACTCGGATGGTGGAAGAGGCAAATAAACTCCTTTGGGCTCTGCCCTCATGACCTAATTACCACCTAGAGTCCTCACCTCTTAACACTATTGCACTGGGGATTAGGTTTTAACATATGAATTTGGGGGGACACAAACATTCACACCATAGCACCTACCTATAATTATGACGAAAACCATGACATAAAATGAGCAGTGCTCTGCCTTGCCAGGACACTGAATACCTCTGACTTTGAAATATTATTTATTTATTTATTTTTTTTTGAGACAGAGTCTCACTCTGTTGCCCAGGCTAGAGTGCTGTGGCTTTAGCCTCACTCACAGCGACCTCATACTCCTGGGCTCAAGCAATCCTCCTGCCTCAGCCTCCTGGGTGGCTGGGACTACAGGCACGTGCCACCGCGCCCAGCTAATTTTTTCTATTTTTAGTTGTTTGGCTGATTTCTTTCTATTTTTAGTAGAGACAGCGTCTCACTCTTGCTCAGGCTGGTCTCGAACTCCTGAGCTCAAATGATCCTCCCGCCTCAGCCTCCCAGAGCGCTAGGATTATAGGCCTGAGCCACCGCGCCCGGCCTCTGAGTTTGAAATATTGAGTGAAGAGAAGAGCAAAGAATCATGAAGAATTCTAGAATTTCAAATAGGAATATCCTGGCAGTCTCTGTAGGAGAGCCATGCATTTTTCATGGTCATCCCAATTTCTTTTCCTACTGAGACAGCATTTTTGACAGCTGATTTACTAATTCCATTTGCAGTTTTTAATTATTTTGGCTTTCTGAGTCAAAGTATGTGCATAGTTTTTTAAAAAAAACTAGAGTTTTTTAAAGCTCAAAGATTAAAACTTACAAAGTGTTGTGGTACTATTATTGTATAACTCAGAATCTAAATCTAATATAAATAGAATTTTTTTCATGAAAGTTAAGGAAAAGGAAAACATTTAAAATGTAAGGGGCAGTCATCAGTAATATTAGCAAATATTTATCAAGCACACACTAAGTACCAACTATTATCCTAAGAACATAACGTATATTAGTTCAATTTAGCTTCACAGCAATTCTAAAAGGTAGGTAGTTTTATTACCCTCATTTTTAGAGTTGACAAACTGAGGCACAGAGAGGTTCAGTAACTTGCCAGGATCACACACTAGAAGAAGGGGACCCAAGATTTAAGGCCTGACCGTGTGATTCCAAAGCCTACACTCTTTAATCCTTATATTGCCTCTCCCAAATATGAATGTGGTCTTATTTTATCTTCTTGTCTTCTCCCCATACTATGCTGAACCACAGTAAGTTATCACAAACCAAATTCAAATGACGTGGTGTATAGAAGAAATAAACACCCCTGCTATTATTTATCTGCTTATTGTTACTAAGGCTTGAGACGACAGAATATTGCTGTTTTACTGGGATGGCATTTATTTCTTTAATTAACATTTTTTTAAGTCCAAAAACATTTCCTTTTATCCTTACAGCAGATTCTTATTACCTGCTGTAACAGGAGAGAGTTGCTGTATTTTATCTACTTTTATAAATGCAGGAGATGTTAAGCCATTTGTTCTAGGCTGCTTATTAGGCCAAAAGCAAGAATTTGTATAAAGCCCAGAATACTGAGCCCTAGGATTAGTAAAATTACTAATCTCTGACTTCTTAATCCTTCAATTCCTATAACTCCCTGTGTAAATGCCCTGGGTGATTTCAAAGGGAAGAGCAGCTCCTGAGCGAGAATTGGTGTGTGTTTCGGCACGTGTGGTCTGTTCTCTCACACATGGCTCAGCGGGAGAGGGCCGATGGCCTCCGTTGTCCCATGTGCACCAGGAAGCAAACCATCCCAGCCCCTTTTTAAATAAGCCTGGGTTCTTTCAGAACCAGCCTTGAGTCATTCTTACATAGCGGCTCTCTGCATATGTTGAAATATTAATGAATTCTAGAACTGAATGCCCTGTGTTACTCTGATAGATCATGACTTTCTCTCCACAAGTATAATCACTTGAGATTTTGCTTCTCGGCCTGACAGGAAACCTTTTCAGGCCTCAAAAAACAAAGACTTAGCATTCGTTCTTAGTTTTCATGAGCAAAATAGCATAGATTGCCTATAAACCTATTTTTATTTATTATTGGTGCCTTTCTTTGTTACTTTGTTTGTTGGCAGGAATAGAAAACAGTTTTGACTTGAGGAATTTTCCAGAATCCCTTGGAATTAGGTAAACTAAACTATAAACCAGTTTTGTCTTTGCAGTCTTTTTTCCCCAATGCCTGATCCATAGAAGGTCCTCATTTAATATTTGTTTGGGTTTTTTTTGTTTTTGTTTTGTTTTGTGGCAGAGTCTCACTCCGTCACCCAGGCTAGCGTGCCATGGTGTCTGCCTAGCTCACAACAACCTCAAACTCTCGGGCTCAAGCGATCCTCTTGCCTCAGCCTCCCGAGTAGCTGAGACTATAGGCGTGCACCATCACACCCGACTAATTTTTTCTGTTTTTAGTAGAGATGGGGTCTTGGTCTTGCTCAGGCTGGTTTTGAACTCCTGAGCTCAAGCAATCCTCCCACCTCAACCTCCCAGAGTGCTAGGATTACGGACGTGAGCCACTGCGCCCAGCCCAATATTTGTTGAGTTGAGCAAACTTAAATTTAATCGCCCAGTGTCCATTTGGAGCAAGGAAGATGCAGTACGTAAGCCAACACGCACTGTCTTTGCACTGTCTCCAATCATCTGCATCATCTGAGAAGCCCCTTGCACTGTAATGTAGAAAGCATCATGGTGCACAGAGCTACACAGTGGTTCAGAAAATATTTCTTAAACAACAGTTTCTATTTCTTGGATTCCTTGCCCTTTTTGTAAAAACTTAACTTCAATTCTCATTCATTTTTTTTTTACTCATTCATTCAGTTTGTCAACAAATATTTGTTGAGACACTGTAAGAGATGCTGGACATATACAGTGATTTTGACAAGACTCTCTGCTTTTAAGGAAGTTACAGCCTAGTGGGGAAACTTGACAATAAATAGAAAATAACAGTAAGGTGAGGTAAGTGCCCTCAGGGTGGACAGGAAGACTACCTGAGCTGATCTTGCACATTCTATGAAGGTTTCCTGGAAAAAACGAGGTTCAGCCAAGACTTAATGAATGAGTAGAGGTTAGTCAGATGAAGGGTGTGGGTGGAGAGCATTCCAGGCAGAGAGAAAGGATATCGAAGTTAAGAAAGAATCTGCGCCGTTCAATAAAGTGCATGTTGTTCCTTGTGGATGTTGAGACATGAGACTGCAGAGGGAAGCAGGACCTTTGTTATTGATTAAAAAAAAAAAAATTTTCTTTTTAATCGCAAAATTGGGAGCTTAAAACAGCACATACGCATTCTCTCAGATTCTAAAGTGCAGGCACAGCTTCTCTGGGTTCTCTGCTTAGGTTACAATCCAGGTACCCACTGGGGCTGTGGTCTCATCAGAGTTGCAACTAGGGAAAGATTTGCTTCTAAGCTCCCTCAAGTTTCCTTGAGGCTGCAGGATGGAGCCTTCAGTTTCTTGCTGGAAGCCACTCTGAGTTCCTAGAAGCTATTTGCACCTCTTTGCCTTGTGGGCTTTTCCAATAAAGGGGCTTACTTCATGGCATCTACTTCTTCAAGACCAGTAGGAAGAGTCTGTCTGGTATGCCTGCCAGCAAGACAGAGTTGTATATATAGCAACATAATGGTGGGAGTGACTCCTATCACCTTTGCCATGTTATTTTTTGGGTTAGAGGCAGGTCAGAGGTCCTATGCACACTTAAGCAGGGAGAATATCATGCAAAGGAATGAACACCAGGAGGCAGAGGTCCTTGGTGCGGGGGGGGGGGGGCCCCTTAGGGTCTGCTGGTCACACAGAGGTTACACTTTATAGTGGGAACTGTCAGGAGTCGTTGAAAGGTTTAAGCAGAAGTTTGATTTGCATTATAGAGAACACATTAGAAGGCACACAGTTCCAATCCAAAAGACTAGCTAAGAGGCTGTTGCAGCAAACCACGTGGGAGTGGATGGTAGCTTAAGTGGAGGTAGTAGCCATGTGTGTAATAGAGACCCTAAGGAGACTGATGATTAATAGGGTATGGGAAGTAAAGGAGAGGAGGAAACTAAGGATAAATGATGCGCATGTTTCTGGCTTGATAGTTAGTTGGTGAAAACAAAGAACCTTGGACCAAGAGCCTGGCAAGTAAAAGAAAGTGGGTGATTCAGGTGGGGCTCTGCTCATAGTTCTCATGTCCCAGAGCTCCAGCCTGCTCTGTGGCCTCAGATCACATCTCTCGTCTCAAGAGAGTCTGGATAAGATGGTGTTAACAGAGCACAGTGGGCTTGCCACAGTCAGAAATTATAGCCTCAAATGCTGGTCTTGCCAATTGTCAGTCAATAGGGACTCTGACGAATCTAAAGGACAGCACACCATAAATTAAGTACTTGTGTTCCCCAAAAATGGCCATCTTAGTTCATAAGCTTTTTGCTTAAATGACTGCTGCATGCCAGGAGTGCAGTGGCACCCGTGATGTCGTCATGGTAACGCCTGGGTATCTTTATTCTCAGTGGGCTGTCTTGGTGTGCTCGGCGCCTTCAGCCGCTACCTTGCGCTGTTGCTGCGGTGCACAGGCAAGGGGGTGCTCCTCTGATTTCCTGTTTGGATGTGATGTGTGTGGTTTTTATTGGGGTGAGTGATCCTCACCATTTCTATTGCTCTGAGAACGACTGAAAAAAATAGTATTTTAAATTAAGATAGTGATTGGATTTGGCACCTAATGTGTTTCAAAGCACAGTTAGTTTTCTTCCAAGATGGGAGAGGTGTGAAAAGTCAGTAATTTATCGAAAGAAATTCATACCATGTTGAAATAACTGTTTAAAAGTTCGAATTTTTAATACTCGAGCCATTTTAAGATGTACAGTGCTTTCCTGCATTTTTTTTTTTTTTCTGCTATGAAAAATTCTCTGAAACCAGAATGACTCAAGCAGAGCCTGGAAAATACTGGAGAATCACATGATGGCTAAAAATAAG
>NW_012150952.1:5516615-5519723 GCF_000956105.1 Propithecus coquereli
ATCATGAAGAATTCTAGAATTTCAAATAGGAATATCCTGGCAGTCTCTGTAGGAGAGCCATGCATTTTTCATGGTCATCCCAATTTCTTTTCCTACTGAGACAGCATTTTTGACAGCTGATTTACTAATTCCATTTGCAGTTTTTAATTATTTTGGCTTTCTGAGTCAAAGTATGTGCATAGTTTTTTAAAAAAAACTAGAGTTTTTTAAAGCTCAAAGATTAAAACTTACAAAGTGTTGTGGTACTATTATTGTATAACTCAGAATCTAAATCTAATATAAATAGAATTTTTTTCATGAAAGTTAAGGAAAAGGAAAACATTTAAAATGTAAGGGGCAGTCATCAGTAATATTAGCAAATATTTATCAAGCACACACTAAGTACCAACTATTATCCTAAGAACATAACGTATATTAGTTCAATTTAGCTTCACAGCAATTCTAAAAGGTAGGTAGTTTTATTACCCTCATTTTTAGAGTTGACAAACTGAGGCACAGAGAGGTTCAGTAACTTGCCAGGATCACACACTAGAAGAAGGGGACCCAAGATTTAAGGCCTGACCGTGTGATTCCAAAGCCTACACTCTTTAATCCTTATATTGCCTCTCCCAAATATGAATGTGGTCTTATTTTATCTTCTTGTCTTCTCCCCATACTATGCTGAACCACAGTAAGTTATCACAAACCAAATTCAAATGACGTGGTGTATAGAAGAAATAAACACCCCTGCTATTATTTATCTGCTTATTGTTACTAAGGCTTGAGACGACAGAATATTGCTGTTTTACTGGGATGGCATTTATTTCTTTAATTAACATTTTTTTAAGTCCGAAAACATTTCCTTTTATCCTTACAGCAGATTCTTATTACCTGCTGTAACAGGAGAGAGTTGCTGTATTTTATCTACTTTTATAAATGCAGGAGATGTTAAGCCATTTGTTCTAGGCTGCTTATTAGGCCAAAAGCAAGAATTTGTATAAAGCCCAGAATACTGAGCCCTAGGATTAGTAAAATTACTAATCTCTGACTTCTTAATCCTTCAATTCCTATAACTCCCTGTATAAATGCCCTGGGTGATTTCAAAGGGAAGAGCAGCTCCTGAGCGAGAATTGGCGTGTGTTTCGGCACGTGTGGTCTGTTCTCTCACACATGGCTCAGCGGGAGAGGGCCGATGGCCTCCGTTGTCCCATGTGCACCAGGAAGCAAACCATCCCAGCCCCTTTTTAAATAAGCCTGGGTTCTTTCAGAACCAGCCTTGAGTCATTCTTACATAGCGGCTCTCTGCATATGTTGAAATATTAATGAATTCTAGAACTGAATGCCCTGTGTTACTCTGATAGATCATGACTTTCTCTCCACAAGTATAATCACTTGAGATTTTGCTTCTCGGCCTGACAGGAAACCTTTTCAGGCCTCAAAAAACAAAGACTTAGCATTCGTTCTTAGTTTTCATGAGCAAAATAGCATAGATTGCCTATAAACCTATTTTTATTTATTATTGGCGCCTTTCTTTGTTACTTTGTTTGTTGGCAGGAATAGAAAACAGTTTTGACTTGAGGAATTTTCCAGAATCCCTTGGAATTAGGTGAACTAAACTATAAACCAGTTTTGTCCTGTGCAGTCTTTTTTCCCCAATGCCTGATCCATAGAAGGTCCTCATTTAATATTTGTTTGGGTTTTTTTTGTTTTTGTTTTGTTTTGTGGCAGAGTCTCACTCCGTCACCCAGGCTAGCGTGCCATGGTGTCTGCCTAGCTCACAACAACCTCAAACTCCCCGGCTCAAGCGATCCTCTTGCCTCAGCCTCCCGAGTAGCTGAGACTATAGGCGTGCACCATCACACCCGACTAATTTTTTCTGTTTTTAGTAGAGATGGGGTCTTGGTCTTGCTCAGGCTGGTTTTGAACTCCTGAGCTCAAGCAATCCTCCCACCTCAACCTCCCAGAGTGCTAGGATTACGGACGTGAGCCACTGCGCCCAGCCCAATATTTGTTGAGTTGAGCAAACTTAAATTTAATCGCCCAGTGTCCATTTGGAGCAAGGAAGATGCAGTACGTAAGCCAACACGCACTGTCTTTGCACTGTCTCCAATCATCTGCATCATCTGAGAAGCCCCTTGCACTGTAATGTAGAAAGCATCATGGTGCACAGAGCTACACAGTGGTTCAGAAAATATTTCTTAAACAACAGTTTCTATTTCTTGGATTCCTTGCCCTTTTTGTAAAAACTTAACTTCAATTCTCATTCATTTTTTTTTTACTCATTCATTCAGTTTGTCAACAAATATTTGTTGAGACACTGTAAGAGATGCTGGACATATACAGTGATTTTGACAAGACTCTCTGCTTTTAAGGAAGTTACAGCCTAGTGGGGAAACTTGACAATAAATAGAAAATAACAGTAAGGTGAGGTAAGTGCCCTCAGGGTGGACAGGAAGACTACCTGAGCTGATCTTGCACATTCTATGAAGGTTTCCTGGAAAAAACGAGGTTCAGCCAAGACTTAATGAATGAGTAGAGGTTAGTCAGATGAAGGGTGTGGGTGGAGAGCATTCCAGGCAGAGAGAAAGGATATCGAAGTTAAGAAAGAATCTGCGCCGTTCAATAAAGTGCATGTTGTTCCTTGTGGATGTTGAGACATGAGACTGCAGAGGGAAGCAGGACCTTTGTTATTGATTAAAAAAAAAAAAAAATTTTTTTTTTAATCGCAAAATTGGGAGCTTAAAACAGCACATACGCATTCTCTCAGATTCTAAAGTGCAGGCACAGCTTCTCTGGGTTCTCTGCTTAGGTTACAATCCAGGTACCCACTGGGGCTGTGGTCTCATCAGAGTTGCAACTAGGGAAAGATTTGCTTCTAAGCTCCCTCAAGTTTCCTTGAGGCTGCAGGATGGAGCCTTCAGTTTCTTGCTGGAAGCCACTCTGAATTCCTAGAAGCTATTTGCACCTCTTTGCCTTGTGGGCTTTTCCAATAAAGGGGCTTACTTCATGGCATCTACTTCTTCAAGACCAGTAGGAAGAGTCTGTCTGGTATGCCTGCCAGCAAGACAGAGTTGTATATATAGCAACATAATGGTGGGAGTGACTCCTATCACCTTTGCCATGTTATTT
>NW_012150952.1:5521071-5589737 GCF_000956105.1 Propithecus coquereli
GCCTGGAAAATACTGGAGAATCACATGATGGCTAAAAATAAGCACATCCTCTCCAGCAGGGACAGTAAGCAGGGCAGAAGTAAGCCAGTACGCGAAGGCTCACACTCAGTGCACATGCGCAGTGCTGTCAGGCTGTCAGCCAAGACAGGCGCAGGTTTTGGGATCGCCGGTCAGCAAAGAGAGGTCCTCAGGCACTGCTCACTCTGTGCCGCAGCAGCCACGCCCTCAGGGGCCTGCGACCTCCACTGTGCCTCATTGGTACACTCTCCCAGGGCCGAGGCATTTATTGCACTGAAATGACCCCTGAGCAGTGGATTGGGAGGGACACGGGCTGACTCACAGCTCTTGTCACTGCCTGTTTTTCCTTAAGCCCTCCCCTTGGAATCAATAGCAGATGCTATTGATCACAGAATGTCTTTTTGTTGCTGTTAACATTGCAAAACATACGTTGTGTGAAATGGCTGGACATTTGGTGACTGTTCTATAGGGTACAGAATAGGATTTTCTAAACTATAGCATTGAAAGTACTTTACCAAAAACATAACAAAACTTGCCTTGAGCACTCACTGCTCACACCCAGGGGAATTGTCCGTTAGTCCCCTAGCTGGCCTTTCTGCATCTACCCTCACCCCTTTTGTCTGTTCTCAACACAGCAGGCAGAGTAAGCCTTTTGAAGCCAAAGTCAGATCATGTCACTCTGTTCAGGGTCCTGCACCAGCTTCCCTGTACCCTGAGAAAGACAGCGAGTGCCTACGAGGGCCTGTGTTACCTCCCTTTCTAGTACGTCTCTGACCTTCTCTTCTCCTGCGATGTCCCATGCTCCCTCTGCCCCAGCCACCTGCCCTGGCTCCTGAGCAGCTACGGCAGGGCCTTTGCACCACCATAGGCCTCTCCTTTGCCTGGTCTGCTCTGCTCCTGGCTCTCCAGACGGCCACCTCCCTCCCCTCCCTCAGATCTTGGCTCCAATGTCACCTTCTCAAAGAGGCTTCGAAAGGAGAAGGTTGCTCCTGCAATTGGCATGTCCCTTGCAGGGATCCTGGAATTTGTGACTACGGAGTTGCTACAGGAAATGTTGGTTTCCGTGAGGAATGACACTTTCGAGCCAGGGTGACCCTCACACATGCCTGGTGTGGACCTTGCCCCCTTGTGTCTGTGCTGGAAAGCTGCAGGACTCCCTCAAGAGGGGCACCTAGTGCTGGCCCGCTGGTGCTTGGTGTCCCTGACCCCTCTGTCCTTCCGAGTGGCCTTCAGCTGAGTGTAGCCCATGGAAGCCCCCTAGGTCTGAGGTGAGGAGTTGAAACTGAAGAAGGACCCACACTGGAAGCTCAGGCATTCCCTGTAATTCCTAGTGGAAATTACCACCCACCCCACCAGCCCGCTCTGCAGCTCTCTTGTCCACAGCACTTATTTCTAGTTTTCTCTATCACTTACTGATTTATTATATTAGTGTTTATTGCCTGGTTCCCCCGTTAGAATGTAGATTCCACAAGGACAGGCATCTTTTGTGTTTCATTCATTGTTTTATCCCAAGCGCCTATTAGCTTGCCAGATACATAATAGAGTTTTAATAAATATTTGTTGCATAAATGAGTGAATTAGGGTAATTTAGAAGGAGCAGAGACTAGAGCTACCACACACTGATTTCTGAGACAGAGACTGCATGGAATGGAGGGAACTTATGCCTTGGAACCCATTGGTGGGTTATGGGTTAATCAATTTTTATAAAGATTTTTCTTTAAATAAAAATGAGTCTTATTTTCTTATTATTTCAGCAGTTTAGATTCTATTTTGCCAGTGTCCAGAAATGGGAAACCAGTGTACTTTTGCATCATTTAGTTGAATCAGGTCTCATTTGCTGAGTAACAATAGGTATGTAAGCTACTATTTATTGAGCACTTACTATATACCAGCCTCTTGTGTAAAAGCTTTCCCCGTATTGACTCACGGACTCCTCCCAACTCTGGAAAGTCAGCCCTGCTAGTCCCATCTTAAACTTAAAGCACACAAGGTGGCAGCGAAAGTCACACCACTGGCAAGTAGTAGAGCCAAGCTCCCAAAGAAGACCATCTGGCCGCAGAGCCCCTTCTCAACCACTGCCCCCTACTGCCTTCCTGCAGACTGAAGCAAAGGACATCTGGTTCCACACCAGGTCTTCATTCTCGCTGCATATGGAGCTGCCCACTTTCACAAGCTGATACCAAAGTTGTGAAAAAGGAGGGGCAGCCAAACTTTGCCCAGGCTTTGTTGCTAAGAACAGAGGCATAAGGGCTGTGGACTGCTGATTGCAGAGGGAGAAAGCCAGCCTCCTAATGGTCTCATGAATCAGAGCTTCCCAGGACCCTGCAAACATCCCATTTGGACTGAATTCTGGCCACTGAGGTGCTCCTTTGGCCTCCAGAGCTAAACAAATGACAGGATCTAGGAGTGACGGTATGGGGCCATTTTTGAAGGAAAGGATCAGGTCTTTATTACATTGGCAGCAACCAGGACCATGTAGGACCTGTCAATCACATTGCAGTTTGAGGGCTCTGGTGTCAGCGTAGTCACTGAGGAAGTCCTCTTCCCGCGGGAATTCATTCTTCCCATCAGTCTAGCCCATGCCCTTTCCCTCAGCAGTGACCCTCCTTTTTTTAACCAAACTCATTATCTCGGTTAAAAAATAAAATCATTTGCCAAGGTGAAGAGAATAGGAAAGTGATGTCGGGTCCATCAATGGATTAATCAATGCAGATATAATGTATCTTCTGCCATAGTTTTTTGGTGGTTATAGGGGTTTTTTTTGTTTTGTTTTTGGAGATAGGGTTTCGCTCTGTTGCCCAGGCTGGAGGGCAGTGGCGTCATCATAGCTCACTGCAACCTCCAACTCCTAGGCTCAAGCAATCTTCCTGCCTCAGCCTCCCAAATAGCTGGGACTACAAGGCACATGCCACAAGACCCTGCTAATTTTTTATCTTTTTGTAGAGATGGAGGTCTCACTATGTTTCCTAGGCTGGTTTTGAACTCCTGGCCCCAAGCAATCCTCCTGCCTGCTTCAGCCTCCCAAAGTGCTAGGGTTACAGGCCTGAGCTACCGCCCTCAGCCTCTTGGGGAAAGTTTTAACTGTGTGAGGATTAATGGGAGTGGAGTGGGGAGGGCAGTGGCCTCCCAAAGTTTGGAAGACATTGGAAATGACCAGAAGAGCAGCGGCCTCTTGAGAGTGTGTGCGCACACGTGCTCATGTTTTTAATGTCTCTGCGGTTCTTGTCAACAGCATTAATGTCATATTTTTAGTTCCTCTGTTTATGATTTTGGCAAAAAGAATATAGCAGATTATGTGAGGAGAATTTCTAAATTCCAGCAGAGCCCTGGCCATGACGGATAAAGCCAAGTACACTGCTTTTATTTGCTTCGTCCTTCTGAACCCATTGGGCCTCATATGCCCAAAATGTTGTGGCATTTTCCATAAACATTAAGCAAGCTAATTATTGACATTAGACACAGCAATGCTCTGGCTTCACTAAGGCAATGAATCAGGCCACTCTGTTTTTTTTTGTTTTTTTTTTTTTTACAACTATGGTTAAAATGTCTCAGAATCATACTTATACCCTAAATCCTAAAGGCATTAATTAAGACACAACTGCTCAAAGACTAGCATTGTAAATCATGTCCATATCCAATGAGTAAATTCAAAGAATTACAGGGACGTGTACAGAATTTATGCTTATTTTCCTCTGCTTCCGAAACTCCTTTTTATTTTGAAAGGGAAAATTAGGGAGGGAGAGAAAAGCTTGAGGGCAATACGATGGGCTTGTTAAACAGGGCCACCACTAATTATGTTCTCAGGACATCATCAAATGCAGCTGGGAAAAAAATTGAAATGTTTGAATCAGCTGCAAGAAAAAAAAATCTGTATCTGTATTATAGCCAAAATAGGTGCACTCTCTGCAAAAGCCATTATGTAAGTGTTTTCCACATAAGCATCATTGAGCCCAGAGGCATGGGAAGGTACAGAAGTCAAATCACTGGCGGAGCAGGGGCATGCTTGGAAGCAAGAAGACAGCTATTGAGAACCTCGGTATCTAAAATTTGGGATTGGATGCTATAAGGACATTATTGGATCAGTTCACAAGATAGGAATACAGACGGTAGCTTATGTCAAAGTATTATGTCAATATTAAGTTTACAGACATTGATAACTATACAATTTTCCGATAATGTCCTTGTTTCAGTGGTCAAAGTAAGTGGGGAAAGAGTATCTGGCAGCCCTGGAAGCTGGGTACACTAGAGTATGGTTGTTTCAGAGAAGACAGCAAGACCTGTTAATATAAAGCAAATAAACAAAGACTAGTTCTTAACTTTCTAGAGAGGATGCTCTACTTTAGGGTATTGTCTACTGTTTATCCTAAAAAGCAAAACATGAAATCATTGAATGTAATGAGGACAAAAGGTTTCATTTTTATACATTTAGTATTTGTTAACCATGTGACAGCTGTGAGGGGTAAATTACTTCTGTTTCAAATTGCAGCTTGTGATGATTTAATGAGCCCACTTTACATTTATTTGGAAATGAGCCCTTTTAGTTTAACCCTTAACTGTGGTGGTGGATTTTTTAAAAAAAAAAAAAACAAAAAAAAAAAACAACTAAACCTCTGAAGATACTGAGATCTTTCCCATGTCTTTCCTGTTCTTTAATTTCTCCACTTTTATTCCTTTGAAGGTACAAATGTACAGTTCACTAGTGCCTAACACTTATATCCTCATGTTATCATTTATTTTCTTCTGTTTTTGGTTTCTTTCCAAGTAACTGAATCAGAATTTCAAGACCCCTCTAATTTTAAATATCAAATACTAATTACCTACTTGACCTATTATTCAATTTTTAAAATGTGTTTTCCATTCCACTCCTCCCTTTGTTCAGCCTGCACCGTGTCCCCCGTTGGCAACTGTGAAGGGCGGGGCGGGAGCTGTCCTTCCATCCCACGTGGGCACACAGGTGGTGGAGCGGCAGAGGACGCCAAGTCTGATTGTCACTGCCTTCCTCTTTCTCGTCTCAAGGGGACCCAGAAGGTGCATGTGTATATGCCAGCGTGAAAGACCTGGTCCGAGGCCCCTGCCTGACCTTTGCCAGATTCATGAAACACAGGTGCCATTTTAAGGCTGGGACTCTGCGGAGGGAGTCAGAGCCACACAGGTGTATCTCAGTTGGGCTCTGTCAACAGCAAGAGACGTGTTTCCTCAAGGGAAGGAAAGAAAACAGTTTCCCTGTGAGGCTGTGTGTAGCTGGAACTGGGAGAGCGTCTGTCCCTGCAGCAGCTCTGGCCTCCCTGCTGTGAGCCACGCAGAGGGTGTCCCCATGGCGTCTGTTCTCTCCCTGTGCAACTCTGTTCTCCCTGGCCGTCGTCCTCTGCTGCTTTATAGTCACTCTTCCCTGACACTGTGGCCTTGCCCAGGAGTTGGGCTTGCTACGACCCCTTCTGCTTCTTAGCAAACATTTCCTTTTTTTTCCAAGCTGCATTTGATGACATCCTGAGAAAATAATAAGTGGTAGCCCTGTTTTACAAGCAATCAGCTTCTGTTCCTTCCATGTTTTTTTCTTTTTAAATTGACATTGGACTGGGTAAGGCTGAATACCAGAACACCAGTGTGTCCGAGGAGCCTGGCTCGGTCACTGCAACCAGCCACCTCAGAGTTGCTCAACTGCCGTGGAAGGTTACACAGGAGGTGGGTCACGTGCTCTCTGGGGAAGCCCCCTCTGCAGGGCTGTGTCCCTCAGAAGAGGCCACTGAATGCGACATAGACTTGGACAGCCCAGCGCAAACCACTCAGAGTTAAGTGTTTATGACTGAACTTACCCACTCAACCTGCTGTCCCGATTCTGCGTAGGTAAGAGGCCTAAGTCATCGTGGAACGTGATCTTGAAAGGAAACCAAGAAGAGCTCTATTTCTACGAGGCTGATGGTTTTTATTTGGTTTCCTTCATGTATTGCTGGTTCTTCCTATCAGTGACTTTGACGTTTGGCAGGAGCTCCTTAAACTTTCCCTGGTATCCTTACCCTGGAGAGATGCCTCTGCTAACTGTTGTGCAATGAATTATAAAAACTGTTACTGGTTGTCTGTGGGTCAGGCACTGTGATTGGCCATGGGAACATAAGGTAATGGCCAAAACAGATACAACCCCTGCGTCGTGAGGCTTACACCTAAAGGGAGGAGTGAGCATTAAAGAGACAGCTATACCATTGCAGTTGGTATGTGCTATGAAGAAAGTGTCTGGGTTGCTATGGCCTTCCAGAGGAGGTGACATCTGCGCAGAGGCCAGAAGGATGGTAGACCCAGTCACTCAAAGGAGGTGGGGGGCAGGTAGGAGGGAGAGTGTTTAAGGCAGAAAGAATATAGCCTGATCACACTGGGTGATCTTGGAGTCATAGAACACTGGCTTGTTCCTGAGAACGTTGAAGATGCCACACCTGGGAATTCTTAGGTGGCTGTAGCTCCCACAAGACTGAGCTCCTTGGGGAACAGAGTCTGCATCTTAGTCATCTTAGAGACCTCTAGTATGTGGCCCGTGGCAGGCATCGGTGTATTAAGTAAGGGGTGTTGATCATGGATAGTCTTTGTGCTGCTTTCTGTTAGACTTTCTTTATATTAAAATTTGCTGTTTTGCTTATTTAAAAGTGTGAAGGAACTTGGTTTTTCCCAAGCTGCCTCCCCAGCTGCTAGGCGGTGGCTGCGTCTGAGAAGGCTCTCTGCCAGATGAGCGTGTCCACACTGTGCGTCCCCTACCCACTCCCCCACGTGGTTTTCTTTGCCTGGCTGGTTTGGCCTCTGGTTAGAGAATCTCGTCAATGGGATACAGAGGTAGTTTCCAGGAGTGTTTGTAGAGGCTGCTACAGAGATGGAGGGTCCGTACAACTATGTACCAGCCACAAATAAAGCAAAACATCAGCTCTCTAGAATCCCTGGGAAGCTCTTCCGCAAAGGTGAGGTTTCCAGGGATCTGCAGATTTATCTTTTGAATACTCAAACTATTTTAAGGCATTCTTAATTCAACCATTCTCATTTTAAAGTATATTTGGCATTTCCCTGTATTTTTAAAGAACATTCTTTTTTTTTTCTTTTTGACAGAGAGGCACGTATTTTAAAGGCTGTAATGCTGTCAGTGCTTCTCGGGGGTGTGCATGACTTGCCTCTGTAACTGACTCCAGGCACCTGAAGACACACAAATATAAATTTTATAGTCTTCCTGTTTGCTGCTTTGTAATTAGGATATTGGTTGAAACTTGTAACTGCTGCCACATACCTGCCTCTTTCTAATCCGCTGGTACTGATAAACTATAAAATTAGAAACCACATCACTAGACTTTATTTACTTGTTCACGTACTTACTTTAAACATTTGTTCCTTAACCAAATACGTGTTCAGCCAAGCATTGTGCTGTGCTCTGGGGTTAATAAGACGTGTTCCCTGCCCTCCTTACCTCCTAGAAGAGTAGCAGGGGAAGGAGGGGTGCAGTGGGGAAGTGGGCCAACAGGAGCACCTGCACCAGATTGAAGGCGGGGACAGCAGAGCTGCCACCACCAGGGGCTGTGTTCAGAGGAAAAGGAGATGGGTGGGCTGCAGTGATGATCTGGAATTTCTTAAATCGTGAAGTACATAAACTTCATTGCATTTACATTGTGACTTCTGTTTTGGCCACATATGCCATTCTCGCATCTGTACCGTGTTCTGGATAGTGAGAGTCTTTCATGAGCTGAGCTCCAAATAGGTAAGGTCTTGCCTGAAACCGGTGGTCTTTTTTTTTTTTACTTTATATCATTATTAGCAATGCCAAGTGGATCACTCGCTTAAGGTGATGAGCCCCTAGATCTCCCCATTACAAAGGTATGTTTTTCCCCTTTATAGTGAGGAATTTGTAGGATAATACCTTGACACGCGTAAATATTTTGTTCCCCGAAAACCTCTCACCTAAAGTTTGATGAACCTTTCCTGAATCAGTTACTAATTATGGATGTTGCAAAATTATAATTTTTCTAGTTCTAACATTTCTTCTACATTCACTGGCTGTCAGTGTTATGTAGAGAAGATCTTTATATTCTTTCTCTCCCTGTCCCTGTCCTCCTCCCCCCTCATATCATAGACTGATAGATTTCCATTTATCCAATGCATTACAATAAATTCCAGCCGTTACTCTTCCTGATATGCAAACTAAACTATCCCAAGTGTGACTAGGTGGGAGCCCCTTTAAGCCGGCCCGTATGTCCTTTTGACCTTAATCCTTGAGTACATCCTTGCTTTTTGACACAGGGTATCCTAAGCTCACCTCGAACATTCCCTGCCCCATCCCTGGAATCAGCTATTTCTCCAGAAGCCCTCTTATTGCAGAGTAATATTTAGAAACCAAGATTTGGGCACCAGGAGTGCTCTCTGCTATGGAGATGGCATTGCTCCTAGGCTCTTTCAGTGGCTAAAGCTAGGAAATACATTAAAAGAGAAAAAACATACATTCATATTGATATTTCATCTAACGTATTAATCTGTTACAAGGTCTCTTGTTTGTTAGAAACTCAGTAGAGCGATTGAGTTTATCTAAAAGGCTTTCCTCTTAAAAAATTTAAAATCCTTTTGTTTCTGTTACTCTTATCTCTCTGGAGAGAGAAGGGACAACTGCATTAACTTCACATTACTTGAGGCAAAAACAGTGCTCACAAAGGTTAAATAGATTGCCCAAGACAACACCATCGTTTCATCGTGTGCACTTTTTCTAAGCATATTTGTACTCCCTTCTGCATGGGAAGGGATCACTGGAGGTATCTCTTACAGTTTAGTAAATTCCTTTTATGTCATACATATGCTGTATATCTAAAAAACATTTTTCATGTTGCCAATATGTATAATTTATTCTGATTGCTTTCAGGCGCGGCTAAATCCAGTCCAGCATCTAAACCAGGATCCACACCTTCTCGTCCCTCCTCAGCCAAAAGGGCTTCATCCAGCAGCTCAGCATCCAAGTCTGATAAAGATTTAGAAACGCAGGTCATACAGCTTAATGAACAGGTAACTCCTCGTGCCTGGCCGTGGCTCTGGGAGCAGCAACAGACGTAAGCCGTGAGGGGCCAGACCCCTTGGCTGGGATAAGAGAAAGATGAGGTGTAGTCAGTGGGTTCAAGCAAGTAAGAATAAAAAGAATTGTTCAGGAAGGTGAAATCAGTAGCCCATGATGAATAAAAGATGGTAATCACAAATCTCAAAGCTGTACATTAAGACGGCACAAATGGCTCACCTTGCTGCAGGCTTGCAGGCCACCCTCCCCTCCTCTATGTCTCAGTGGCTGTCATGAGCTCCAGGCTGGACTGTGGCCCATCCCGCCCACTTCTGGCCAGTCTAGGCAGTGATAAAGGCCGCTTTAGGGTTAGTCTGTCTCCCTTTCTTTCCCTCCCTTTTTTCTTCCTTCCTGTTTTTCTGCAACTATTAGTTGAGCCTGTTCTATGTGACAGATAACTGTGCCACATGCTAGTATTACAATGGCAGCAAGATAGAGGCCCTCCCTTCCCTCACAGCACTCACAGGCAGCAGTTGCACACAGTAGGTCATTACACAAGCAAACAAAATCCTGACACTTCCACAGTGGCAAAAGTTGGATGCTACAGGAGCACCAAACCCAATATTGGGGGGATCTGAAAGGCTGCAGTTGTGTTTTAAGGAGAACTTTCCTTTTTATCTCATATTCCTTACGGATACAATAAATCTAGCTCCACTGTCTTTGAAATTGTCATTATAAAATCTTAGGTACACTTTCTAATGATAGCTAATTTTGCCTAAGATTATATACACATAGTTTAATAAAACAGTGGGTAGCATAGTGCCACTGCAGAAGCCCCCCAGCCTCCCCAGGGTGTGGAGGAGAATCTCCTACCCTGGCTACCCTGCCGCTGTGCGAAGAGCTTTTCTTCAAGGTCCTCAGGTGGTTCTCAGCCACTCACGGGGCCAGTCCTGGTGAATAATATGATTCTCGATGAGCCAGCAAGAGTCTAGAAACAATTTTTGAGATAACTGTATATTTGCAATCAAGAATCTAATTTAAAAGCAGGCAGTTGCTTAACCCAGGGCGTAATTCTGATCACTTTCATGAGAAAGGTAAAACCTTAAGTCATCCAGTGGGTAGGACTTGGATTTAGAAACTGTGGAATGTTCTAATTACCCGCTGATTGTCAGTTTGAGCCCATAGAGAGTTTCCAGTAATGACTTCTTGGATAAAAGGCAGTAAAGACAGCTGTAATAAGCCGTAATAAGCCTTGGGCCTAAGGCTCCAAGCAAATCAGAGTAGACCTAAGAGTCAGGCGGTGGGTCCGTGATGTTTTGGATTTCCAGTGGGCCTTCCATATCCTCAAGTTCCACGTTCGTGGATTCAACCAACCATGATGGAAAATATTTTGAAAATATAAAAAATAACACAGTGATAAAAAATAACAACACAATGATAAAAACTAATACAGTATAACTGCTTACATAGCAGTTACATGGTGTGTTTTATTGTAAGTACCCTAGAGATGATTTAAAGTATAAGGGAGGATATGCATGGCTTATATGCAGATACACCATTTTATATCAGGGACTTGAGCATCTGTGGGTTTTGATAGCTGAGGAGAATGTCCTGGAATCAGTCTCCCTCGGATGCCAAAGGACAATTGCTTAACTCTTTTCTCCTAAGGAGTTCAGATTCTTTTGATATCTCTATTATCTCATGTTTCTTCATGACCCCTCTCCTCTCTCTCCCTTCTCCACGACACCCAGGTTCCCACCCCTTCAGCCCAAATTATAACCACATGGAAACCTCTAGGTCCTTCTCATCTGTCCCTCTCTCCCTTGCAGCCTGCCCCCAGCCAGCCCCCTTCCTGTCCTTGGGGCTGGCTCGAGGCCTCCATGAGCTCTCCATCACACAAAGAGCCTTCCATCCCCAGAGGATGCAGACCCCGAAAACGCCTCAGCTAAACCACCCTGCCCTCCAAAATGCACGCCAGAGGGGACAGAGAGAGGAACAATCCAGGGATCTTCCTTGTTATAATCCCTTCATTGCTTCCAAAAGGCCTCCCTCCCCCTTCCTGCCCCCCCATGCCTTCCCATCCAGGAGGAATGTGCCTGCCCCCTCCCCACCCTCCCTCACAGGGAAGGCCTGACACACCCAAAATTGTGAGTTCATCAGTCGGCAGGTGTTTACTGAGCACTTACTGCGCATTCATCTCCATGGTTGACTGTCACTGCTCTCTGCATTCTCTGTCCTTGAAGCCTACAGGATGTCCCCCGAGGCTGGCGGGGGCCGACAGGTATCACAGTGTTGGAACTGAGAACCTGGGGTGAGCAGAGGCTGAGTGAGATGCCGAGGCAAAGGGTGCATCACAGTGGCGAAAGGGAAAGCGACAGGGCCGTAAACCTGAAGGATTTTCGTTTGCTTGGCCGCCTGCTTTTCCTCGGGCAATCTCCCGTGATACACTGTAGGGGGACCACTGTGCCAGGCAATTCCAATGACAGAGAGGAATCGAGAGACATAGGGGAGAAAAAGACATAAATAAAATAACGAGGGGCTCTTTCTGGCAGTGGGTTAGCCAACAGGAAGTGTGTTGGAGTCACTGGTCACTGCCGTGTTCAGGGACCGCTGGTGAGGGGTGATAGGGGGTGGGTTAGCCCAGGCAGAGACTGTGGCTGTCACTGAGAAGGCAAGGCCTGGGGGGACCTGTAGTCTGCGGACTCCCTGGGAGGAGCTGGGAGAACTGTGAGAGGAGGAGAACTTCCCCTCCTTGGCCTTGACTTCTCTCAAGGACCCATCTCCAGCATCTCCTCCATCGCATAGGCATCTGCCACGACGTGAGAGGGATGAGGCTGGCATCAGTGTTAGTGAGTGGACCTACGACAGTGGAATTTCACTTGCTAATTGATCTTTCATCATGTAAGTTAGCTACTGATGGTTTTTATCAGGGAATGTCTATAGCCGAGCACCTGTTACCTACTGCATGTGCAGTGTCACCAAAGCCTGACTTAGGCTGGGTATTTCCACGAAAGCCTCAGCTATTTACTCATTATACAGAGAAAACACTCAGGAGGCAGAAAAACCTAGTTTCCCTGGGTTGAAGTGTGCATGCCTGATCCAAGGGGAGCTCCCCGGGTTTTTTGGCCACGGAATCCATCTCAGCCCTGTGCTGGTGCCCGCAGATGGATCCGTGGCGCTTAGGTATCCATCCCTCTCTCCCTTGCAGCCTGCCCCCAGCTGGTTGGCGATGGACACTGCATGGGCTCAGTATGTGTTTGAATGAATTGGTAATTCCAGACAGATTAAGTTGCATGTGCAAAGGCCCAAAATTATTGGAAAGAGAGAGAAGAAAATTTTACATTCCAAATGTAATTTTGGGGCCAGGCCTGGTGGCTCACGCCTCACTTTGGGAGGTTGAGGCTGGAAGATCACCTGAGGCCAGGAGTTTGAGACCAGCCTGAGCAAGAGCGAGACCCCATCTCTACAAAAAAACATAGAAAAATTAGCCAGGTGTGGTGGTGCACACCTGTAGTCCCAGCTACTGGAGAGGCTAAACCAGGAGGAACACTCGAGCCCAGGAATTTGAAGTTACAATGAGCTACGATGACACCACTGCACTCTAGCCTAAGTGACAAAGTGAGACCCTGTCTCAAAAAAAAAGACTAATGTTTAAAAATCCTGTCGAGGGTGATTTTTAATATACTAAAAGACAGATTTCACCTAAGGAGGACGGTGAAAGACTTAATTTACTTCCTAAAGAATATACTATACATAAAAATAAATAAATAAAGGATATAAAAACAATGGGGGGATTCTCAGAGACCAGAAATGGGGTGACGGTTTGGGCCTGTGTGTAGTTGCTGTGCCCGTGGGAGTGTGGCAGCCCGGGATTTGAGACCAGATCCAGTGACACCCCTGTCAGAGTATCTTCAGCCCCGGGTGTCTGAATTGTTGGGCCCTCTCTTGACTTTTGCCCCTTTGCTTGCATGATCTCTGGAACCACCTTGAGAAGCTACACAGCCCTGGAAGGTCCTAGAACCAGAATTTAGAAGAAAAAGAGGGAATGAGAGCTGTTTGAGCGAGTGAATGGGGCTTCCACACCTGCCTGCCTTTCCAGTGATACACCCAAACCCCGAACTAGAGAAAGGGTGACAGATCCACTTGGCCAGACTTTCAGTGTTCCTTGTGTCACCAAGCTCCAATTTCTCGGTAGAGAGCATAAGTCTCTGTTTGGCTCAGTATCATTGGTGAAGGTGTCAAAAGCTAAGGGTGGCTCTTCATGCGAGTGATCTGAGGAAAGGGGGGTCCCCACCATACATCTAAATAGCCACACTTACAGCCTCTCTCTTTTACTTCTCCGCCCTCATAATCAGATTATGAACAAGTATTTTTAGTCCGTTCAGGCTACTGTAACAGAATACCGTACACTGGGTGGCTTATACACAATAGAAATTTATTTCTTGTAATTCTAGAGGCTGGGGAGTCCAAGATCAAGGCGCCAGCAGGTTCAGTGTCTGCTTGAGGGCCCATTCCTCATAGACGGCGCCTCCTCACACGCTGGAAGGATAACAGACTCCCTTAGGTCTCTTTTATCAGGGCACTAATCCCATTTGTGAGGGCTCCACCCTCATGACCTAGCCACCTCCCAGCGGCCCCACCTCTTAATGGCATCACCTTGGGAGTTAGGATTTCAACATATAAATTTTGGAGGGACACAAACTTTGAGACCATAGCAACAAGTTTTAGGAGAACAATGTGTTCCAGCCCATGTTAGCAAGAGAGGAAAATACATTCCCAGCCTGGGTGAGACCTTACAAGCAGAACGATCGCTCTGACCCCAGTTAATAAACGCTCACTTGACTGAAGGGAATGATTAGCATTCTGAGGAGACTGGACGTTTTGGCCCAGACTCAAGCTTCAAACAGCAGCCCTGTTGTTTGAAGCCCTCAGACTTACACATTGGTTATTTCTGCAGGTCTCTCTCTATATGTTTTGGATCTTTATTCACAGGTATAACTGGTCACTTGTTTCTTACACTGTATTTTGGGTTTTTCTTCTCCACCCTCCCTCCCTTGCAGGTACATTCATTAAAACTTGCCCTCGAGGGCGTGGAAAAGGAAAGGGATTTCTACTTTGGGAAGTTGAGAGAGATCGAGCTACTCTGCCAAGAACACGGGCAGGAAAATGATGACCTCGTGCAGCGAGTAATGGAAGTGCTCTATGCTTCAGATGAACACGTGAGTGTGGGCAGCCTTGGCTCCTGTGTTCTAAAATGACTCTTGGTCAAAGTGCAGTGGATCAACGTGCCTTAGATAACCTCCCCAGGACCTCAGTGAGAATGACAGCCCAGCTAAGCACATTTGAGATTCCCAGAGTAATAAACATTGTCATCACGATCCATTGGCCCAGGCCTGTGAGACATGCATTCATAAATTAATCTGGGAAGAGATGGGTGGAAGATCTTTGACAGAGAAAAATACACTCATGCAGCCAAATCCCAAATGGTTTTCAGCTCTCTGAGCAGGCGAGCAGTCAGAATTTATATATGGATTCTTCTTTCTTCATGAAAGATTGGAGTGTGGTTAGAGGAGAAAATAATCTAGATGCTTTCCCCATCCCCTTAAGCCCCACAACTGTCTGTTTTTATTTCAAAGCTGGTTGTCTTGGTTACTCGTGGCCTGGACAGACCAGAACTGTGGGACAACCCTTTGTTGCAAATACTTCTAGAAGGCCTCCTTTGTGGGGAGGACCTGCCACCAGAGTCAGTGCTCTTGTGAGCACCGAGGGAGACCCTGGATGTGGCTTTGGCAGGGTGATTGAAAGCAGATGTGAGAAGCAGGGGAGGAACAGAATCTCGAGAAGCAAGGAGGGGAAGGGGCAGGATAGATGGCAGAGACCGAGGCAGGTCACCCCAGGCCTGCCTGTGCCGGGAGGGAGCAGCCGGGCAGCCAGGCAGGAGCAGGAGCCCAACGGGGCTTTACCTCCCAGAGCGAATTGTAGGAGGCAAGTGACGAGGGGCTGGTTTGTGGAGCTTCTCCTCGTTCTGGGTTGAGTGCTCTCGGGCTCCCGGTGGAGCTGTGTGTGGGGGTATTCCCACAGAGTGTAGCAAGCCTTATTCCAGCTGAATACCAGGCACATGTTTGCTCTATTTATGACTCAAAATCCTAGCAGTGAAATTCTCCTAAACTGTGAGGAACCGTGTCTGGGGGTTGGGAGCTCACCACCACTTTTTTTTTCATTTCCCCCAGATTTTTTTTTTTTCTTTTTTTAGTGCCAAAGCAAGTACAGATTTTTTTTTTTTAACTTCTTTCTTGGTCATCAGTAGCTCAGAATGTGGATTTTGAAGTCCTGGGAATCCACCTGATTAGACCCCAAAAGCTGTGATGGCTTCACAAAATACAGCTCTCAATATTTTCGTATCTGATGGAAGATCAGAGGCGGATTTACAGTGTGTCTGCGTCTGTGACGTTCTCTAAGTACAGGGTGCTGGTAGCCTGTCAAGCACCGGATGAATTATGGTTACCCTCTTCACTAGCTTGTTCAGGGCTAAATTGAATGAGGTCTACACAGCGAGCAGTGCTGTCGTCTTTCTGTGATAATGCCTGCTGGTGGGAGTGAGGCTGGTGTGCAGTATCGAATCTTCTTCCCAGCCCTGCACTTCCAGCACAAGGGAAAACCTTCTGATTCTAACCTCAAGCCAGATTTTGTTTCAAGAGGGAGTCCTTGTGCAGAAGGACTGTCACCTGATAGTGAACTCCAGATGAGGAGTCCGCACAGTCCCCTGACTGCCTGGCTAAGGGTCAGCGGGCCACCTTGCAAGAGCTTTTGCCTCCTGAGTGTGGTTTCAGGGGATCCACCTACATGTTCTACCTTTCCCATTGCCACCACCCCACGCACACCCCACACACCCCAGTACCGCCCTGCTGCTGTCTGGATTCAGAGAGCCTTTCTTGCAGTGTATGTGCAACTATTATTAAAATGCAGACACCCCAGGGAGAAGTAATACTTTAAAACCTCATTAGTCATTATGACTGAATAATGGGTTTAGCACGTCCTGTCCTTGGACACCTGGAATGAGGCTTGAGGGGAAAAGGCCTAGGGCTTTATGTGTGTTAGCTTATTAGCTCCTTTAATGCTCTTGAGAATCCTATTAGGTAGATATTGTTGTTATCCCATTGCACACATGAGGGACACTAAGGCAATAGAGAGTTTAAATACCTTTCCCAAGTTCATCAGTGGCATAATTTCCATTTGAACCCTAAAGTCTGAACCCTAATTTCATGCTCTCCCTTCTCCAAGCCTAAGCCACCTTGAAATGGGATCATGACAGTAGTAATAGCTAACATTTACTGAGCATTTAGCATGTGCTAGTTATTATATTCATGTCCTACCTACATTTCTGACCTTAACCCCATCCCTGTGGGGGGGGGGGTGCTGAAACTTACCCACATTTTAGAGATGAAATTACTTGCCTAGCAACTCACAGTGAATAAGCTCCAGCAGTAGGATTTGAACCCAGGTTTATCTAACTCAGAGCCTCAAATCTTAAGGACTGTGTTACCTTGCTCTTGGCATATTGGGTGCCATGGGACAAGAAGAAAATAAAAGTCATACTACTTGGGGAAAACCTCAAGACAGACTGTCCACTGGAAAGTCTTCAATTAAACACACCCTGTGGTGTGAAAAGGGAAATAGTCAAATTCCTACCTGGATTTGCTCCAAATAACTCCCCAGAGAGAAAGACCATTTAAGTGTATGCTAAGGAGTATCCAAAATCCAAGAGGAGAATTACTTAGAGTACCCAATTAGAATCTGGAAGAGAAAATATTAGCCTTAACATAAACTGCATGTATGGGTTACCAGAACAAAATCTTCAAATGCAATTGCTGGCTTAATTTTTCTAGTTCCAGGATATTTTTTTTTGTTGCAACTTTGCATCTGGAAAACTCCCAAAGAGACAACATCAGGCTATACTGAGTATTCTACAGAGAATAAACTGTTTGTTCTAGAATATGCCAGGTGTCCTTGTTTAGAATACGACAAGACCCATTTTTTTTTAACCTTGGTTTTTGTGCAGAAAGAAAGAGAAGACTGCAGTGTGCCTGGACGCTGTGCTGGGTGCTTTCCATACGCGGCGTGCGCGCGCGACTCTGCTGAAGAGGCTCGGGAGCAGCTAGCCTGCTCTGCTTTCTGCTTCCCCCGCTAAGGTTCAAGGAATCGTCTTAGATATCGTAAAGCCTTCAAGCGTTTGCCTTTCTCCCTGCGGATAACGAATCCTGTTTCTCTGGCAGCCTCCCAGAAGCCCAGCCGGGTTCCAGCACTGGGGGAGTGAGCCTTGCTAAAGCGTCCACCCTTGCCCGCCTTCCCTGTGTGTCTGTGGTCTGGAAAGGCGTCACTTTTCTAAAAACTGCTTACGAGGCCTCCATACACCCCCGCTGCCAGCTCTGGGAGTCCTCCATTTGCCCCACCATGCTTGACCCTGACGCTGTGTCTTGTTTTCAGGCCATTCCCACACCCCGGTGGCGGGTAGAGTTGCACCCATGTGCGGGCGTGATGCACATGGCGAATGGGAAGAAATGTCAGCACTTTGTTCGTGATGCTGTTGGTGCGGCTGTGCGCACAGATCTGCAGTGGCAGCGATGTCTGGTTGCCTCTCGTAGGGTCCTCCTTGAGGTGCTAGGAGGCTGGGTTTTGTAGCCCATGCTCTGCAGTTAAACGCAGGTGGGCACACGTTGACGTTTCAGGCAGGCGTATTTGCCGGAGGGGATCTCTTCCCCACCCCCCAAGTGACAGCTTAGCACCTTTATTTAGTGATGATTGGTCTCTGATTCTTGTAGTCAAGCCACCCTAGAACATGATGTTTGGAAGATGTGAAAATCCGGATGGGAGTTTTGAGTAGGGAAGTCCACAGAGGTGTTTCAATTCCTAATTATAGAAATGTAATAGAAGTTTCCAGAGCAGATCTTTATCATTTTCATTTTGTTTTCCCCTAGTACTTAACTTAGGGCCACAAGTGTCTAGGCCTAGTCATTGGCTACCTGCTCCCTCGTGGAATCTGTCAGCTGAGGTGCACCAGCTTATAAACACTTGTTTGCTGAGGTACTGGCTGCCATGGAAGCCATTGTTAAGGACTGTTTCTAAAGACTGTTTCTCCTTCAGCCAACACTGTTTGGATGTGGGCTGTGTTTCTGTCACTGGAATATTTCTGTGACTGGACTAAGCACTGGGTATATAGAAAAAGACACAAGCTCTCTCCCCCACCAGCCCCTGAGGAGCTCACGGTCCCGGCGAGGAAGACAGACAGGGATGTGACTAGCTGGAATATGTGTCAGATTATGATACATGTGATAATGCAGACATAAATAAACTCGTGCGGGGAGCAGATAAAAACAGCCTGGAGGACCAAGCAGAGACTTCGCAGTGAGATGGCATTTGTGTTGCATGCTGAAGGACACTGGGAATGACAGCAGTTACAGAACTAAGCTCGAGTATTTTGCAGGCAGAGGAAAGAGCATGAACAAAGCAGAGACGGAAGAACAGCCGCTACAGCTGGCGAGAGTGGCGGGAGATGCCGCCGTGGAGTGCTGCCTCCCACGGCAGGAGCAGGGTGTCATCGGGGCTTCCCGAGGGCCCCTCGTCCCTCCTTTGTTCCCATTTCCTCCCACAGTGGCCAAGAGCCTTCTTCAAGACTGTCCTCCAACTTGCTTCTCTGTCTAATGATTATCAGAAGAATAAAGAATTGTAACACAGTCACTCACAGCTAAACATTTAGAAAGATGTGATGGATTGATATGCACGTATTAGAATTAACTGACACTCCACTACATTAGTCCCATATTTGGCATAGGTTTTGCCTGGCCTCCTACTTATATGTGGGATTAAGTTCTTCATTCTCATATAGGGCATACGAAAAAGATTTTTTTTTTTTTTTTTTTTTTTTGTGAGCCTACAATAGCATTGTGTGGGCTGGGAGCTCTCAGCTGTGATGTGTAATATCTCAGAATTACAGGCGTGTTCTGCCAGACTTCCAGACTGCCTTAATTTGCACCCCAAGCACTGGCAATCTATTGATAATCTGGGAGGTTTGCTCTTTAGGCTAGTAGTGCCCAGAAAGAGGGGTCCATGGTCCACAGTCCACAGTTCCTGCAGATGTACGACATCGTTGGTGGCAGTATCCTGTGACTGGGACATCAGCCCGGTGTGCGCTGGCAGCTGCACTTGGCCAGCTGGAGACCTCAGAGCCATAGACAAGGACAACGAACCCACCCACTCGCTGGACATGTTTGGAAAGAAAGCCCGGCCTAGTAGTTTCCTGGTCCTATAGCTTTTTACAGGTTCAACAGTTACTTGAATCCAGATCTTTCAACTTCAGCTAACTCCATTATCCCACAGTTAACTCCCAATTTTGATGTGAGCAAACAAGATTTTCTGTAAAATGTAAAACAGATCCTCATTTCTGAGATCCTTTCAGCAGTCTAACATGCACAAAAACAATTATGTACGAAAAGCGTACTTCAGGCCAGCTGAAGTTTGAGCGGTACAATATGGAAGACACCACACTAGCACTCAAGAGTTCAGATGATGAATAAAACAACATAACTCACCCGTCGGGGGCTCGGAGCCCAGCTGGAGAGACAGCTGTGTAGCCACCCAGCAGGAACACACGCAGGGCTGTAGCACCCTCCAACAGAAGCAAGAACCAAGGATGCAGAGCTTAGAGAGAGGAACCGTCAGTTCAGGGAGGAGGCAGTGAGAGAGGCTCCAGGGAGGAGTGGTGTTTCATAGTTCAGAGGAGCATGTGGCAGAACAGACAGCCGGGAGTGCCCTGTCCAGCGTTGCTGTTAAACTCCCACGAGCACTGGTTTCATTCTTCTTCCCCAGATGAGGGCATGGACTGAGGGAGGCCATTGACTGTCTCCAGCCTGGCCCTGTCCCAGCAAGAAATATTCTGCTCCCATGAGGGTGTGTGGTCTTCTGCCAGTTGAGGCCCTAACTCTTTGAGCTGAGAGGACTACCCTCACGTGTGCCAGGCAGAGGGCAAAGCTGCTTGCAGAGGATGCTGCCAAGACTGCAGCTGCAGCAATGCCTGGGGGCCCAGGGTCGACCTGGCAGAACGAGAGTAAAGAGGGGCTCAGAGATCAAAGAGCATCTGCAGTTAAGGAATCAGGGAGTGCAGGGGTCAGAAGGACGCATGGTCGGAGAGAGTAGAGGCTGGGCCTTCACATTCCAGAGGAGGAGCAGTTCCAGGTGGTGACACCAGAGGGTGGTCACAGGTGTGCGAAAGCTCACATTTACTAGATAATGTGCCTCTTGGCACAGAGCCAGCAAGGGACAGTGCCAGATTTGATTCCAGTCTTCAATGTGATGTCACTTTCTACTGTTGGTTGTCGCAGAAAGGGTTACTTTTCTTAAAATTATTTGTGCTTCTAGAATATACTTCAAAGAGTCCTCCCACTAAGAAATAATGATCACAGCTCACATTTATATTTACTACGCACCAAACACTCTTCTCGGCACTTACTTTAAATTACTAACTCCTCTTTTGGAGTCAATGAGTGCACTGATTCATTGATCAGTGAATTGGAAACTCTGTTCGTGGGGGCGCTTATCCCCAATTTTGCAGGTGAGAAAACTCTGAGGCCCAGCAGTTAACTCAGCAGTTAAGTCACGTGTCCAAACTCACACAGCTGTAAATAGCCAGGCCAGGATGTGAACTCCAGAGTCCATGCCTATAACCTTGACGTTACACTTACTGCCTCTCAGGAAATAAGCAGCGAGTGGCCTTGGCTGGTAGTCTGATTGTCCTGGTCATCCACTTGAACCCCCTGTGATTCCTCCTCTCAACACAGCACAGACTGAGTCCTGCAGTAAGTGAGGTGTGGCCCGGACGGCAGTAAGGCCCTGTTCCTGCCTCTGGTAACCTAGGGATCCAGTGGGGGAGGCCAAAAGATTCAAGACAAACAAGCTTCCAAATCAGTTTCCTAGCAGAGGAAGAAAACAAGTGCGGCAGGAGAAGGGAGAGAAGGAATTCTGGCTCGGGGATCTGGGGAGATGATCATACCGCGTGTGAATTGGCTACCAGCGGGTTCGTGCTAGGCTTCAGGAAGCGGGGGCAGAAGCCCTGCACCCTGACGGAGGGAGCACTGAGCTCCTCTTGATTAGCTGTGCCCCCTCTGCTTGGGTAAGAAGAGCAGATTATTCCTTGTGAGGTCAGAACGTGGAAGATTTGCAGACGTGGCTGACTAAGGCTGATGCCCCCTGGAGTCGGTGTCCGTGGTTTGCGTCACTGGGTTAGGCACAGCAGTAAATAGGACATGCGGTGCCAAGGAGAGGAATGCCTCACCTATCTGGTTCCCAGTCAATAAGCAGAAAGTATGCCAGAAAGCCTCAGGCACCCTAAATAGATGTCCCAAAGTCTTTGAGCTAAAGATCCTGAGCCTCCTTGTTGGGAGGGGCCTCCTTGCCAGGGCGGTCCCTGAACCATGGCTGAAATACTTTCCTGACCCTCAGAAATGCTAACAAGTTGCTTCTCTGGTGTCCAAGCCTACATCAGATTCGTAACAGATTATAACAGAGGGTCTCCTTCAGGCAGACATGACCAGGGGTGACCACCCGACACCCCGCAGGGGCCAGGGTGCCATTTATGTCACAGCAGCTTCATCCGTGGTTGTCATGACACTCGGGTCATTGTGTTGAGTTTACTCTTTTATAGAAGGGTAGAAAAGTGTGTAATGTGTTCTAGGAAGGTTTCCTTCCAAAGGAAAAGAAAAGTTTGGCACTTAAAGCCTGAGGACTGTGCTTTGGAGAATGATTTGTTCTTTGGAGGCTCAGGGAAGCTAAGGTGTCCCCGTGTGTGTCAGCCCCTGGGAGCTGGGGGGCATTTGCATGGCGAGTTGTGCCTAAGTTGTGCTCTCCATAGTCCCAAGACACCACATAGGCCGTTACCATGGGCTGGGACGCCACAGGGCCTCAGACACAGTAAGTTATTTCAGCTGAAACTTCTCCCCTGCCCCCTGCAGGAGGGCCACACAGAAGAGCCGGAAGCAGAGGAGCAGGTCCACGAGCAGCAGCTCCAGCAGCAAGAAGAGTACTGACCTGTCCTGGCAGCTCTTGACACTTCTTTTGTGCATGGGAACTTTTCTTCTGGAGAATTGGAACATGTGTGGCCTCAAGCTCAACAGAAACCAGTTGTTCCCAATCTGCCGTTACTATCAGCGCACTGTGCATACGCCAGCCACTGCACTCGGTTCCCATTTCCTTTGCCAAGATGTGTTAGCAGGCGGCCGTTCTGGCCACCTACCCAAGAGATCGTAGGGTCACATCCATTCAACTTCCCACTTGGCTGCTTGAGATTGGTTCTGCTCTTTCCTTCATTTCTTTCCAGAACAACTCTCCCCAACCCCAACACCACTACCACCACCCCCCTTTTTTTCCTGGTGTGAAACAATGGTAATTTGATCTATGGTATTTATATTGGCATTTCTCAACCCAGTGTCACTAGTTGTCACACGCATTTGTGGTGCTTTGATGTTTGCGAGTCTAACCTCTGAACGTAAAATTGGTCAAATAATTAATTGGAAAAAGGGAAACAGATACTTGATATGAAAGCCATAACGACAGTGACTTGTGTCATGGGGAAAAACATAGGGTCAGTTTTTCCCTCTACTCACAACACTAAAGGGAAAAAATAATGGATTCAAAGTTAGGAGTTCAGGGCCCAGTGAAGTTCATACATCAGCATGTTAGACAACCACACAGTATGTTGTTAGCTTTGAAAGACATTCACTTAAGGACAACACCATCTCAGATTTGTCCCCTCACCCTGTGCCCCTGCCTCCCCCTGCCCCGGGTTCTCATGCTGTTTTCTTTCTCAGGGTCCTCTTTGGTGGGCAGCCACTCTCCCCAAGATGTTGTCATCAGTCATCTGCAGTCCAAAGGGGGTCTGGATAGGTATAGATCTTCCTGCCTTGTCCCTCTTCCTCATGTGGGTTTCAGCCCCAAAACTGTCATTCACATTAGGGGACTCCTACTGAAGGATAGCTCCAGGGTGTGCAGCTCCGAGCTCCAGGGTTCTGTGTCATGCTCACGCTTGCTAGGAGGCTGGAAGTAAAGACCTTATTAATAGGAGCATAATTCCAAGGGAGAACCATAGTCCTGCAGTCCGGTGTTGACACTGAAATCACACAACAGAAAAACCTGTGACTCCCAATATCTTCCGGAATAAGGAATTTCCCCCCTTTAACACAAGGGCCCTCCTTGTCATTGACCTTTTGCTAAACCATGGCAATTCATAAATAGAGGAAACATTAATGAATTAAAGGCATTCCTTATTTTTTTAACTAATATTTGCACATTTTCTTAGTCTCTTTCCAAATCTTTGCCTTTTTTTTTTTTTCCTTCAACAGATGGTTTCCCTTCCTGGATCATTCATTTCAGTTGGTTTCTGACTTTAGATTTACTTTCACTTGTTATTTGACTTAGCAGGTGCAACAAAAACAAAAAACAAATGTGCCCACCCCACTTTCCGCTTAACTGAAAAGCTTAAAATAAATTTCTGAATTATGTATCATAAAGCTTTGAAATTTCTTTATTAATTGATGAAATACTAATTCTAAATTCTGGCATCGAAGCTTTTCACCAAAAGAAGTCTTTCCAAAATAAATCTTTTGCAGCAAGGTGGTATTTATTAAGTTCTATGTGGAAAAGATGGCTTGTATTTTTGAGATTATTACAACACACTGTGCGGAATTGGACAGATGTTCCATGGTGTTTGGTTTCCCTTTCTTCTCTCTCCTGCTCACTCTGCATTACAGCGGCAGCTCATTTCTCTAAGGCTGGACAGCCTGGCTCTCAGCAGTGACATCCTCCCACTCCTGGTCACAGGTAGTGGCTGTGCTATACGTAGCATCATGCTTCATGGCGTGTTGCCCTCCTGAGCCTGTTGTACTCATGGATTTTCTTTTTTTTTAAATAGCTGTTATAAAGAGGACACAATAAATAACTCCATGCCAATGATCTTTCAGTGGTTCCTAGGCCATTCTTCGCCTGCTCTGGACATCTCAGTCATACTCCTGCCATGTGGATGCCCATGAATGGGTAGCAGGGAGTCAAGATCCTGTCTTCTCCAGAAACCACTTAATACTGTATAACTTGCATAAGCCTCCCCGATGACTCTTGCTGGAACCACTCCATTTCTGTCCAGCTCCGCAATCTCAGCCATAAACCCTCTGGCCAGGTCGCTTAGCCTACAAAGAGAACTTTCCCTGGTCACCATACTCCATTCTCCTTCCTGAAGGCTTGGGCAGACTATTTATTTACTTAGAGAAGAGCTGTAAATTCCTCTTTCTGTCCCCATCTTACACATCTTCTGTTGTGCTGTACCCCAGAGGATGTCACAGATGCTTTGGGGAATCTGTAACAGCTGAGTTTCTGAGTCAGTCCACTTCGGCTCTGTGCAGACTACCACTCCTTTCCCCTGATGGTAGGACCCCATCGTTCTCTCATCTCGGCATTCGGAGCACACTTTGCTCTGTGGTCCCAGGTCACACGTCATCGGGCTGGGCTGAGAAGTGTCCCTAGGTGTGTATTCTGCTCCTCCCTCTCAGGAAGCCCAGTTTCATCCTTAGTTCCCCGCCACGCCCACTACTGGCCGGTTATAGCACTTCCACTGCTACCATCAGATAGGAAGTGATCGAAGCAGGGGGCAAAGAGAAAGCCCATGTTTATTCTAAGCAGAAAAGCAGGAAAAAAAAAAAAAAGACACAAACACTCTGTTGACCCGAGAGAAGTAAACTCCAGAAGGGAACCAAGAATTCCTTCCCTGGTGAGTATTTTCATTATTCCGTTAAGGTTTAATATGTATTCAGATTACTTTTACTAAATAGTACACCATAAAGCTTTTGTTATATATTAAATGTAAACTGAAAGGAATGTAAACATATGTATTGTTAATTATAAATATAGATAAGTAATGACATAATAGATGAAAAAGTCTTATTCAGATGTATCACATTCATTTTACATTACCCACCTATTGTTGCATGGTAGAATAGTATTTTGTCTCTGAATATGTGAATAACTTGACTTGCGTTGACCTTTTTACATATTTAATAAAAAAAAGCATATGTTAAAATTGGCCTGGATCTATAGATTCTTCAATTGTTATGCTAAAGCTTCCCTTTTCGGCGAACATGTGAGCATGAATAGGAGATTTGTGTGGATTCACACATCTACCCACATTCTGTTATGATTTACGCAGGGACAGGGATGTCTTTGTTTTTATTAATGGCAAATGTTTAACAGGAATTACAGATTAGTATTAAATATTTGATATCAAATGTAGCAGCTGTAACACCTTGTAAAAACTTTACCAAAATGATAATAATAATAGATAAAACATTGCCTTGGGAAACATTCTCCTTGTAAGCAAACAAAATGCTACTCCTGCAGGTCACCTGCTCCATCCGGACACAGCAGTGCGGGGCAGATAGGAACCTGGGAGAAGCAGGCAGCTGTTTCTAAGTAAAGCTTAGTGACAGAATGACCTGATTGGCAAAAGCTCTTTGAATAAGTGTGTTTTGCCCCCTTGTTTGTTGACTTTAAATGGTGATGATTTTGATAAATCATCACCATAAGCTACAAGTGGCATACAAAACTTAACAGGCACAGGAGTTGATGAAAAAAGAAATGTACTGAAACCGGCCCAGTGTGCCACCTGTGGAGACTGCAGTACAGGTAACAGTGGGACAAAGACATTACCCTGGAGCCTGCAGGTTACTGAGGTTCATCCGATATATTCCCATTTCACCGGAAGGGTGCCAGCCTTCCCTAAACTGCTTTCAAGCACCACCTAGAGGCCAGCTTTGTTTCTCTGCTAACCTTTGGCAACTATTTTCCATTTACTCGCCTGTGTGCACTTTTCTATTAAGAGAAGTGGGAAAATAACAGAAGACAAAGATGCTACCCCTCTTCTCCTTCTACATTCACCACCCTCCCAGCCCACTCTGGTACTTTTGTGAAGTCTGCGAGCCATCACCTGCATTGTGAAACCTCATCACACTCAAAGCACACTTGTGTTTCCCATTGAATTCACCAACCCTGGGGCTTTGAACACTAGAGCCTACACTTAGACATTTTTGCACAAATAATTGAAAATACATGTGATTCATCTTATTTAAAAAGCACACTGTTGGACTCTAGACCTGTCGCTGATGGCTCAAGTGTGGTGAAATAACATGCTTGTTCTATTGTATTAAATCTAACATCATCTCTAAAAATGCCATGTGTTGCTACTGGTATTATGGCTAGGCTCCTGAGTCCAGAGGCCTCCCCCAAAAAAGGTTAATGAAATTCTACTAAATTTGAGTTATAAAATGCCAATCCTCTAAAATTAAATACACCCCCTCCCTTAGTTTCTGACCCCTTATTCCTCCTTTTTACTGCTAGAACACAACTACCATGATCATTAGTAGGCTGCTATCACTAGTAAACTTTTCCTGACCCAGTTTCTCAGCACTGAGGAAATGCTGTCAAACAGCACCAGTGTTGCATCAGAGCTTCTCCCTGAATGTCTAACAACTTCTGTCTTGCTGAACTGGGAATGTATAAAAAGATGTTCTCCATTCATTAGAAGAGCTCTGGCTTTATTTGCCTAAAGGAAAGCAAAGCTGAAGAGAAAATGCAACAATCCCTGGAGAACACACCCAGCTCACAAGACTGACCCAGGGCAGACCCCCCAAGCTCTGATTTGGACCCCATGTCTTGTACGGATTAGGCTTGTTCGGAAGGTGTATTTGCTGAGCTGTGCTTGCTTCTGTGTTGGGTTTGGGAGTGTAGGCAAAGTGGAAGGCCCAGCTGCAGTTAATTTGTTGAATGCCATTTTCTTTCATTCCACTGAAGAAAAAAAATGCCAAAACTTTTTAGCTTGCCAAGTTTTAATTTCTTAAACAGGTTTCTTGTGGTATTTAGTAACACTTTTATCAAGACTGGGATAAATTAGGTATTTTTAAAGGGTAATGACATATTAATGTACCTTTGAATTTATGATTTTCAGTGGGAACTAGCCCAATACTTAAATGTGTTCTTTTCCAGAGAATAAAAGTTAAGTATACATTTCCTTTGTAGCAAACATCCCTCATATCTATACACTATGGTATTTCTTTTGTTCTTAAAGGTCATCTGTATAAAATAAATTAAAATTTGTAAAGATATGTTTATCTTATTCACTAAAAATGTTTTGGTCAAATCTAACAGTGTAAATGAAATTAGAATTAGCTTTAGAAATTAGAAAGTAATGAAAAGTTCTCATAAATGTGTTCAGAATCTTATTCTGACCCAAATTCATAGCTTACTACTAAGATGCTCTCTTCCAATCTGATATATTTATTATATGGCTGAAGTGTGACCTTCTACTAATGGGACAGTTTTTTACAAGCTTGAAACATTTTTAAGAAAAAGATCAGAGAAAATCAGTTTAATGTTAGGCTCTTCTAGGCTAAGCATTGTCAAGATAGGCTCAGGGTCATCTGAGGTTTTAAAAAAAAAGTTCAGGGAAGGAAAATAAGAATTTTACCTGAAAACGTTTTCAGTTTTTCTTGAGAATGGTTTTGAAATATCACAAGATGCTGCTCAGTTATACCTAAGACATCATCACAACATCCGAGGTTTTGTTCAGTTTGAATTTCTTAAAAATTTGGATAACTTTTACTTCAGGATGAGAAACATTCCTTTTAAACAAAAGATTTAATAGGCACAAAGTCAATGATTGTATTTGTAATACCCACAGTAGGTCTATTATAAAACAACTCAGACATAAGAATTTGTCTCTTCTGAGAATATAATGGTAGAAATTGACCAAAATGGTGTTGTATCGCCACTGTTTTTTTCTAAACAAAGACTCTACAGTGCAGATAATTCCTAGTCAGAACACACGATTTTGCTACGTAATAGCCAGTTTACAAAAGACTTTAAAATAGTACCTTGGCCCACATAGCTATATGCTCAACACAACATTGCGAAGTAGCCTCGTTTAGCCGCTAAGAAGAGAATGATTGTCATGATCTAGTATGCTTCATCGTGAAGTTCTGTTCCCCAAACTGGTTTCTGGGCTACTGTGAATGCATGTCCTATTTTCTTGCGTGACTGTGCTACATTCTACAAGGAAAAAAAAAAAGTGAATTTATGTACAGAAGCGCCCCCAAGCCCAATATGTGTGTGCTTCCCAGGCTAACCTTGTGGGCTTTTGAAAACCTGGAATGAGGGATCCCGAACAGTTGTGCCTTTGAAAGCTGCACCTATGCAGGCTTCAGCCCCCTGGTTAATTCCCCTAGCAGTTCCCCGTCAGTGGGAGTCCTGCCATATAGTTTTCCTTCTGAAGGAAAGAGAGGGGAAAAGTGGAAAAAGTGACAATGGTATAAGAGGCCCTCTTGCCTTCTAAGATATCTTAGGAATACTCCTGTATCCTCCAAGTCACTTGTTCCTGTTTTAGAAATAGCCTGGTGTGGGACTTGATCATGTCATTAGCCCAGATATGGCACAAGAGGAACAGACCTCGTCTAATGAGATTGGTCTGAGTCAGGAACTGTGCTCACTTTGTAGGACAGGCAAGGTTCTGGATGGGAAGCTGAAGGCTGCCAGAGGGCTGGCAGGGACTCAACGGAGGCTGCACCATCGGCACAAGAGTCACACACAGCTCCAAGTATTTTCATCCATCACATGAAGGGCTTTGGTCGTTTGACCCATTAACGTTGCTCCTCTGGAGAATCCATGCCCTGGAAACCAGAGAAGGAATTGGCTGCTGCTTCACAGAAAGGGTGTTCATTCATGGTCACGTTTCTTTACTTAAAGGATAGACGTATATGTTCAAGTGTTAACTCACCTGTCTCCCCAGGAAGAAACAGGAAGGGAAAATTACCAAATATGGCCTCGCTTTAAATATAAAACATATATCCAAGGAAGCTGTTAATACTACCTAAGAAAGACACAAAACAAATTTTTAAGCTCAAAAAGGCAAGGAGTGGGGGAAAGTTTTGGGGTTTTTCTTTTTTTTTTGAGACAGGGTCTCCCTTTATTGCCCAGGCATGAGTGCAAGTGGTGTCATCACAGTTCACTGAAACTTCAAATTCCTAGGCTCAGGCGATCCTCCTGCCTTAGCCTGCTAAAGAGCTGGGACTACACGTACGCACCACCACACCCGGGTAATTTTTCTATTTTTTGTAGAGACAGGGGTCTCACTCTTGCTCAGGCTGGTCTCGAACTCCTAACCTCAAGTGATCCTCCTGCCTCATCGTCCCAGAGTGCTAGGATTACAGGCATGAGCCACTGTGCTCAGTCTCCTCCAATTTGTTTTAAAAAGCTGAGCACCAATGTGGGCGAAGCACAGAAGTCAAAAGTTACCTTTTACTCTTAAAACATCATGTCACTATCCTGAAGTTATTCTAATGGGGCTCTATAGAAAGAGGCATTCTGAGTCCATTACATTTAGGTTCTACCTAGTCCAAAAAAGTAAGCTAAAGCAATTTGCGTATTTTTAAAAGCAGTATATTACCTCTAAAAGTGAGGAAATCAGAGTGAAGGGAAAATAAGGAGAGAGGGAAAGATAAAGCCAGAGGTCTGGTTAGTAGCCTTACGCATGCCCTGCGTTCTTTTAGATTTCCCAGGACTGACAGAGAAAAAATTACCTCTGAGCTTCCTTGTAGCCAACACCGAGAGGGAAGTACATTTGGCCCTTGGTATCCACAGGTTCTGCATCTGCATGTTCAACCAACCTCGGATCGAAAATATTAAAAAAAAAGTAACAATTTTTTTTTTAAATACAGTGTAGCAGCTACATATGGTCCCTGACTTACAATGGTTCAACTTAACGATTTTTCAACTTTACAGTAAGTCGAGAGCATCTGTATTTACATGGCATTTACATTTTCTTAGGCATTATAAGTAACAGACATGCTTTAGAGCATGCAGGAGGATGTGCGTAGGTTATATGCAAATACTACACCATTATATATCAGAGACTTGAGCATCCTCAGATTTTTGGTATCCGCAAGAGTCCTGATTAAAGTGCCCATAAGATGAAAACAAGTCCATTACTTAGGAGTACAGGTCTTAGCCTAAGAGAAATTTCTCCATGGCCCCTCCTGGGAAGAAATTAAGTGATGCAGGGAGCCCAACCTTAACAACATCTCACAGCAAATACAGTAATGCCGTGGTAGACCTGCTTCCAACTGTCCCTGGTGACATGATGTCAGGATGCAGGGCGGTCAAAAGCAATCTACCGGGGATGGCACTGTCTGCACATGTAAACAGCTCTGGGGGCAGGGGTCGGGCTCCATCCCTGGTAAACCATGGAGACCAAGAGGAATGGTGCAGGGGACCACGGCAAGTGCTACTTCCTGCAGCCTAAGTTTAGATAAATACTGAGAGGCAGAGTGTGACCCCTACCAAGCTCTTAGAGGACAGACGCTGAATGCTGCTTATCAAGACTTGGTTCCTTTCCCAACAGTCAGCAAACTTAGGGGTGGGGCTGCTCTCAGCTGAGGGCTGAGGACCCAGCCAGGACACAGGCCACCCCCCTGCCACGCAGACAGGAGAGAAGAGGGCTATGGGCAGGGTCACTCTTTTCCCCAGATGTGTTGTAAGGGTTTGACTTTTGTGAATCTGTTTTTGTTTGTTTGTTCTCGTTTTCTTCAATTATCCTTGGCAATTTACTAATAGGGAAATTTTCAGTGTAGATGATAAATATGAAAGTTTTGGCTGTTACACACTCCTGTGATGCTCAAAATTATCCTCAAAAAAGTGCACTGACAAATGGTACACTTCCTCTGTCAAAACATAAGTCTATAGGGGGAAAAAAATAATACTTTAATAAAAATCTTACTATATCTATGGAACCCTTGACAGGTTGCAAAATGGTTTCCCAAGTGATAATTGCATAGAAGAGAAAGAGAATAGCTTTGAAAATTATCTGAACCAGATTCGGATCCCAGCTATACCACTTCTAGCTGTGTCATTTTAAATAAATTGCATATCATTTCTTACCCTCCATTTCCTCATCTGAATGTATAAATGATACCTACTTCACAAAGTCGTTTGAAAAAAAATGAAGATGTGTATAAAGTACCTTGTACATAGTAGATATTTACTAAATGATGGCTATTATTACTAATTTTGGTTTTGATAGTGCAGTGCTATGAGGGATGTAATATAGATATTATAATAATCTTATTACTACCCTGTTGCTAGAGATTTCAGTACTGCCCACTGCTTCCACAGCACCTGCAGCAGGAGCAGCCCTGGGCAGCATCTCACCAGGGGCAGTCAATATTCAGGGTTGCCATTGACCACATGGTCTGACTCTGCCAGCAAGGCAATTGGATCCCTCCCCGCCCTCTCCTCCGCTGTCATTTGCACTAAGGATTGAGGACCTTAGCAGTAGGTGCTAGAGTTGGAAGGGATGCACAGGGAGGGGAGGCTTGGGGAAGGATCATGGCACACTGACGTTTTTCCAATAGAAAAAAGATGAAAGTAGCCAAAGGAAATGAGAGGAGACACTCAGGAAAAAACCAAGGAACATTTTGGCTACAATTTTCTGAAATACAGTTGATTAGTTTTATAGAAGTCCCGTGTATGTGCAATCTTAAAATAAGTCACAGGTAACTTAATTTGAGTCTCTCTTTTTTGCCACCTAAGACATTCTTAGGAGGTGAGGCTCTTGAGAGGAAATAATTTGTCTAAGTTTATAGAGCAGAAGGGACCTTCATGTCAATCCAGTGCCAAGTGCAGCTAAGCTCCCAGCTGACAGCCAGCATCATGTGCCAGCTCTGTGCCTAATGAAGAAGCCAACCTGGGTGTCCAGCCCCCTCGAGCCTTCAGATGACTCTGAGCATCCGTCCGTCTGACAGCAACCCTCAGAGAGACCCAAGCAAGAACTGCCCAGCTATCCCATGGGACCATGAGAAAGAATAATAAATTGGTTTAAGTCACTAAGTTTAGGGTGGCTTGTTATGCAGCAATAGATAACTGGAATAATGTAGACAATAGTGAAGGACAGATTTTAGTTTGTTACTTTGTACCGGCATCATGCAAAGAGAGTGTTAATTGAGTCACATTTCTGCTGTAACAGCTGTAAAATAATTCAAGCATGTCACTGAATTCTGATGAGCTTCATAAAATGTAGGTGTAAAATGACAGAATTAGTCTAGGTGATCTTTCAGATCCCTTCTGGTGGGGTCTTAAAAGTTCTGATTCCCAAAAACTTCCACAATCAAAAAAACATGGCCCCTAAGGGATAGTTCCCTGAGCTGGGCATAGCTTTCCTACCCTGGAAGCGGGGCAGGAAGAAGGGAGGGGAGGGTAGAAATCAAATAAAACTATTCTTTTATAGGCTGCTTCCCAATACATAGTAGATACAAAAAATGTCATTTGAATTGAAGTGGCACTTTTGTGGCAACTTTAATTTAATTTGTTTTCCTCAGTTATTTGATCTGAGGTCACATCCTATGCAAATGCAGTAAGGAAGAGGAATCATAAACATAGACAGGTCCAAAGTGAATTTTCAACATGAATTGATTTTTTTTTAAATTAGCTCCATTTTGTTCCTTCACTCTCCTCTGTAGATTTGTACCAAACTTCCCAAAGTTTTCCAGCCAGCAGGCATGGCTAACCAACCTGTTGCCTCTTAAATTAGCCCTCCCAGGGCGAATGAGCAGGTGGAAGCCACAGATAAGTCACCTGTTACATCCAACACTCATCTTTCATATAATCCCCTCTCCACAATAAGGACATGGCCCCACTTGGCTCCACCTCACTTACGGCACTTTTTTCCCCCTCGCAAAAAGAAGTAAAAGATCATATATTTACCACACACTCTATCATGGCCACGATGCACTTTTCCAGGCGGTGGACTAAGTGTCAATTCCTCCAGCCTTTCCAGAGGACCTGTAACTGCAGAGAAGACCACAGAGCCATCAAAAGGGCTCTGATGCCACTCATGGGGCCAACACCACTCTGCACTGCTGAGTAACAAGCCCGCATCACGGTGACCAGCAAGGCAGCATAGGCTAGAGGAAGCTCATCAAAAATCACCACTATCCATAAAGATTTCCCTTTCTTCCTGCCTTACTCTCTCCCCCAAACTTCCTTCTCCTGAAAAATGCCTTCCTTGTACTAAGAACTAGAAAACCCGGGCGATTTCCAAAGGGAAGGTTGTGGGAAATTCTTCCTTTGGACAGATTTCTTCATTGGTTGTGATTTAAAAAACAGCTGAGGGGTAATTTAAAACACATATTTTACTAGACATGCTGTTCACTTTCAACACAGAAATCATGTTATACACCTTTCTTTGTATTCCCAACTTCCGAATATCCAAGGAGGAAACCTAACTGTTGCCTCATTCATCAAGCTAAGGACTCGCAGTTGCCTGGTGAGACCCCACAGCACACTCTGCTTTAGCCACCTCTGATGATGACAAGCCGCAGCCAAGACAGTGACCCAGGAGATGGTCTACTCTCTGACCCTTTCCACATGCACTCAGTGATTCTTCCACTAGCACAGTGGATAAGGGCCCATCTTTTAAGTCTGGCAAGCTATTGGGTTATTTGCGGAAACTTACTCAGTTTCCTTATCTGGAACGTAAGGGATAATAAGAATAGCCCTACTGTAGGCCCACAGCCTGGTACAGAGTAGGTGCTCAATAAATAATAGATATATATAGAGAGAGAGATATAGATATATATATATAAGCCTTCAGTACAGTGTATAACTACCTGTGTGTATTTATTAGCGAAATTATTTGGCTAATTTCTAACTTTTCCACTACTAAACTCCATGTACCATAACCATCTAGATGATGTGTGTTTGGCTCCCATCCCAGCCCTGGCACCTGGCACAGGAACTGGTACAAACATGGTGCACAATACACTTAATAATGAATGAAAAGTGCCTATATAGAAGGTTGTTATGAGAATTTAATAAACCAATAAACATGCAAAGAGCTTAGCATTGTGCCTGGCATGGAATTAATTAATACTCAGTACATTGTTGGCTGCTACAATTAGCGGTGGTGGTATTGGTATAATTTCTCTCATTCCATGCCTGAACTAATGTATAGTGTGAAAAGGAGATACTCTCTCTGCTTTCCAGAGACAGACCTACACTACTGCTTGTTTTTAGATGCCCATACCACCTTGTCCATTTCTAGCTCTAAATTCCTGCCTCCCCTCCCCACCATTCACCCACCCACTGTACTTTCAACTCTCTGAGGTGTGTCCAGTCCCCAGAAGAATAAAGACTTCCACAGTTAACTGGTGGGTGATAGGAATTTTGGGGCCTACACATGCTAAATGAATGGTCTCTTGACAGAAAAGGAACTGGAGATCATTTGTCACCTACCTTTGTCTTAGAAGAGAGAAGTGCCTTGCCCTGTGTCACCACAGGTTTCTCCTGAAGGAGTTAGATCTCCCTCAATACACTCTATTGTGATTACTGGTGTTGAAGCCCGTGTTCTCACTACAGTATGGTCCCAGGGGTGGGACCATTTTGTCTACAAATTCAATATCCCTAGCATCTAGCAGTTCTGAGCACATAGTTCTGACTCAGTTTACCAAATAAAAATAAAAGAAAGAAGGGAAAAGGTGCAGTGATGGAGTTTAACATCGGAGTTATTTCCTGTATATCCATTTTGCCCTCCATTAATATAGAGAATGCAAATTTAATTTTACGTTAGAGAAAGGTACGATCCAGGCAATCAAGACAAGAGAGACAGAGAATGAAGTGTAACCTGACTCTCGTGAGCATGGAAGGTTAACATCATGATTTTTAAAATGCTACACTTTATCATATGATGTCTTTTCAAGACTTGGAGACTGAATTCAATCAATAACTATTTTATTCTGACTACACGTTGTGTTTGAATTTGAACTTTTCTTATATAAATCTCAAAACCAAAATTGAAAGGTCATGAACTAGAAAAATAAAATGTCCAGTTAGAAAAAGACTTAGCAGCCCTCCATACCAATGATTCTCAAAATGTGATTCTGAGACCCGTGGGGGTCCCCAAGAGCATTCTGGGGAGTCTTTGGAATCAAAATCATTTTCATAGTGATACTAAGATGTTATTATTTGCCTTTTTGGCCCCTATTCTTTCACCAGTGCACAATGAATCTTTCCCAAGGTTACCTGAGGTGTGATATCACAGCAGGGAGGAGGCAGAAGCAGATGGAACAGTCCAAGTGTCTAACAGTCCAACTGGCAGAAAAGTAATGGTTCTCGTAGTTGAGAACAGCCAAGTTGAGACTGGAGGAGAAGCGAAGAACCCAGGCTTGGATGGCAGGTACTGAAAGTGGAGATGTCTTGCAGTCATTTGGAGATACAGAACTTCAGTGCAGGTGAGTGGTCAGAACCAGTGATGTGCATTTGAAGGTGAGCCCTCTGTAATGACAGGAAGCATCCCAACAGTGAGTAAGCCCACCAAGTAAATGAATGTGGAACACGGAGCTGTTCTAGGCAGAACCTGGGGGAAGGGGCACATTTTGGAATAGGAGCTGTTATTTGAAATAGAAGTTGTTAGGAACAGGAGTTGTTAGGAATAGGAATTTGGAATAGGAGTGGGAAAGGCCCACACTGAGGCCAGAATAAAGCAGGGCCCTGAAAAGCACCATGGCATGGCATAGCCAATGGACGGGTGGGAAGAAGGAAGGGAGGACAAAAGACAGAAAGAAGAAAACCAGGGGGAACAGCTTCAAGAAGGATTAACTGTCAACAATGTCAAAGCCACATGAAAGACACAAATGATAAATTCTGAGAAGCTAATGGATTTGACAAGAATTAGGTCATTGTCAGCTTCAAAAGAATTTTTAGTAGAGTCATGGGGTCAAAAATAGCTCATGAAAATTGCATGGAAAAAATTTTAAAAGCAAAAGGAAGGAAATAAAATGGTTGGCAGAAAGAAAATGAAACAAAATCCAGCAAAAATTTTTGGTATTTAAGTCAGGACCACCCGTATACAGACATGAAGAAAGTCCCCAAGGACCTCAGAGCCACTGAAGGTGCTAAAGGCAGAGGGAAGGACGGTGGGTACCAGGACTCATAGATTGTCTTCTTCAAACTACTCGAGAGACTATTTCCTGGTCCACCAAAATAAAATTCTAAAGAATCCTATTATTCAGAGGCTAGAAAATATTAGGATGATGAGATAAAGTTTAAAAGATCTATTCTGGTCAGATAGCATTTAAAAGGAAATAATTATATTTGAATGGGCCTTTTCTTGCTATGAGGTACAAATAATAAAAACCCAAGCATTGGAATTTAATGCAGAAAAGGGAATTGCTATGACAACCACAACTCAGTCTCTATAGAAAATATAAAGAAGAACCAGAATGAGAAAATTATAGAGAACTTTTTCTGATGTGGAAACAATTTCAGCTACTATTTTTAATATTTTGCTCATTTGGCCCTGATACGAGAACAAGAAAATATTCCTCCACTCCAATAGCTTCTTTGTATTGCAAATTAAAATGAGCAGACCATCATTTATTGAAATGAAACTGGAAACCAAGACCACCTAATGACTTCCTCCATTAAGATACCCCTGTTCCCTCCACTGTTAACTTCTAATATTTAAAGGACCACACCAAAATGAAAGAATAGACATGCATCGAATGCATTATATTGTAGGCCAAATAGTAAAATCAGATAGCAGGGAGTGTGGAGTCACTACATCTTTAGCTGCCAGATTATGAAGTGTCAAGTCAATTGGAAAGAACCAAAGTTTCCTACCTCTTCTCCAGCATTTTCCTTTAACCATGACAATTCCTGACTCCTGCTGTGTGGTTTGCTATTTATTTGGAAGATGAGGGAAGGTAGAGGAGGGCAGAGTCCTATATGCCCAGTTTCTCTTGGGATAGCCTAGGCGCTTTCTGGAGCCCACTCTCCCGAAGGCAGAACAATGAGACCAGCAAGCCCAGTCGGGGTATCCAGTGATTTGATCTCTTGCACAGGGCATGTGCCTTAAGACATTTTCATTGCAAAGTATGCAAGCTGGTTACAGATAACCCTCTAATTAATCAGATTTTCCAACACTGCCCAGGGCCCTTTGGAGTTCTGCCTCCTGCCTGCCCTTGTATACTCACTTGCTCAGTCCAGTGTCCTCAGATTCCTTGCCGTAGCCTCACGACCAGTTTTTCTCTCCTCACTCTGGCTTGCTCTTCGTCCTCCTCCTCGTCTGATCTGGCACCCCACTTGAGCTTTGGCCAAGATGCTCTCGTTTAATCTCCCATGGCTCTGTGCTCTGCAGCTCAATCTGTTGGAACCCTGAGCCGCTTCCTTGTCGGGTGGAGTGGTTTGGATGTGGACCAGTTCTAACTATAGGCATTCTCCAACAGTACCGAGCTTCCTCCCTTGTCACTCAAGCTCAACACCTTCCTAAACAGAAGAAAAATTGTTCACCAATTCAGTGTGCCTGACAAAAGCAACCACATATACGGGAGTCCTTCTGATGCTGCTGTTGAACTATTATGTAAGGTATATCTTCCCCTGTGTTAACCAAACTCATTCAAATCTGGCAGTCACACCATGATAAATAAATTAGAAATTAGAACATTAATGTCACCATATTTAGAGTATATTCTGATGGATCCTCCATAAATAAACTTACACAACAACTTGTAATCATTAGCAGGTACAAATGTCAAAACATCTAAGTCACTTGAATTAAATTCAAGTCCTATGAATCCAAGATCTTTTGTTTTGAGAATCTTCTATATACCAGCCCATATAAACTCCAGGTCTTCATATAGGATCATCAAAGCTCAGGGCATCCCAAGACAACTTTAGCCATCCACAGCAACTGAAGGCCTGAAGCCATCTTTTCAAAAGGTAGATGGCTATTCTATATACATTGTATTAATATATACTGCCTGCATTTATCAAAAAAAGCTGAGTTCAAGAATTCACAGCATCACTTTGGAAGAGCCCTTGCCAAGGAAATGACATTAGCGAGGCCTTGAGATCCTTATTCACACTGGAGAAGCAACAGCAGATATGAGGATAAATAGTTTGGGTTGCCCAGTTGATATATCACACAGACTAAGGCCACCCGTAGAGTAAGGAGAGAAAACAAGAAGGCAGGAGACACCAAAGGGAGCAAAACTTCATGAAATCTATCTTTATCCGGGGTGTCCTTCAGATATGCCCTACAAACATAAATATGTATTAGAAGACTTCATAGTGATCGTGCTCTCAGAAGTGCAATATGCTTTCATCTTTGCCACACAGAAGTATTTGAGCTAAATACTGTCTTTCAAAAACATCGAGATCCTCATTGTTGAGCAGACCCTGGTTTCGCCACCTCATTGCTCATTCTCCTTTCACCTCTGAGCTCCTACCGACCACTAAACAAGGTGCAAGCCAATAATAGACATGAGAGAACAGGATGTGAGAAGTTCTAATGTTGCCTTTAATCTACTCCACTGCTCCTTGTGCCCACAAATGCTCCAGGCCCAGCTGGAAACAATAGTCCCTCTTATGAAGGATCTCTCTCTCTCTGGACACAGAACCTATGTCAGGTACAATTTCATGAGGCCCAGTGTCTTTTTTCCAAAGAATCTAAGAAGTTAGAATCTGTGCCACATAGCTAGTGAGTTTCAAAGCTGAGCTTCAAATTCAGGCTGATCTGAACCCACAGCCTCTGACTCTTGCCTCTAGTACCTTCCATTTTACCTTTTTTGGTTTAAACTTGCATGTAAATGCTATGCAATGTCTGTGTAAAAGCAAGGAATACGTACGTGGAAGGCTGGCAGAAAAAAACAGACATTCGTAAATGAAAATTTGTTATAATTCCACAATGATAAGTTGTACCACAGTAAAAACAACTGAAATAGCTTCCTGTCTTGTTATAAAATAATATAGTTCTTGACTAGAAACACTAAATTGCTTCCTGCAGTAGTAGTAGCATCACTAACATAATAATTGGTGTTATTTGTCTCACATATGTTATTTTTGTTTTTTTGAAACAGAGTCTCACTCTCTTGCCCGGGCTAGAGTGCCGTGGCATTAGCCTAGCTCACAGCAACCTCAAACTCCTGGGCTCAAGCAATCCTCCTGCCTCAGCCTCCCAAGTAGCTGGGACTACAGACACACGCCACCATGCCCAGCTAATTTTATATATATATATATTTTTTTTAGTTGTCCAGGTAATTTCTTTATATTTTTTTAGTAGAGATGAGGTCTCACTCTTGCTCAGGCTCGTCTCAAACTCCTGAGCTCAAACAATCCGCCTTCCTTGGCCTCCCAGAGTACTAGGATTACAGGCGTCAGCCACCAGACCCAGCCCATATATATGTTATTTTAGAAGTACCAGCTCACACGGGTTATTTGGATTTTTCAGACCAGATGCTTAGCATTCCTAATAAGCACACGATAGAAATTTTAAATTTCAAATAAAATGTCAATGCCAAAACAATAAATGATTTTAAATGTTCCTCCCACACGACGCTGATTCTACATACCACGGCCAGTGTACACACGTAATCGTTAGCAGGTTCACTGGCACACAATGGGCCAGATGTGAACAGGACTCCAAATTGCTCATTTTTAGCATCAGGCTCACCAGACCCTATCAGTCCTGAAAGGACCGAATCAGATGCATCAACAGAGCATGTAGGAGCGAGCACAAGTCTCTTTATAAGATCCCCACCACATAGTCACCTACGACATGCCAGAGTGAGGCCAGCCACCTGCACTGACTGAGAGCTCATCATATCCTAGGAGAGGCCACCATTCTATCTTTAAACGGCTCTGTTTCATGATTAGTTGTAACCATCGGAGTAAACAAATCAGTGATTGGTCTGAGGACATCGATATGTGTTTATTTTCCTCAGTAACACAAATAAACAGCAATGTCTTCAATCAAGTAACTCTAAAGAAGGTACAAAAATAATTGTGACGCATATGTTTAGACCAGTTAAAGCAGATCGGGTAACTGGGCCAGCAAAATGATACTTAGACCCTGTGAATAAAAGCCTACATGATGCATCCACGTTATGCAGTGTTTTTTGACTCTCAAATAAATTTGCCACTGACCTGAAAAAAAAAAAATCTGACTGTTGATTCAGTACTGATAGGTAAATGCAGAATTTTCGGTAAAGAAGCTGAGTTGCACTGTTTGTGTTACAGAGTCACTGGATGTATTGGATCCTTCTCTGGCCAGCTGACCTAGAGAGGGTATATGCAGCCACAGAGCTGAAACTGGGGAGATAAAAGTTGCTAAACTATTCAATGATTTGTGCAATTCTCTGAATAGTGCAAGTTAGGAGAACTGGTTTCCTAGATAGAAATTATAGGCATGTGAACTTAGCACATAGAGTGTTAAAAAGTGACATCTTATCCGTACCAGATTGCCCAGGTAATGAACTGACACTCATAATAATAATTTTAAAAAATCATTTAGGACGGCCACTTTTTCAGTTCTTAAATGAACATTTTTTCATTTTTAACATTTTATTTGTTTTTCAGTGTCTTTTTCTCAGAGGGAAGGTTTTCCCCTCAAATAGGGAAACATTTTAAGGGTTTGTAATCTAAGTAAATAACCTAAATATATCTTCTCCCCATGTAGATGCTCGAAATTACAACTGGTATGCTCTGTGTTGAATGAGCACTAGAGTTAGACTGTTTCTCATTAAAAAGAGAAGGAGAATGAGGCAGAAACTCAATAAGTGTTCAAGTAAAATACAGCCATCCTCACATCTGTGTTATATTAGAGGAGACACAAGACAAAATATTGACTCTTGAGGTTAAATCTAAATTTCCTGCTGCAGTCCTGAAAGAGTTTGAGAGTCTAGATCAAAAAGGCAACAAAGAAAATGGGACCAAAAATGTCTTGAGGCATGTTTCAACAGCTATTAAATGCCAACACATAATTATTTCTTTGGAGCACCAATTTAGTCAGCAGGCACCCAATAGCCACCCTGCTCAAGTCCTCTTCCAAGTCAAGGAAGACGCACCTGGGGTCTGTGTGTCGCAGGAGGTGTCAAAGCGCCTCCTCTGGTTCTCGTCTCTCTTATGGGATGTTGTTGGATTTCCACATCTTCCTCTGTAGTATTTCTTACATCATACCTCTTTAAAAGATATTATTTCAGTCTCTTTTTGGAATTGACTGGTCTTTTATTTCATAACCCATCCTGCCAGAAGAAAGCCCAAGCTCCTCATGGGCCAAAGGACAGCAAGCAAGACAGATTATCACATCAAAAACTAAAGAGCATGAAGCCAGGACCAGGATTCAGGAAAATCTGTCCTTCAGTCTGGCTTTCGAGCCTACAACCTCTTCCTTGTCAAAGAGTAAAACTCATCCTCACTAGCATGGGACCTTCGAGTTTTAAGGAAGTGATGCTGACCTACTATGTGGCTATATGGAAGCTTGTCTAAAATGCTGCCATCAATCAAAAGCATACACACACACACACACACACACACACACACACACACACACATACACAAATAGATGAAGAGTTTGTTATTCTGAACAACTCAGAATGAAACAGCCTCTCTTGCCAAATTCCATGGTAGAGTGAGGTGCATATCTCTAAACCTTACATGTTAGAAAAACTTTCTCAACCAAGATTCTGACTGACTCAAGGAATTGGGATTAGAAGGAGAGATATACCATGAAGTCATCTGAGACAAGTCTTATATCAATTTATGCTTAGTTTTAGCATCTAAGAAATCTAGATCCTATGCTTGAACTTCAAGATCTTTTACCAATTTATTCCTTGTCCTGTCCCAACAGGTTAGTAACCCTCCAGTAGAGCCAAACAAACTGTATTGTTACTCCTTCTACATCACCAGTTACTCCTCAGTCTCGTTTGCTGGTTTCTCTCCTTCCTGCTGGAAGGCCCCAGGGCTCAGTTCTTGGTTCTCTTCTCTGTCATTACTCACACCCCTGACAGCTCATCCAATGATACATGCCAGTGACTCCCAAATTTATACTTTTAGCTCAGACCTCTCTCTCCTGAGCTGCAGACTTGTATCAACTGTCTGGTTAATATCTCCAGTTGGATGTCGACTAGACATCTCGAACTCAACCTGTCTTTAACGGAATTCCTGATTTCTCCTTACCCCATCCCACAAACATACTGCCTTCTTGTTCTGAGCTAGTGACATCTCCACCCTTGCAGTTGCTCAAGACAAAAACCTTAGTGTAGTGTCATACTTGACACACTCCACATTCAATCCATTAAAAAAATCCTATTGGCTACAAGAACGGGGACATTTGGACACAGAAATGACACACACAGAAAGAAGATGATGTGAAGACACACAGGGAGAAGACCATGTGAAGACAGAGGATTGCAAAGATGGGTCTATGAGCCAAGGAATGCCTGTGGCTACCGGAAGTTAGGAGAGAGGCATAGAACAGATGCTTCCCTAGAACCTTCGGAGGAAGCACAGCCAACACCTCAGTTTCAGAGTTCTGGTCCCCAGAACTGTGAGACAATAAATTTCTGTTGTAAGTCACCCAGTTTGTGCTGCATTGTTACCACAGCCTGGGAAACTAACTCACCTGTTATTTGGGTGCAATAGATTGATATGAGACCTCGTTAAAAATCTACATTTAGAAATTGTTCAGGTTGCAACATATTCCCTGAAACTAAAGTTCTTCACCCAATTGTTTTGTTTCTGTAGTGACTTTTTAATTATTACTTTACAATCATTTCACTGCTAAAATACATCCTTGGGAATAAGGGAATTATCTTTCTACTCTAGTTATCAAAAAGATACTCACAAGAGAGGACCATTCAATGCCCTTGTAATTTCTACAGGCAAGCAGGCCCACAAAACTGAAAGTCAGAAAACATTCTGCGCTATTACTTGGCAAGTATATATTTGAGTTGGAATTACATGGGAGCAGAAAATTTGGAAAATCATTCAAATTTTCCAAATGTGACTAAATTCAACCTAATTAGTTCAAATTTTAGAAAAAATTCTGGTTTGAGTTACTTGGGCTGTCTACAGTCCTTTACTTTCTAAATCAATATACATTTGCAGCATGGTATACACCATATTCTAAAAGGGGGGGAAAGATCTATTGCTTTAAAATTTATGATTCAGGAATGAATTCAGCTCAGTTCCTTTGCAGGCTGAGAGACTCAGGTTATTAGACCTTTCTTAGGTGTGAGAATGAGAACTGAGTCACATCTGGGCCTGAAGGACTTCAGATTGCTTTCTTCCTACTGTGCCTTCAGATCAATGTGCACAGGTCTGAAAAGAGAATAATTAAAGTTTAAACATGACTGTCAGTTGTTGGACATTTTCCAGTAAATGAAGAATCACAATTAGCAAACCAGATACACAAATGACTTACTAATACAGCAAATTACAATAATAAGTGTAGCATCTATTGAGCAGTTTCACTAAAGTGCCAGATGTTTTCTAGGCATTATCTCTAATCATCACAGAAATTATGCAAGGAAGATTTTATCCTCCATTCACTAGAGGGACAATGAAGTTCAAAAAGGTTAAGTGAGGCAGGCACAGTGGCTCTCGCCCGTAGTTCCACCTACTCAAGACACTGAGGCAGGAGAAGTGCTTGAGGTCAGGTGTTCAAGACCAGCCTGGGTAATATAGGGAGACCTTGTCCCTTAAAAAAAAATAAATAAATAAAAAGGCTAAGTGGCAGAATTAGGGTTTAAACCTAGACCTGCCTGGCCACAAACTAAGCCGCTGAAAACCTAGCCACACAAAGAGCTAGTAACACTGTGTTACCTGTATCCTTAATTTGCAGAACAACCTTCATAGATGGGCACTGCTGTGATCCTGTGTCACATATGACAGGAGAGGAGCTGAGGAAGGTTAAAGGACTTGCCCAAGGTCTCACAGCTAGTGGCCTACGGAACTGGAGTCACATTCCAAAGCCTTTCTTCCCAGTAATAAAAGTAACTTCCCTGTATTGAGCAATGTTCTATGCTGTTTAGAACCACCGTAACCCACCCCGTAAGGTAGGCGGTCTTCTCCTCGTTTTCCACATGAGGAAGGTGCAGTTCAGAGAGGTGACTTGACTTTTTGTGTCACAAAGCCATCAGGTGGCAGAGCCAGGATGAGAAACCAGGTCTGAAGATTCCAGGCCCGTGCTCCCTCCCGCCACCACACTAGGCTGCCTTGCAGAGACATTCTAATAATTAAGCCAGTGTCCCCTGGAACACCAGGCTGACTTTCCAGGGCCTTTAGAGCAAAGGAGAGCACTTGAGGTAGCACAAAGGATTCAAGTAAAACAACTTGATGACGCAGTAACAGGAAGAAAAAATAGGATCTAGGGTGGCAAAAGCCAAGTTCTTGTGGTCAGTGCACACAGCAGCAAGCATTTTCTACTTTTCAAATAACTATGCTCTTAATTTGATTTGCATAAATTGAAATAAATAACTAAATGCATGTACTAAAACGGAAATCCCAGCAGGAGGAGGAAGGATGTGTGCATTGCAAGAAGTGAGCTAGGTGTCAAGCGAGAGAGGTCAATATAGAGAATTTCAATTTGTTTTATTCCTTTTTAATTAATTTTCAGAGGCTCATCCTGACCCTTATTCCCCTCCTGGTTCTAACCAAAAGGTTGGATTGACAGGAAATGAGGAGGAGTTTCCTTTGAATTCAGACTACTATTCTACGGTTAACTCTTCTCCCTTGAGTGAGAACCTGGGGTCCTTTTGCCAAAAAGGAAAGAAAAAGAGTAAGTTTACAAGGCAATGTTATCCTTTCTATGACATGTCACAGTGTTACAAAATGCTTTCGTGTACATTCTCTCATTTGATCACTTCAGCCATAGGAGGTAGAAAAAGTCTATATCACTATCCTCATTTTACTGACAATAAAACTAAAATCTGATTAAGTGACTTGTTCAAGGTTATGCAGCCAATAAAACCCAGGCTGGCATCAAGGTCTTCTGTGACTAAATCTCAGGTCCTTTCCACAACAGCATCAGGGTCTAAGTCAATCGAGAAGTACCTGTCCATCATCATTGTTAGTATTTTGAGAACTAATATTACCTGGAGCCCCCTCTGCCATCACTGCATACACCAGCCTCTCCACCCCATCCTACACTTCCCAGTCCTTTTTCTTCTATCTAAACCCTCACTAAAACAGAATTCATAGTTCCTCAGTTTCCCAGGCCCAAGTGCTCGGGGAAACTGAGCCATATTACAAACAGGACTTTTACAGCCTCACAGTAACCACTACTATTATACTGCTGCAACATTATACTAATAATAGTATTGATGCTATTAACAATGATTATAATTTGTTGAGTTCTGGTTAAATGTCAGGTATTTTACATATTTAATCCTCTTCAAAACCTTATAATAAAAGATCCACGATCCTTTACCCACAATTCCAAAATACGAAAAGCTCTGAAAACCCAAATATTTTTTCACAAATATACAGCAAACTCTTTTGGGAGCAAAACATGACCTGAACCAACATGGATTTTTAAAAATAATATTTATTTATCCACTTCGTGTGAACATTCATACATTTTGCTGCCAAATAGGTTAATGTGTTTGTTTGGGGGGTAGGGGTTGCTGCCCCAGGCTCTACTGGGATGTCATGTATTATGCTCTTTTGAGTATATACACTTTTTTCTTTCTAGAGTCTACATATATTGAAAAGACTATAAGGGAATATTGTGAACAAATTTTTGCCCATAAATTCAACAACTTAACTGAAATGAATGTACTCCTTGAAAGACACAAACTACCAAAGCTCACTCAAGAAGAAATCAATAACCTGAATAGCTCTATAACTAATAGAGAAATTCAGTTTGTAGTTTAAAAAAATTCAGAGCAAGAAAACAAACCAAAAAACAAACAAAAAAAAACCTTTCAAACCCAGGTGGCTTCACTATCAAACATTTGAGGAAAAAAAATCAAGTCTATGCAAACTCTTCCAGAAAATTGAAGAGAAAGAAATTCTTTCTAACTCATTCTATGAGGCCACCATTATCCTGATACCAAAACCATACTAAGACATTAGAATAAAAGAAAAATATAGAATAAGTATCCCTCATGAATAGGGATGCAATTTTTTAAATTTTAGCAAGTAATATTCAACATTATATTAAAAAGATAATACATCATGACCAAGAGGGGATTATTACAGAACACAAGATTGGTTTAACATTCAAAAATCAATGTAATTCAACAGATTAATAAACCAAAAAAGAAAAATAATATGATTATCTCAATAGGTGCAGAAAAAAAGCATTTGAAAAAAATCTAACATTCATTCCTGATTTTAAAAAGAAAAAACTCTTAGCAAACTAGGAATAAAAGGAAATTTTCTCAACTTCATAAACATCATTTTCAAAAATTCTATAGCTATAACATAATACTTAATGATGAAAGATTCTATGCCCTCCCCCTAAACTTGAAAACAAGATAAAGATTTTTTTTTCTACTCTCATTATTTATATTCAATATTGTATAGGAGATTCTGGCCAGTTCAATAAAGCAAGAATAAAAGGTACCCAGATTAGAACAGAAAAAGTAAAACTGTTTTTATTTGTATACAACGTGGTTATCTATGCGGAAAATCCTAAGGAATGTTTTTTTAAAGCTACAAGAACTAATAAGTGAGTTTAACAAGGTTGCAGGATATAGCCAATATGCAAAATCAATTCTATTTCTATAAACCTACACATCAGTAAGAAATAATTAGAAATGGAAATAACAAAATATAATTTATAATAGCATCAAAAATATGTTAAATCTAACAAAAGATGTGTAAGATACATACACGGAAACTAAAATATTCCTAAAAAAACTAAAGAACACCTAAATAAATGGAGATATGTACATTGTTCATTGTTTAAAAGACTCGATATTATTCAAATGGCAATTCTCCCAAAATTGATCTATGGATTCAGCATAATTCTTGTCAAAATTCCAGCTGGCTTTTTGTAGACATGGACAAGCTGATTCTAAAATTCAAATTGAACTGAACAGAATCAAAAAAAAAAAAAAACTTTTAAAAAGAATAAAGTTAAAGGACTAACACTACCTGATTTCAAAACATTATATAGCTATAGTAATTAAGATGGTGTGTTATTGTCATAAAGATAGGCAAATGCATCAATGGAATAGATTTAAAAGTTTATAAATAGACCCACAAATATATGGACAACTGATTTTCAACAAAGTTTCAAAGGCAATTCGGTGGAGAAAGGATAATCTTCTCAACAAATGGTGCTAAAAAATGAAAAATGAACTTAGATCAATACTTCACACCACACACAAAGATTAATTTCAAATGTACCATAGACCAAAATGTAAAATCAAAAACTATAAAACTTCTAGAGCAAAACATAGAGGAAAACCTTGATGACCTTGAGTAAGGCAAACATCTCCTAGATACAACACCAAAAACACGATCCAGAAAATAACAAATTGATTAATTGTACTTCACAAAAATTAACAACTATTAAGAGATGAAAAGAAAAGTCACAGACTGGGAGAAAATATCTGTAAAGCATATATCTTATAAAAGATTTGTATCCATAATATATGAAGAATTCCCAAAATTCTAAAATGAGAACATATACAACACAATAAGGATATGGGCAGAAGAGGTGAACAGATGCTTCACCAAAGAAGATATACAAGCAGCAAATAAGTATGTGACAGGATGCTCGACATACTCGACATTACTAGTAATTAGGGAAATACAGTCAAAACAACAATGAGATACCACTACACACCCATTAGAATGGCTAAAATTATGAAGACCCACAATAGCAAGTGTTAGGATGACAGTGAGTAACTCTCATACTCTGCAGGTGGGAATGTAAAATGGTATACCAACTTTGGAATACAGTTTGTTAGTTTCTTAGAAAACAAAATGTGCACCTACATACGATCTAGCCATTCCACTTCTAAGTATTTTCCCTAGAAAAAAGAAAGTGTACATCCATACAAAGACTTGCACACAAATGTTCATAGCAGTTGTATTAGTAATAACCAAATACAGGACACAATCCAGATACCCATTAACAGGTGAATGGTTAAACAAATTGCAATATATCCATACGATAGAATACTCCTGCACAATAAGAAGGAATGAACTAATGATACACTTAACGACAAGGATGGGTCTTAAAATAATTATGCTGAATAGAAAAAAGACAAAAAAGATTTCATTTATGTGAAACTTGAGAATATGCAAACTAATCTATAGTGACAAAAAGCAGATCATTGTGGTTGCCTAGGCTAGGGTAAGGGGAGGTGGGCTGGGAGTCAGGAGGGAGAGATTACAAAGGGGCCCAGGAAAATTTGGGGGCATGATGGATATGCTCATTATCTTGATTGTGGTGATGGTTTCACCAGTGTATACAGATGTCAAAACTTATCAGTACTATCTGCATATACTTTGAACATGTGAACTTCATTGTATGTCAATAATACCTCAATAAGCCATTTAAAAAAAATAAAATAAAACATGAGAAACTAGAGACTGACTTCCTCTGCTCAAATTTAGTGATATTATATCCCTTTTACAGATAGGCATGACTAACTGCAAATAAATAAGTCGGTCCTGTCCAAAAGTTGAGAAGGATTAGAGTTCCTCAAAAGATTGTCATTAGTGGGTTGGATTCACAGAAGATCAACCAATTCTAGTCGCACCAGGAAGAGATTTGCCTTCCTTATACAAAATCAAAGTTTCAAATATTTTACAAACAACTTTTAACATGCTAAGTAAGTTTGTTTATTATGTGTTCTAATTATCTATTGCTGCATCAAAGACCACTCTAAAACTTAGTGTCTTAAATGTATTCTGAGCAGAACGCAGCAGGAACAAGCTCATCTTTGCTTCATTCAGAGCCACTTAGGATGGCTCACAGGCTGGGAGCTGAGATCCTCTGAAGGCTCACTGATTTATAAGTCCGATGGTTGAATTTAGCTGTCGGGTGAGACTTCAGCTGGAGCTAGAGTCACAACACAAAGCCTCTCCATGTGGCCTGGGCTTCCTCCCAACATGGTGGTTCATCCCAAGAGAGATCCAGCCAGAAGCTGTGTCATCTCTTCTAACCTAGTCTTTTATGTGATAGAATTTGCAGATGTGTTTTAAAACTACCATACTTACTCATTGAAAATGCATATTCCTCACTGGGTGCTTTCAAATATGTGGCCAATTCAGAGCTTTAATGGAAGGAGCACTGCACCAGAACTCTGGGAAACTAGATGCAAATTCTGATACAGATTCAAGACTCTCAACATTTATGGGTGTTAATTTTCTGTGCTCAGAACAGAGACTAGGAAACTGGTATGTGATAGATGAGGTCAAAGTGGGACAGGAGAAGAGAGAGATGTGGGGGAGACAGGCTGCACAGTTCACGTGTTTAGCAGAGAAAACAAGTGAAGGTAACAGGCAAAACACAGGCTCTAAACTCCAGTAAGATGCTTAAAGACACGGATGGGTCAACTCCGTGAAAGCAGAATGGAGAAGAGTGTTGGGTAGATCAGCAGCCACAAACAGGGAAATCTTACAGCAGGTAGCAGGTGGCTTTGAGCCAGAATTGGGTTTGGGGCCCCTGTCCCTGGGCAGAACTGTGTTTCTGGATACTAAACATTCTGCTATTACTACATCAAATCACACAGAGCTATCATTGCACGCTTATGTGACCAGCTCCCCTTCTAAACTAATATGCTCCAGATTGGCAGGGAACATGTTTTATTCATTTTTTCTTTTTCTCCCTTTTTTTAATTTGCATTTTTTTAGAGACAGGGTCTCACTCTATTGCCCAGGCTGGAGTGCAGTGGCGTGATCATAGATCACTATAACCTTGAACTCCTGGACTCAATCCTCCTGCTCAACCTCCCGAGTAGCTGGGACTACAGGGCACATGCCACCACCCAGGGCTAATTTGTTTTTATTTTTTTGTAGAGACAGGGTCTCACTATGTTGCCTAGGCTGGTCTCGACCTCCTGGCCTCAAGCAGTCCTCTGCCTTGGCCTCCCGAAGTGCTGGGATTAAAGACGTGGCCTACCACGACCAACCAGTTTTATTCATTTTTTTAATCTCAGCGCATTGCATAGTGCCTTTGGTGCCCAGGACTCAGCAGGTGCTCAAGAACAAATGGACCTTAATTATCAAGGTCAGAGCAGGGAATCAGTCTCAAGGGAGTAAGAGGTATCAGGACAGGATTTAGAGCCCAGGAAAATAAAGGCCCAGTTATTAAACTGTGTGGTGGTCTAGATCCTATGACCAAGACAGATGATCAGTCATCTGATTCAGTGCTGAGGTCCAGACACACTCCGGACAATGAGCCCAGGCATCCCCACTGCGCCACACGGCTCCTCCAGGCCAGACCTCTCTGCTGTGAGCTCCTCTGTCTGACTGCCTGAGGCTCCCACAGCATCAAACTGTGCCCATCCCTGTCCTCCAAACCACCGAGTACCTCCTGCATTCCCTGACTCTGACTCCAAGCCACAGATCCACCTCCACCCAGGCCAAGCGGGAACCAGGCCTTGTCCGTGGTCCTCACCTCCATCATTCCCAACTTGCAGTCATGCCCTGTAGATCCCAACTCCTGATCATCACTCAGCACTCTTTCCTCTTCTAAAAAACACTTCCCTGACCCCTAACAAGTTGAAATACCCCCTGTCCTATCTTCCCCTGCACACCTCCGTCATGCCCTGCCAAACTTAGGCTGCCCCACTGGCCCCGAAGTAACTTCAGATCCTGAATCACGTCTTACTACACTGACTGAATGAAATATTCATTCAACAAATGTTTGTTGTTATCAATGAATGAACAAATTAACCCATAGCCATCGTAAACCACACCCCCACCTGGCACTTCCTAACTCCTAGTCCTTTTTTTCCTCCATGGCACTTATTGCCTTCTATTAATAACATAATATAAACTAACTTATTTCTTTTATTTGTTATGTCTTTATCCTCAACACTCCCCCCACCCCATGTAAGCTCCATGACAAAAGGGAATGTTGATTGTTGGTTTACTTCTGTATCCCACATGCATAGCATGGTGCCTGGCACTTAGTAGGCACTTAATGGATATGAATGATCGACAAGCCTGTGCTACCTAGCAAGGTTCAGATGGCCGTGGCATTTTCTGTGCAGTGATACTCCTAAGTTCCCTAGCAATCACTCCTCCCTCATGTGCTACCCTCTCCCTACCTGGGACATACTTTCCTCACATGCCTGGACAACAGCTTATTTTAGGGAAGCTGCTACTGCAGCACAATCTGCTACCAAAAGGAAATACTTTCCACCTCAACATCTGGAAAAGTCACTTAGAAAGCATTTCAACCCTCATGTACACATGTGCCAGTAAAAGTACCTTTTTCATTTTCTAGAATCAAATCATCAAATGACTAGAAAATATTATTTTCAAAATGCATTTAATGAAGAACTAGTTGATGCTTGAAAATTCAAATGCTGGCCAAAATTTAACATTTATAAAACCTAGTTTTGGGAAATATTAAATTTTGGCTTATGTTTCTAAGTCAGTGGTAGGAAAATCATCTTTATTTTTTATAATATCAAAATCAAGGTGAGGGGCTACCTGTAGTCAGCAAAATTATGTTCCGTATCTTTTTTAAAAATTTATATGTGGTCTAAAAGGTCACTAAAATGATTTATTCGTGATGTTCTACATAAGAAGGAAAGAAACTAGTGTTTTAAAGCATTCACTATATCGCAGACACTTTAGATATGTCATGCTGCTTAATTCTCATGTCTTCGGGATATAGATATAACTAGAACTATTTCAGAGTTGAAGAATCAAAATCAGAGCAATTAAGTAATTACTGTAGTATTTTAATCCTTAATGAAAAGAAAGATATTTGAAATTAATATGACAAAATGATAGGTTTTGACACAGCTAAATAGTGGTAAGCAGATGTTCTAGTATATACTTCCCTATGAACTTTGAGATACTTCGTAATATAGATTAAATCAATAAATGATGGCAATAATTTTCCCATATTACAGTGATTATTAGGGACAGAGCCCAGATTCATATTCACATCCGTTTGACTCAAAAGTCCATGTTTTTTCCACAATATTGTGCTGCCTTTCCCCAGATGGAAACTATTGCATATGCTTGAACTAGTATATCACCGAGTTAGAAGATCTGCACAATAGGTGTAACTCATCATTAAATAGAATTACCATTAGCAGTACTAACAATACTAATGTGAAAAATATTTTGGATTCAGACACTACTTTTTATCCAAGGTCTTTGAGATGATTCAGGAACCCTAGGCAAGGAGATTTGGAAAAGAATCCTCTATTCCTAAACAGCGTCTTAGGCTATAGCCTGTAAGCTTAAAATCAGCCTCTCTTTCTTATAATCCAAGACAGAATTAAAAATAAGGAGTATTACATTCAGAAAATATTATGGACAAAGAAGGAAAAGTTAGTAAACCAAAGAAAGCAGGTGGATAGGAGGTAACTAAGTTCTGGAAGAAGAATAGAGAGAAGTATGAGACTCAAAGAATAAGAATAGGAGAGAGTGGGAGAGAAATCATTATATAAAGAAAAAATAAAACATAAAAATAGGCAGGAGATGAGGTGAAATCTGAAGATGGAAAAAGACAAGAGTTAGAGAAAATAAAAGGACTAAAGAACAAGAAAAATAAAAGAAAAGAGAGGGATAAAGAGTGAGATAGAATGCGCGGCATAAAGAAGGCAGACACCACCTTCTAGTCATTCCATAAATGAGTTCCATGTCCTGCCCTGTGGGTTTTCCCTCCCTTTCCTGACATTAACAGGGTCAGCAATTTTGAGTGATATATTTTGCAACAGCGGGGTAATAAATTGAAAACATCAGTGAGCAAACGAACCCCTCACAATGAAAATTAAGCCCCGAGGAATGCAAATTAAATTTGGACATGACATAATACTTAGAAATGTGGCATGTGGCACAGAAACTCGATGTTATTCTGGAGCCATTTTCAATTCTGCATCAGCCTCCAGACTGCAGGCTGCTGTTACAGATTTGAATTCTTCTATCCTCAGTCCGCCACTCTGTAGGTTGGAATCCAACTCCGTCCTTACTACCAAACACGCGGGAGGAATCTTCGTGAGCGTGCCCCTGAACCCAAATCGCCCCACCAGCACTCCTGACTGGCAAGATGACGCACTGAGCATCGCTTCCCATTAGCAGTCACGCGCGTCAGTGTGAGGGCGCACTGTGCCCAATGCTTTTTCTCTCTTCTTGAGGGTGTTTTAAAAAATCACATTCATAATGTGCAAACAATGTCAGATCCTTGTTAAACATGCAGCTGAAATCAATTTTTCTTCCAAATTCAGTAGATTCCTTTCTGTAGATAAATGTTTCTTTCTAAAAATGTAAAGGTTAAAAATCCATAAAGCTGTAGTGGGAAATTTAGTGAAAATATTAGTTTATATTGCCCAGTTGAACATTTGTTCTTTAAGTGGGAATCGGCTTTTTTTTAAAAAAAGGTACTTTGTAGCTTTTTCTTCTGTTTAAAAAGAAGTTTTAGGTTAATTCCAGTTAGGTTAATTCAAGAAGGATTCGGGTTAAATCCTTAACAAGTGCTTATTTATATCAAGGCACTATGGCTTAATCCACACAACATTCTGATACTATGTATTAGTATAGAACACAATGTTCTATGCTACTGTAGGATGACTATAGTTAATAATATATAGTTTCAAACAGCTAGAAGGAAGATATGAATGAATGTTCCCAACATTCAAAGAAATGATAAATATTTGAGATGGTGGATATGCTATTATATGTATTGAAACATCACTATGTACCCTGTGGATATACACAATTATCATTTGTCAATTTTTTTAAATTTTTAAAAGATCAACCATATGCCAGATGATCTATTAAAGATAACATTTATGTATAGGCAGTTTCTAAGGAAAAGTGAGAGGAACATATGAAGAGTAAGCACAACTCATCCACTCTGCCTTTATTAATATTTCAACCTCCTACCACTGAGAACCACCCACCACCAAGCTCCCACCATGGCCCTGGGAACTACCCTGAGCCATACAATCACCAGAGCCCTTGACCTTCACTCCCCATCCCCTTTCTCATGTCTGCTTCCCCATCAACACTGTAGCCTCCCTTGGCAGGTCCCACCCATCTCCATAACTGACCCAGTCTCCCACCTGCCCCGCATGGGACACCCTGGGTGGAGCCCTGAGGGCTGAACTCCTGCCACAAGTCAGTGGAAGAGTGGACAGTGGCCTTAGGATTAGAAGAGCTGGATTTGAATCCCAAGTCCTCCACTTACTAATTGTGTGGCTATGGACAACCGATTCAATGTCTTCGAGCTTCAGTGTCATTACCCTTAAAATGGGGACAGGATCTGCTCTACTATCTTCATAGGATTGTAGTGAAGATTTTGTGAGCCTAATGTATGGGAAAGCATTTTCTAAGTGCTAAAGTGATATATACTTATTCAGAAGTAACCTTTTTAGAGATAAAAGGTGGTAAATGGTGATTCAGTTTTATAAATTATAATATAGTGGAAAAGTCACTGGCCTGAAAGTTGGGAGACATGCGTCCAGTCTTGGCTATGCTGGATAACCCTAAGCGAGTCACTTAACCTCTCTGATCCTTTGTACAATTTAATGGTTTTACTAAACTTGAAGATCTCTGATGACCCTTCAATAACTAATAATCTGTGAGTTTAGAGCAGCATTGGTCAATTTCACATGTTAAATAAGCTTTTAGGAGCCAACTTTGGAACGGAAGTAACATTACAACATTGCTTATACAAAAAATGAGTTCTGAGCACTGACAACTGGCTTACAAGTGAACTTTTGGAATAAAATCAATTTAAAATTTGGAGACTGTCTGAATCACCATGCTAGATTTCCATTACAAAAAAAATCCTGGGTGAAGTTAGGAAACATTTCCCATGTTCTTCTGGAGTTGATTTTCCACAACATTTGTGCTTTGATACTGGATGAGATTCCGTTTTTAGTTAACCAATCCACCACCATTTCCAAGAACAAATCTGATTTCCCCTTCAGCACATGGGTTGTGTGTGTGTAGGGAGGAGGGAGGAAGAAATTGACCCAGGATTTTATGTAAAATCTGTAATTATATAAAATTATTTTATATTATAAAAAGTGTTTCCAATTTTCAGAAAAAGAAATCTGCAATAACCAATTTTATTGCTAATCTTTATTTTCCTCCTTGCAACATTCTGACATTAACTGTTTAAAGTGAAAAAGGAAAGTGAGTGGTGTACCTCGTAAGAGTTCTAATAAAGGCAATGGAATAACTAGTATTCTCCAAAACTAAAAAATAATATAAAATTAAAAGACTTCCCCCTCAATTGCCTGCCTTAAAGCAGAGAAGATAAAGATACATATTAACCTGGAGTCCTGAGTGCAGCCTGTTATAGTAACCTTTTCATGGCATAAGGGAGTGTGGAGAAACCCTGGGATATTGTTGCCATAGAGGTTTGGGGTTATATGACAAGAACTTGTACTTGCCAAGTTCTTAATGGGGGACAGCTCGGATGGAGGCAGAGCCAACAGACCCAGAAACCTTATTGAAAAGCCTTACATAGGGTGGCTCCCATCCAACTTCTGAACCCCACATGAAACGTAGCCTCCATTCTGCCAATGGGCCCTGTCTAGCTCAAGGAGATCTGGCCAAAAAAAAAAAGTTCCTCTTGTCCCTCCTGCAGAATCAAGAATCCAAGGAGCAATGAAAATGTCACAAAAGTAATATTCTTTATATTAATATAAAGAAACCCCAATATTACTACACTGGAAAATAATTTAAGTTATATTTACACCTGCGGTCCCCAACCCCCAGGCCGAGGACCAGGAAGGCCTGTTAGGAACCCGGCCGTGCAGCAGGAGGTGAGCAGCAAGCAAGCCAGAAAAGCTTCCTCTGTACTTACAGCCGCTCCCCATCACTCGCATCCCTGCATAAGCTCCGCCTCCTGTCAGATCAGCAGCGGCATTAGATTCTCACAGGAGTGTAAATGAGCCCTATTGTAAACCGCACGTGGGAGGGATCTAGGTTGTGGCTCCTTATGAGAATCTAATGCCTGATGATCTGAGGTAGAGCTGAGGCGGTGATGCTAGCACTGGGGAGCGGCTGCAAATACAGATTATCATTAGCAGAGAGGTTTGACTGCACAATAGATGTAATGTGCTTGAATCATCCTGAAACCATCCCCCCACCCTGGTCTGTGCAAAAATCATCTTCCATGAAACCGGTCGCCGGTGCCAAAAAGGTTGGGGACCGCTGATTTACGCTATTATCAATCCATTCCTTTCAAGGTCCTAAAGATCCCCTGTTCTTCCTGCTCTCCGAATCCATCAGAAGCTCCCACTCCACAGGTGAGGTACCCCTGCACATTCGTGAAAGCCATTTCATCATAACCCAATTGGTCACAGCTGCTGCATGTAGAGGCACCAAATTTATTATCAAAAAAAGGAAGCATTGTAAACATTGCCTCCAATGAAGATTTCATCGATATTTTTTAACCTAAATTAATGTGAAGATGACAAAATTTAAATGGGAATTTTTAATTATTCTAGAAAAAGAAAACATTCTCCACAGAATGTTATTTGAAGTAATTAAATCAATGCCTCACAGACACAAAGAAATTCTGACATTCTTTTTTATAATGTATTAGCTTATTTCTCTATGCTGGATTTCATTCCAGAAAGGATTTGTGGTTACCAGAATGCCTTACAATCATATGTTAAAGGCTCTGTTCCTAAAATGCAATTGAGTTTTTTCTTTAGGGTAAAACTACTTTGTCCTTGGTATTCCCTGGCACCTCTTACAGCAACCGAAGTTGGGCAAAGGTGTTGCCAAAACAGAGCTGAGAATCTCTGGGTTGACTACCCCTCCTACGATAGTGAACAGGTAAATGTGTTGTGAATGTAATCTCCAAACATAGAATCATTAAGTGTCTAATTTGGCTGACTACATTGATCAAATTTCAGTGGGGGTCATTCTCTTAACTATGAGAAGAGAGAATCAAACTAAAAGGACACCCAGGAAGGGCCTGATGGTTATGATGGAAAAATTGAGTGTGTGCAATAAGGAGCTAAAAATGCAGTGTTCATGGGCTCATATTATGTTTTGCAAAATTAAAGTTTTGGTCGATGGTTGTTATGATAAAAATAACCACAACCCAAGAAGTCACAATTATGAGGACATGTTACTCTAAGAAATTTTCTCACGTATCTTCTTTCTATGGTGAATTAAGCTGTACACACTGTTGAGAAGTGAATGCTTTCCCATTCAATGAAATATTGTGTTCTACTCACTTTGTGTCTTATTATGAGATGCACAGATGCTTCTTCAAAAGGCATTTTCAAAAACACCATGTTTCTAAACAACAATAAAATGAATTGTCCATAGTTGGCTCCAGGAGATGTTTACACACAATTTTGCAGAAGCTATGTCAAAGATCCTGGCCGTTAACATGTTAAAGTGATTGTCCTTTCCCCAGCCATGGTGGCATTTTGCATCTCGTGGAATTTCCAGAAATTGTTACCGGACAGTATATATTAACATTATGACCCTCTGACAACACAATATATTTATGTAAAATGAAAAATTATAAACAAAACAGCTGAGTGATATTTTGTCAACTTGCCAATTGTCAGAACTCTGATAGGAATCGAACTGGGGCTTCTAGGGTTTAGCCAGCTGGGGACAATTTTGGTCTAAATGACAGCACTAGATGCTGCTTCCCCTCTGCAGGAGGTCAAAGCAGCCCTGTGGGATCTTTGTCTTAGTTAATAAATCCTTGTGAAATCAAGACCAGAGCAGGCATGTGTTACAAATATGATCTTTAGAGGATTAAATGAGCTGATGATGACAATAAAGATGACAACAAAATAACATTTATTGATCAGTGCCATGAGTAAGGCATCACATCAAAGGCTTTATATAATATAAATTAGCTCATTTAATCCTTACAACAACCCTCTGGGATAGGATTATCAATCCCATGGGGAAATAGGCTTATGATGACGGAATGACTTGCCCAAAGGTACATGGCTAAGAAATATCAAGGCTGTGACTCAAATTCAGATGGATCTGTGCTCTGACTTCTTCACCTGTCCTTCCAGATGGTCCGCACCCTACTGTCCTGTGCCAGGTGGTCAACCTCTATGATTTGCATCAATGGGTGTCCTTGCCTTCCAGCTTCCAGTTGTTTCAGGCAATGGGATCCAAGGCAGGAGATCAGAGGGAGGAATGAGACAAAAGCTGAGGTGCTTATTCTCTGGGATCCTTCCCTATGGAGTCACCTCAAGTTACCTGTGTCCCTCAACTGAAGATCACTACTCTTCTCAAGCTGGTGTTCTCTGCGTGAATCTCTCCCTCGGGGTTCCAGGAACCAGATCCCCTACCATACCTCGTTAAGCCAGAGGTGGTAACAGCTATATTGTTCCTAGCTCTGATAGTGCACTATTTGATGTGATTTCTCTCTATTCTTGTATATAGTCCCTGTATTAAGTCCCCCGTAAATTAACCTAATTTGAATGTTATCCATTGATTCCTTCTGGAATCCTAACTAATATAGTCTGAGTCTGAAAATTATGTTCTCAACCACCAGGTTAAACTACATCCTAAATTATTTAGAGTCTCGGTTTTCCCACTCTAGGATAAATCTAACTGGACTCCAGAATTACCTTATTATATCATAGTTTTGAACACTATGAGGTCCCCTGGGATCAGAGTTTCTGTTAAATCATTTCCTTACACTGCTTTATTGCTTTACTGCTTTATTCCTTTCTATATCATACTATTTTATATTATGGTGTGGAATTATCAGTTTAAATATTAATAAATACTTATAAAACCAATAATTTCTAGTGAGATTTGATCTCTCAAAAACGTGCATACTTCCTTCCTATTATAGGTCTCAACTGTCTAGAACTTAGTTTTCTTTCTTTTATGAGAATCTAAGAAGTGAAATAAAGACTGCTGTGAGTATTTCTGTTCAAATTCTTTAGAACATTGAATGACAGAGTACTCTCTGTTGTCTCTCCCTCTTCTTATAAGGATAGTAGTCACATCAGACTAGGGCCTCACCCTTATGACCTCGTTTAACCTTAATTAACTCTTTAAAGGCCCTATTTCCAAATACAGTCACTTTCCAAAGTACTGGGGGTTGAGGCTCCAACATATGAATTTGGAGGAGACAATTCAATCTATAACAGGCTTTGTTGGATCCAGCTTTTTATTGCTATAACAATGCTGCAATGAAAATCCTTGTACATATATCTTTGTACATCTGTGAGTATATCTGTAGAATAAACTGCTAGAAGTATAACTGCTGACTCAAAAGAATACATTTACATATACATTGCCAAATTGCCCCAAATTTGAGCTTCCAACAACAGTGTATGAGAGCGGTCATTTCCCCTCATGCCCAACACATGGCACATTATCAAACTTTTTCATTTTTTGCCACTCCGTAAGTTTAAAAAACCTTATTTTTATCTGCTTCTTTTGATTATAAGTGAGGTTTTATACTTTATGCATGTTTTATAATAATATGATACCATCCTTTTTTCATATATGCTATCATAGTTACAGTGAATAAATGCTTTTACATTTTTATATATTATTTTGGGAAATCAAAATTGCTAAAATATATTTATTTGAACCTTGAAGGCAGGTATTAGAACTTTGGTTCCAATATATCTAATCTGATACAAAGAAGCATGGCCACACATGCTTTACGTAGAGTCTGTTTTAAATAAATACTTACTGAATGAAATTGGTCATTGATGATATTTGCTGTCAGTCCTCAATACTAATAAAACAAGCCTCTAATTATCTGTGCATTACTGAGTGGTTAGGCATTTCTCAATATCTTTAGGTTAATTTGAAGACTTTTTCTTCTACCAGTTCTTTCCCAGTTGACATGTAGGCATGACTTAGCCTAGTGTTTTCAAATTGGGTTGAAAGAAAAAAGGTTGTTTTTAATGTTAAACTTACCTGGCGAAGTTTGGTAAATACATCAGATTTAATTTTTAGCCTAGGACCAATGCGGACTTAACTGTTCTTGTACGTCACTGTGCTTTTAGAGTCTCTGCAAGACATGGCACCAGGGCAGCCTCAAGATAGGAGCTCCCATTGGAAATGGGCATTCAGTATGAACAAGGACAGATTCAAATGAATAGGCAAGACAGTGGGAAAAGATGAGTATGTTTGCTATGAAACATAAAATTTAAAAAGAAAAAATGCCTGCAGGACTTTGGCATGAGTATATTTATTGGGATGAAGGCCCCATAGTGAGAGAGGAGATCATTTTCACACTTAATAGAACTGTCCATGTTTCCCAAGTGCCTCCTAATAGCAGCAATAATGTCTACGACAGATACACTAGTCAATTCTGTTTGCCACATGTAAATCTAAAAGTGCACATTAAGTTTGCCATATTTCAGGATTTCATCATGTTTTTGGCAAGGGTATGTACACATAAGGAGACCTTTTGTTAAACCACATAACTCTGATCTTGTTTATGAGCTCTAAAATTAAATTATCTTGCATAAATGCTCAGAAGGTAATTTTCATATTAGTCTCAATGGTCCACAGTACTACCACAAAAGATCCAGTCACAATTCATTCTGTGACATTGGGCAGCCTGTCGGCTTCATTGGTGGCACAGTGTGCTGCTTCATGGGAGTTTCATGACCTACAAACTCTCAGGCATTTGGGGAGGGAAAGAATAGCTAGAAGCACTTTTGCTGAATCTGTGGCAAAAGCAGTCAATATCGAATAAAGAAAATATACCGGCCGGGCGCGGTGGCTCACTCCTGTAATCCTAGCACTCTGCGAGGCCAAGGCAGGAGCATTGCTTGAGCTCAGGAGTTCGAGACCAGCCTGAGCAAGAGCGAGACCCCGTCTCTACTATAAATAGACAGAAATTAACCAAACAACTAAAAATAGAAAAAATTAGCCAGGCATGGTGGCACGTGCCTGTAGTTCCAGCTACATGGGAGGCTGAGGCAGGAGGATTGCTTGAGCCCATGAGTTTGAGGTTGCTGTGAGCTAGGCTGATGCCACAGCACTCTAGCCCACTCAAGAGAGTGAGACTCTGTCTCAAAAAAAAAAAAAGAAAAAAAGAAAATATACCATATAGAATAAAGACCATAGTTCAGACACTGCAAAGTTTTTTCAGTAAAGAACCAAATAGTAAATATTGTGGGTTTTGCTGGTCATATGGTCTGTGTCACAATGACTGTATTCTGCTGCTGTATCATGGAAACAGCCATAGATAAGACATAAAGGAATACGCATGGCAGTGTTCCAGTAAAACTTTATTTACATAAAATGGATGGCAGGCCAGATTTGGCCTGTGGGGAGAGTTTACTAACTCTTGCTCTAGGCTATATTGATAATCTCCTTCTCTGGGATTTTTTTTTTTTTTTTTTTTTGTAAACATACACAAATCACAGTTACTATGTGCCAGGCCCTATATAGCTTTCCAAAAATAATTCTATCCTCAAAACAACTCTATTATTATTATCTCCTCCATTTTATAGGAGAGAAAACTAAGGCATCCAGAGGTTGAGTGATTCTCCCAAGGCTGTGCAACACAGAGGCCACAGCTTGCCACCCTTTTCTGTGAGGTTTTAAACTGTGCTAGAGTTTTCAAAAATTCATCTGCCCTTCCAGGGACTCCTCAAGCTCCCCCAAGTCTGGCCAGTACCCAGAGCAGATGATTCTTGTTGCTATTTGTCCAGGTGGATTCCCAGGTTGACTCTAATTCTGTGTTAGACTTCTAGAAAGGAAACACAGGGAGATCCTGAGGTTTCCAAATCCACCGTGGTATTGGGAGGTTCTCAGATGTCTTGTGATGGCCTCCAGAGCTTTATCCAACACCTTTTTCCAATTTGCTATAAGCTGAGATATTACTATGTCCCCTAAGAAATAATCTGGGACAATAATGTGCTACCAAAATATCCGATTAAAAAAATAAGAGAAGACACTAGAAGATTTGACATGTTTCAGGTCAAATTAATGACCACAGAAATAAAAATTTAGGCCCTTCCACCATGTGAGGACGCAGCTAAAAGGTGCCACCTATGAACCAAGAAGCAATCTTCACCAGTTACCAAATCTGCTGACACCTTGATCTCAGACTTCCCAGCATCCAGAACTGTGAGAAAAATTTCTGTTATTTATAGTCGGGAGTGGGTGGGGGTTGTGGGGAGAGAGAGAAAGAGAGAGAATATGGAGGAGGAGAAGAAGAAAGAAGGAAGGAAGGAAGGAAGGAAGGAAGGAAGGAAGGAAGGAAGGAAGAAGGAAGGAAAAGAAAGAAAAAGATTGATTTAGCTCGAAGTTCTCCTATAACACAAAATTATGGGTCATCTGAATAAGAGATGATCTTTGTCATTGTAAGCAATGGGATACTATGATGAGGTTTGGAATTTACCTCTTTTAAGTCCAAATAAGGTAAACAATCCTAACTGTTGGTGTTCTCATAGTACTAAGGACAGGAGTTCAATTTTAAGTTTCTGCTCACCTAACATTCTGCATGATTTGGTCTTCCCTCACTATCCCTTCATGCCTTCTGGATTTTTCTTTTAATCAAAACGTACCTCTTTTGGTAGGATTAAAACCAAGATCTCTGACAGTTAAAGAAGAAAATGAACTGAACATTCTCTTTGGGAACAGGGAAACTCCCTATGGTTGCCAAAAAGAACTTGAAACACTTTAAGATAGAGATTATACATTCAGTCAAATCAGCAATTATAAATTACTAGCTTTGTGCAAGGATACAGAACAAAAGTAGAATGAGAAAAGAGGTTACTGTCTGAAACAGCCTCTGGGAAAGAGAAGGGCATGTTTTCACGTCCCATTCATAAAACCTAAGGACAAGTCCATAACTTTTCAATGGCCTTTACTGCGGAGAAAAGAAAATCCACTCTTTCTATTTGTCAAAGGGCTTCAGCTTTCATGTCCTGTGAGAACAGAGAATGTTTGACCCTGAAGGGGCGAACAAATCTTATACAGTACATTTTTTTGTAAGTTGAAAAAAAAGAATATTTTATCATGCAAATGTGTCATGTCATTCATTAGAAAACCCTACTGTGGTGTTGTGAGCTGGGTTGCTAATAAGCTCTGAAGTTTTCATTGAATAGCAAAGATATGAAAGGGCAGAGGGAAAGAAAACATGTGAGGCCTACTATGTGCCAGACTGTGTGCTAGGAGATGCAATATAAAGTATTGCAGTAAGAAAATAGCTAGCTGAAAATATTAGTTTCTATCTTTAAGTGTTGAAGATTGCCGAATGATCAGTTAAAATATTTTCTCATTTCAATTGCTGTTTGGAAAATTTTAATTTTGCTGGGAAAGCATTTCTTTCTTTCACACAAACACCTTCATTTAAGGCAGGCCGAGGAAGACTGACTTGAGAAGTCCTTCTCCTGGTTGAGGTTCAAGGACTGTGCCTGCCAGTCTTATAACTGCTTGAGCAGCAGTGGAGGCTCTGGAGCATTTTTAGTTATCAAGCCCTTCCACTCCATTTCCCAATCTCCATTATAAACTAATATATTTTTCAATATGAAGACTCTTGTGTGTTCATGACTGTGATAAATGAGGCATGGCTGAAGTGGCTCTGCAAGCAGCTGGAATATCCCCTGGAGGAGTCATTTGCATAATTAAACCTTGGAGCATCTGAACATGGGTCAGCATGTGACCTACCCTTGCATCTGAGGTGACTCCAAAGCAGCATCACTTCATATAGTTCCTACAGCTGTTTGAGCAGAGTGCACCTAAATTCTCACTTTTCCACCAAGCCTTCCCACAGTGACCTGGAGAGCTTTTTCAAACAACTCACAAGCTACCTTTTCCTCATTATTTCCCACCTTGATTTTGCTGCAAATTCACTTTCCTTAACTGAAACTAATTTATTCTTTTTGTTGTTTTCTGTGTGTCCTGGATATTGGCTGGATTCGCTTAGCCGTTTTAAGTTTTAAAATAAAGGATATGAGGCTCTGACTATAGTCACTTATTGAGTACCTACAAACCCAAGTGTCACACTGTTTACTCTATTTAGATAATTTATATTTTCTTTATACAGATGATACAATTCCCTTGTGTATTCCCCATAGCAACTCAGTGAAGTACATATTACTCTTTCCATTGTACAGAAGAGGAATCTGAGCCTTAGAAGTTAAGTTAGTAATGGGTAGGACAGTGATAATGATTCAAACCTAAGTTTTGGCTCCCGAACCCTCTATACTGCCCATAGAGTTCTCTTTATTCAGAGTGGCTAGCATAAAACCACACATAAATGTATCCTCACAAATTATCTTCAACTATATCTTCAAACTATATTTTTTAAATTACTTTTTTAAGGCTAAATTCGGATGAGCTGGTTCTTGTCATTATTTTGGTTATGGATGCCATAGAGAATGTGACAAAGGCTATGGATCCTCCACCCAGGAGAAAAGAGCACGTGCCACACATACAGCAGGTCCAGATGGCTGCCAACTTTAAGGGTGTCTTCACTGAGAGATTAGAATCCTTCTCAGTCACAGGCTGATACTGCCAGGTCATCTCTCTGCAGAAATAACCAGCAAGCACTGTCATTTTTTGCTTTTGTTTTCCACTGAAAAGAAATGTCCCATTTCCATAGCTACATACTGGCCAAGACACAGGGAGATGACTTACTATAGACTTTCATACTGTTCAGTCCCTGTGTCTTCAACAGTGATGTTAAAGGTGCTGTGACCTTTTACCCCATCAACCTCGGAGATGTGGTGTTAGTTTGTACTGCCAGTACATTTTCCCTCCTGTTGAAATAGTCTTGACTTGTATATTACAACACATCTAATAATAAGGCGCAATTCATTTTCCTAACGTAGAAACATTCAGAGAGAAAGCGTTTAACCTAAGTATAAAAATACTTAAGAGAAGCTAGATATGCAAGCCAGTCTAGAACTGCATGGTAGTTAGGAGCCCAAGCTTTGGATTAAGGTGGCTATTGCTTCAAGCCTGGGTTTTGCCCCCTACCTCCTATGTGACCCTGAACAATTTAACCTCTCCAAGTTTCTTAATCTGTGAAATGGGGATAATACTACACATCCTACATGATGTGAGTTAATGTTAAATGAGATTAGATGAAAAAACACACAGAGCTTGGCACACGGTAAGCACTGGATAATAGGTGCTATTATACTAGTCTTAATAATTTTCAGTGCACTGGTTACCTGGCATGATTACAAAAAAGGATATTCTAGTCAATAGACAGTTTCCATATATTATTTATTAATATATGAAAATGAAATATAAAATGATATATATTATTTATCATTGTTAAAAGTAATATGTAAAATTAAACTAGGGACCTTCTGCCTATACCCAAAAGGAAAGACAATCAATTGGATTACTGATTTTAATGGAATTAGAACATAATAAAAATGCTTAAAGATGAAATCATATGACTTTCTTTGATCATTTGGAAAGATCCTCTGGGCTTAGAGGTACACTAATAAATATTAATCATCATTATTATACAATAGATATGCAGAAGTCCAGAGTAAGAGAGGTTTCTTGATGATAAAACATCAATTATTCTTTTACTGTAGTAAAATATTCTGTGATGTATCCTTTTATTAAGAAATCATCCAGAAGATTCATTTTTAAATGATATATAGACTGCAGTGGGTACTCAATGATGCTAATTGAATTAAAGGCCAGATTGAGAGCCATGGATGCCAGGCACTGCCTGAGCACCTTTCTGCATTCTCTCTTATTATGTCTCAAAACTCCCTAGCAGGATAAAGATGATATGCTTACTTTATGTTTAAAGCAACTATGCATTAGAAAGCTTAATTTCTAGTGTACACACCTAATAAATTGTGTAAAGTAACGAATACAGTTGTCCCTCAATATCAAAGTAACTAGTCCAGTTTTCCCTTGTTATCATGGGGGATTGGTTCCAAGCCCCTCTGCAGACAATAAAATCCAAGGATGCTCAAGTCCTTTATATAAAATGGTGTTGCATTTGTATATAACTTATGCACATCATCACGTATACTGTCAAAATCAAATAAAATACAGAGAAGAATCCTAAGTAAAGGATTTTATTTAAAAATATATATAAAAATAGATTGCAATGCAGGACAAACTCATAGACCAAAGGGGTCTTCAGTATGTCCAAAAACAAAGGAAAAGGCTGGGATTTTATTGAGAAAGAGAAATGTAATGCGAAATGTTCTGAAAGAGAGTTCATTGGCGCTTTCAGGAAGTCTTTCAGGAGCTGGCAGGCTCTGATTAGTGAGTAAAGGTAGTAAAACTAGTCTTAGAGTCAGGGCAGGTCCTTTCTGCAGCTACTAGATGAAACTGGTCTAAAGGTTATAGCAGGTCATTTCAGCAGCTGGGTCTGCTAGACAGTTCCTCGAGCTTTGCCCTCTGGTCTCTCAACTCCGATTTAGTTGGGTGTGACAGGAATAACTCCAATTCGTATAATCAGTTTTCCCAAATTTAAATCATCTCTAGGTTAATTATAATACCTAGTACAATGTAAATGCTAAAGAAATAGTTGTCATACTGTATTTTTAATTTTTTTAATTAGTATTATTTTTTATTGGGTTTTCGTGTGTGTATGTCAAGAGTCTTGCTCTGTCACCGAGCTAGAGTGCAGTAGCATCAGCATAGCTCACTGTAACCTCAGACTCCTAGGCTCAAGCCATCCTCCTGCCTCAGCCTCCTGAGTAGCTCGGACTACAGGCACATACTATCATGCCTGGCTAATTTTTCTATTTTTGTAGAAATGGGGTCTCGCTATGTTGTGCAGGTTGGTCTCAAACTCCTGGCCTCAAGTGACACTCCTGCCTTGGCCTCCCAAAGTGCTAGGATTCTGGGTGTGAGCCACTGTGCCAGCCTATTTTTTTATTGTTGTAGTATTATATTTTTTTCCCTAATATTTTCTATCTGCAGTTGGTTGAATCCTTGATGTGGAATCCAGGGATATGGGTGGCTAATTGTAATTAGTACATCAAGATTCCAACCTTGGCCTAACTTCAAAAGCCATGTTGTTTTACCGTCTCTGCTGTCTGATAAATTTTACAAAGAAAAATATAATTTTGAAGCCAGTCAGGATCCCTACTTACAGAATGTCTTACTCTCTCCGCTATCATAACCTCCCAAAAGAAATATGGCAAAGTTTAAAGAATAGGTATACAGAATCTGCTGTCTCTGGAACAAATAGGGAGATTTCAAATTCAAAAAATAGAAGGTAAAATTTAGTAGAACCCTGATCTGAGATAATAATTCAATTCAGAAATACAATACTCTCTCTGGCTTATAATGTGGCTTCATATGAATGAGCTGCCATTTCAAACTAATTAGAACACCAATTGCAAACATAAATTGGCAATTTGATTACTTACTAATTTGAATAAAGCATCACAAAGGACACATGAAAACTGTATGCATAAAGCAAGAGAATTTCCCCAATTTTAATGAATCATATTTTTACAATATAAGCCACAATTAAAAGTAAAGTTTATATGGCAATTAAGGAAGCTATAATTATAAACAATTTGCTTGTGCCTGGAATAAAATTTAATCAATCTAGGACCATTTCCTTTTCATCTGTGCAAAGAAAATAGTAGCAACTTATTTATGCAAGTATTATCAGGAATTTGAAAAAAATAAACAGTATTAGAATCCAAGGACTAGAGAAGAAATTCAGCATCAACTGGCAATCTAACATGAACTAATAATTTAGGCACTTCCATAGGTGCTGCAGATAAGGAATAGGTACCAGCTTAGCCCTTGAAATATCACTTGTGTATCCAAAAAGGCCAATGAAAGGTAAAGATTTATTTTGCTAAGTCTCACAAAATACAGAGAATAAAGAAATTCCGTAGATTTATTTGATTTTATCACCTTGATACCCCAGGCTTTTCAATGATACCAGGTCCTTTTGCTGTAGAAGTTATTTGACTTAATTTTTCTATAAGGATCAAATTGTAATCAAGAGCCAGAAGTGTAGGTACAAATGGAAGTACAATGTTTAAAGGTAAAATAATACAAGATAAGGCTCAGTTATTATAAAAAGGCCAAGAAAAGCACTTAGGTGCCTTATTTTATTCATGAGACTATGCCAGAAATCACTGACAGAAATGAACCAGTCAGAAAATCTTAGCCAAAGCCAAAGTTTTCCCCAAAATTCAATCTTTTCTCTTGAGTGTAGCTATATCATGCAACCCAATAATAAAGTTCAGAAACCCATCAAAAGATACCCGTACTCAAATGTTAATTGCAGCAGCACAATTCACAATTGCAAAGATATGGAATCAACACAAGTCCCCATCAATTCATGAATGGATTAATAAAATGTGGTATACATATACCACGGAATACTACTCAGCTATAAAAAAAAAGATGAATTAATACCTTTTGCAACAATCTGGATGGAACTGGAGACCACTCTCCTAAGTATCTCACTAATGGAAAAACAAACACCACATGTACTTGCTATTAAATTGGAACTAAATGATGAGCACACATGTGCACAGAGGGAAGTAAAACTCAGTGGAAATCAACCAGGGGGTACGAGTGAGGAGGGGAGGGGCAAACACCTACCTAATGGGTATAGTGAACACTATTTGGGTGATGGACACACTTATAGCCAGAACTCAAGCATTACAAAAGTGACCTAAAACATTTG
>NW_012150952.1:5589787-5590554 GCF_000956105.1 Propithecus coquereli
CTATAAGGATCAAATTGTAATCAAGAGCCAGAAGTGTAGGTACAAATGGAAGTACAATGTTTAAAGGTAAAATAATACAAGATAAGGCTCAGTTAGTATAAAAAGGCCAAGAAAAGCACTTAGGTGGCTTATTTTATTCATGAGACTATGCCAGAAATCACTGACAGAAATGAACCAGTCAGAAAATCTTAGCCAAAGCCAAAGTTTTCCCCAAAATTCAGTCTTTTCTCTTGAGTGTAGCTGTATCATGCAACCCAATAATAAAATTCAGAAACCCATCAAAAGACACCCATACTCAAATGTTAATTGCAGCAGCACAATTCACAACTGCAAAGATATGGAATCAACACAAGTCCCCATCAATTCATGAATGGATTAATAAAATATGGTATACATATACCATGGAATACTACTCAGCTATAAAAAAAAAGATGAATTAATACCTTTTGCAACAATTTGGATGGAACTGGAGACCACTCTCCTAAGTATCTCACTAATGGAAAAACAAACACCACATGTACTTGCTATTCACTTGGAACTAAACGATGAGCACACATGTGCACAGAGGGAAGTAAAACTCAGTAGAAATCAACCAGGGGGTACGAGTGAGGAGGGGAGGGGCAAACACCTACCTAATGGGTACAGTGAACACTATTTGGGTGATGGACACACTTATAGCCAGGACTCAAGCATTACAAAAATGACCTAAGACATTTGTACCCCCTTAATATTTTGAAATAAAAAATAAATAAATAAACAACAAAAAA
>NW_012150952.1:5590604-5626071 GCF_000956105.1 Propithecus coquereli
AAATAAATAAATAAAATAAAGTTCAGAAACCATATATTTAATAATTTTATGATAATGCACAGACATGCTCAATGCTATAATGACTGTATTAATAGAAACCAAATTACAGCACCCTAACTCTGAATATAATAGAAGCAATGAAAACTTGTGACCTGGATGCGTGTGCTTAAGTTTAAATAGCACCAGAATTCAACAGCATAGGAAGAGGTGATTAGTGCTTGGGAAACCTCCTTTCATGGATGATTAGGCATTCATTCCTCTGGTTCTTCATTTTTCATTAATTTTCCTTTTTAAGTTACAAAAGCATTAAAAAAAGCTTGAGAAATACAGAAAAATCATCACCCATATCCCCCTGCCACCTTAAAACAATTATCATTTGTAATATTTCCATGTAGTCCTATTTTTTCATGTATACAAAACCCTTTATTTTACTTCAAGAGGAATATATTATATGCACCTTGCTTTTTTTCACCTAAAATGTTTCTTTGAGAGGGTTTCATATTAGTATGCAGAGCTTCCTCATTCTTTCTAACAGCTACATGTTATATCAACATACGAATGTAGCATAATTTATCTACAGAATACCAAATCACTTGTCATTTTTGCTATTACAAATAATGCTACAACAAGCACTCTAGTACTTAAATCTTTATGCAGATATGCAAGTATATCAGTGGGATAAAATCCTAGAAGTGGATCTTCTTTACTTGAGGTTCTATGTAGTTAAAGTCATGGTGTCCATTCAATTTTGCAGCCTAGATATCTACCATTGGATATTACATACGCAGTAAACATTTTCCATGTTGCTATATAGCTTCCAAGACTAAAGTTTTAATGGTTTATTATTTCTTATGAAGGGGATACATTCGGTCTTTCTTCTAATGTTAGACAGGTCAACTGTTTCTAACTACTTGCTTCCATAAAGATTGCAATGACCATCCACATACCCTGTGTCTTGCCATAGATCCCACCTGGGCTCTTCTCTCACTGCATTTCTCTTCAAAGGGAGAGACATCCCCACTCTAAAACATGTTCTAGGTCCCCATGGAATTCCCTAAATGGTCCCAAACCCACTTTCTGGGCCTGTGTGGAACCTCTTCCCTGGATGTCAAGGGTGGCTGTTTGGGGAGGTTCAGAGGGCTGGGGAGACAGAGCTGGTGGTTGTGTTTCCCACATGCACGCACACAAGGCCCTGTAGGACATGAGCCAGGAGTGGCAGGAGAAGGAGGGAGCAGTCCTTGGACCTCCATTTATACTCTCTTACCCCAGGCCCCCTAAATGTTAGGGTGATTCTGCTATGACACCCAATTAATTACCTCCTTTTCCCAGATTCAATAGAGCCCCCCAAATAGAACCACTGGATTAAAAGTAAAACAAACCAACAACCAATAAAAAAAATCCCAAAAAACGTAATTTTACAAAATAATATGTAAATTTATCTCTTCTGCACACCTCAGCTTACCTTCATATACTGCCAAAAATTATAATTTGCCAGATTTAAAGTCCTGCACCATGAGAGGCAATTTGAAATTACAAAAGGACAGTGGCATGGGAGCAGCTGACCTCACTTCTGACCTTGTCCTACCAAAACCCAGCTCTGTGAATTAGAGAATATCCTTTTTCATGTTTGCACTTTGTTTCTTCACTTTTCTGGAGATTTCGTTAGATGAATTTCCATGTCCTTTTTCATTTCTGATTTCTATGATTCTAGGTAACCAATTCAAACTGAGAGTTAAAAATGTACCTCTTTTGGTTCAGTCTCCTGCAGACTTTTGCTGCTCCTTCTGCTTTGTGTACAAATGCTTTGTTCTTCAAAGTTCGTTTGAACTTGGGTCTTTCTTAAGTGAAGAAAATTATGGAGAAGAGAAAAAACAAAATAATGAATGGCTTCTCTTTCAAAATATTTATAAAATAAAATGACTCACAACCTCACACTTACCTTTTCTACGCCCAGGAAATCTAGAGTTAATTAAATTAAATTTCCAAATACTGACTAAATTTTCAGTAAACATGAACAAATGCCAAAGAGTGAACTATAGTACTTATTTAGAATATCTATGACAGCCTGAGGAATATAAGAATAAATCAAGATGAGAAAAATACTATGCTTAAGGGTTGTACCTTATTATTAATATATGCTGGTTACTATTGCAGCTGGTGCTGATCAGAGCGGTTTTCACCTCTAAAAAGAGAATAACTCTACTTCTATCCCAGGATCCAGACTTTTACTAATGACCACAATTAAGGCCACTGTTCACTTAAGACTTAAAGAGTGGACTGTCATTACTCAGTATAACTATTGGCCAGTTTGGAGAACATGGAACATAATCAATGAAACAATGTCAATATTCACCGTCCTAATAAGAGCGACCTCCAAAAAAACAACATGATTACATAATCCTTACACAAGCCTTTATTACTTTTTATATTTATACTGCAAGAAATTCTTAAGTTGTGTTTTCTGTAAATTGTTAGCAGAAACATGATTTTCTCTGTCTTACTGCTTGGCATAGATCGTAACTCTAAGGAAGAAAGAGGACAGTGTTGTACCTCCCTGGTGAAAAATAAGACAATGCCCAGGAAGGGAACATCATACGCACACATATTTGTTCTCCCAACAGAGAAATGGACTGAGTTCTTCTCACATCCTTCCATCTATGGAATCTAGAAGAAAAGAAAATTTTAAAAAGAAATTAAATTCAAGTATTTTTTCGGTCAGGCGCTGTGGCTCATGCCTGTAATCCTAGCACTTTGGGAGGCTGAGGCTGAAGGATTGCTTGAGGTCAGGAGTACAAGACCAGCCTGAGCAACAGTGCGACCCTGTCTCCACCAAAAATAGAAAAATGATGGTGACGCGCATCTGTAGTTCCAGCTACTCAGGAGGCTGAGGCAGGAGAATAGCTTGAGCCCAGGAGTTTGAGGTTGCAGCGCACTATGATGACGCCACTGCACGCCAGCCTCAGCCACAGAGGGAGACCCTGGCTATTAAAAAAAAAAAACTTTTAAAAATTCTATTTAGTGGATTTTTACAGTCGATTCAAAATATTCTTATCGTTCTTTCAACATATATACTTACATGCAGCCTGTTAAAATGGAATAATATGAATTAAACTTATTAACTAAAATTAGGTCTAGATTGTGCTAAAACAATTGGGTGATTGCAGTGGCAGTATTTATAAATACACTAGAAACAATTTCCCAAACTGATTATCATCTTCAGAAACTTTAAACTTTTAATGTAGTTCAAATCTGACTCTAAGCTTCTGGGTTTTCCATCTTAAGACACTCCCCTCCCTTACTCCCACGTTCTACTGCACCACATTGTAGAAATATCGTCCTACAGCTTTATTTGTGATATTTATATCTTTAATCCATCCCACTCACATGTATTTGTACAGCATAAAAAGAGATGCACAGCAAATTGTTAACATTGGTTATCTAAACTTGGCCTTTCTACTATATAACTGGATCCATTCCAATATATATTGCTTAATAAGGAAAGAAAACAAAGACTACTGTCTAGCTCTAAAAAACAGTAAGTGCAAACATTACCATGCTCACTGCCAAGTTGAGAAAAGGAGTAACGTAAAACAATTCATTTGGGAGTATTTAAAAGTACTAAGCAAAAGTCAAATATTAATCCAGATTCTAAATAACCAGTCTTTGTAAACTTTAGAATAACAACATTTTTTTTCCCTCAAATGGTTTAACCAAATGGAGAAATAAATAAATCCATATTCCATTCCAGAAAAATTAACCTGTGGTTCACCTAAAGATCAAACTTAGGCTAATTAGTAAAAGGGGCCAGACCAGATGGTGGTAACCAGCCCAATGTAAAAGGAAGCACATGATTAAGCAAGCAGATGGCCACTTGCAATTTAATGAACAGACACTTTTGATTTGGATTGATGGCCCAACTAGGGAGGGTCTTTAGCTGAAGCTCTTCCCTTGAGAATCCTGTAGCTGGACTCCAGTGATTTGTTCAGGTTATAGTCCTTCTCCTCCCAGAAGTGACCTCCATAATTCATAAAAAGCCTAATGTTTACCAAGCAAGCACAGACAAGCATCCACACTCCTTTGGATGGCATGTTAACTTACTCTCTACTCCCAGCCTCAGGAAAGCAGAGTGGAAGAGGAAAAGCACTTTTTCATCTTTCAAAGATCCCATTTAAAAAACAAAAAAAGATTAGACGAAACAATGCCTTACTTAAATCATTTGCAATAACTACTTTAAGTCAATGTTAGCAAAAATGGGTTGACACCCATGTCAAAGTAGAATCAGGCTTCAGGACGAGGCCCAAAGGTGAAAACGGGTGAACTCAGGAAAGAGAAACAGGGTACTGATTTAAGAAGGTGTCAAAAGCATGCTTCCATGTATTTCTCAATTTTGTTTAAAGTAAGCACATCTTGGACCATTCATGATGAGCTGTAAAAGGTCTTCCCTAGTGTGAATTGTCCATCCTTATAATAGACTGTTTATTAGATTGCAAGTGGCTATTGTATATAATAGAAACAGATCTCAAACAGAACCATAGATATTCCTGATGAAGTACGAGTAGAATATATACATCTTTAAATATTTTCTTTTTCATGTAAACATCTATAAAAACAAAGGTGAAGAAACAGATGTGGAGAGAGGGGATTATGGCTAAGTCTCGCTATGAGTTTTTTGAGGAGTTACAGCTCTAAAAGTATTCAAATAAATAAAAAGTGGTGGTTTTTAATGACAGTCCGAGGTTACTGCTATAATCTCTTGGGTTTTGTTTTTGTTTTGTGTTTTCTTTTTCTAGCTTGAAAACAATTATATATGGTTCTTTTTATTAATTCCCCTTATAAACCAAAATTTTCCAAACTATTTCTCCCAGATTTGATATCCTTTTCATTTGCAGCAAGTTCTACATTGAAGATTTGCAAATTAAAACTCAAATCTTCCACCACCACCACCACCACCCCCACCAAATAACTTCACAAACATGTTAAACAGGAAAAGGAAGTTAGAGTTAGGAATTGGGAGGCTATAAGAATTTTTCTTTTCTAAAGGATTGGATGTGACTGCCAACAATTCCGTGGTTTTAGCTGCTTTCAAAAAGAGGAATGTGATAATAGCTCCTGGGTGGAATAATTTTGGCTGGACTTGATTAAATCTAAGCTTAAAACTTACAGAGAACAGCTTGGACTGCCTTTTTTTTTTTTTTTTTTTTTTAAGAAACAGCGTTGCATTTCATTTTACTGTGTCCTTGCCAGATTTGGGGCCTTTTGGGAGTCTGGCACTAGATTAGACACTAACAAAGCGAGCTATAATACCCTGGGGAGTGTGAGTTACATAACTCCAATCAACACTAATGAGTGTGTGTCTCACTAAAACCCTGCACGTGTAATTTTGGAAAGGAGTCCTAAATGATTCAAAGGTCCTTTCCTTTCACAAAGGGCTATCTTATGAAGTTCCCAGAAAGTAATCAGTTCAAAATAGAATAGGTGACAAACACTGGGCACCTTCAGCTGGTATTTTTGTTTCTATTCTATTGCCTTTTTCTCTTGGTAAATAAATCATTTTACATTCTCTAGAAATACATCTAGATTTTGCATCCGATGTCTTAAACTTTGTTCTTGACGTTTTTCTGGTGACTTCGTGACATATGATTTTAATACCACTGGTGATGATTCCAGAGTACTTGAAAGAAATCAACTATATGTGAGAGAGCTCCTTGAGTCTTTTTTTTCTCCCAAATTTGAATACGAATAAGATTAAATATTAAAAATCGTACCATGGGTTTCTGGTCTTGAGACAAAATAGAATAAATGCATTTCTCCCTATTCCTCCTGTTAAGTACAGCTATAATCCCCGGATGTTGTATATTAAGCACGTGTAAAAAGCCTCTGGAAGGTGGAACAAAAATTGGCTATGGGCCTCAGGATCCAAGAAAGATGCAATGGTGAGTTCCTTAGGTTTTCTTTTTGCCTCATATATTCCAGACTTGGAGATGGGAAAGCCAGCAACCCAGAAACACCAATGAGAACAGACAAAAAAAACCCCAAATCTCTCAAGAAAAGCAAGCACTCCCTAGCCAAAGGACCTAGAAGAGGCAGCCTAGCAGGACAGAAAACTTCTTGGGTAATAACTACTCTACTCTAACCAAACACCATGGGAAAAAATATGGCCCTCATCCCCAGTAGCAAAGGCCAAGTCCAGATGAGAAGCCTGCACTTCAACCCTCATCCAGTGGTAATAAGGCACCATTCGCTCTGCCAGGGCTGTGTCAGAGAAGAGTAAGTGGGGAGTTGGGCCTTTCATCCCTGCTTGACAGTAACAAGTACTCCTCTCCTCACTCACATAGCTTCAGAAAAGCCTGGAATTTCACCACCATCCAGAATGATATCCTCCGCCCAATACAGTGTCAGTGGAGGCCAGATGTGGAGTGGTAACAAGATGCCCCTGCCCCTCCCAGCCAGCGTAGTATCAGCAGAGGTCTAGGGAAAAGCCTGAACTCCCACCCCCATCCAGCAATAACAAGGCATCCTCCCCATCCTAGGTGTCAACGGATGCCAAGTGGGGAACCCTAATATGGCAGTAACAGAGTATTATTACTCCTGACCCCACCAGATGTGGTTTCAGAGGTGGCCTGCTAAAGCACAAGATTTAAATAAGATCCAGAGTAGTTTCATAACAAAATACCCAAATTGTTCTGGATATAATTGAAAATTACACACCATACCAAGAACAAGGAAAATCTCAACTTGAATGGGAAAAGATAATCAACAGACACACTGAGATGACACCGATGTTGGAATTATCTGACACCATTTTAAAGCAGCCATCATAAAAATGTTTCAAGGAGCAACTAAGAACACACTTGGAACAAATGAGAAATACAAATGAAAAAAAGCAAGTTTTAGCAAATAAATAGAAGATATAAACAATAACAAATTGAGAATTTTAGAACTGAAAAATACAATAACCAAATAAAAAACACATAGGTTCAACAGCAGAATGGAGAGGACAACGAATTAGTGAATTTAAAAATAGAGCAATAGAAATTACCAATCTGAACAACAGAGAGAAAACAGACTGAAAAAAAGATGAACAGATCTTAAGAACCTGTGGGACTATAACAAAAGATCTAAACTACATGCAATTGTAATCTGATAAAAAGAGAGGGAAAAGGACAGAACCAAAAAAGCATTTTAAAAAGTTATGCATAAAAATTTCCCAAAATTGGCAAAAGACATAAACTACAGATTCAAGAACCTTTATGAACTGTAAACAGGATTAACTCAAAGAAATCCACATCGAGACACAGGATGAAAACTAAAGATTGAAAACAAACCGAAACTAAAGATTAAAAAAAAAGTCTTAAAAGCCATGGAGAGGATGGCCATTTTAGGTAGGGGGAGGGAGGGAAGGTGGAAGAAACAATTTGATTGAGAACAGATTTATCATCAGAAACCATGGAGGCTAGAAGGAAGTCATGCACTATTTTTCAAATGCTGTAAGAAAAAAACTCTATATGCAGTGAAAATACCCTTCAAAAATGAAGGAGAAATGGACATCTTCCAATGAAAGAAAAATATGAAAATTTGTTGCTAGCAGACCTTCCCTAAAAGAATGGCTAAAAGAAGTTCTTGAAACAGAACAGAAATAATAAAAGAAGGTATCTTGGAACATCAGAAAATAAGAAAGAACAAATAAAGGTAAAAATTTGGGTAAATACAGTAGATGTTCCTTCATCTCTTGAGTTTTCCAAATTGTGTTTGATGGTTGAAGCAAAACAAATTATAACATTGTTTGATGAGATTCTTAATATACGTGGAGGAAATATTTAAGACAATTACATTATAAATGGAGGTTAAAGGATATAAAAGGCAATAAAGTTTCTATACTTTATTTGAGCTGGTAAATGTCAATACCAGTAGACTGCAACAAGTTATGTATTAATATATGTAATATAATACCTAGAACACCACTAAGAAAGCTATACAAAGACATACACTTAAAACACCACAGATAAATTAAAATGGAATTCTAAAAAATGTTTTAGTAACTCACAAGAAGAGTAAAACAGCGGGAACAAACAAAATGAAAGTGAGACCTGAGTAGATAATAAATATTTTTCATTTGATATCTTTTGCTATGTTTTGAACCATTCAGAAATTTATCTGATCAAAAGTTGGATTAAAATCAACTTTTAAGCAGATTAGGAAAAGATTATTCTATTCATTTTAACCTCCATTAAAAGGTATCCCAAGAGATTTTTTTTTTTAAGACTGACAATATTCCAGTAAACACCCAATCAGAGACTAAGGATCTTAAGATACTATAAAAAAGCCCTCAGTCAAAATGTTGAAAGATGACTCCCCATTCACACATCTAAGAAATTAGCTAAAATTTACTTCAGAATATGAACAATGATAATATATTTTTACAAATTTTAAAGACATTAACAGCTAAACCATATAAAATTCTGAGATCTAGCAATGTCACACTATATTAAAGGGACATAAGACATAAGGAAGACAACAATAAAGACGACAATTGGCAGGGGAGAGGAAGGAGCTTTTGTAGGAGACAAGTGACTGGTAGAAAAATACTAAAGATCTACAGTTTATTATAGCAGTAACCTAAAGTTTGAGAAAAATATTCCAATAACTCATTTATACGTGTACTTGTTTGTTTTATTCATTCACTCACCCCAGACTGGCAACTTACCCTTTCATTTTAAACAAAGTAAGTTTAAAAGTAGAAGGGAATTATATTCACAAAACGTAAAATTTATAGACCTACGGAGATGAAAATCAATTTAAAGAAGCAATTCTTTAGAGAACATTAACCTAAATTATAAGACGGAGGGCAGCATATTTATAATATTGGTAAGTCTCTCCTTCCTCCTCCGGTCAGGTCTCCCCTTCCTGGACCGGTCTCGTCTCCTCGTGCAGTCTGGTCTCCTTTTCCTAGTCCGATCTCATCTCCTCTTCCTCGTCCGGTCTTGTCTTGTCTTCATCATCCGGTCTAGTCTCCTCTTCCGGTCTGGTCTCCTCTACCTCATCTGGTCTGGTCTCCTCTTCCTCGTCCGGTCTCCTCTCCTCTTCCTCGTCCGGTCTGCTCTCTTCTTCCTTGTCCGCTCTGGTCTCCTCTTCCTCATCCGGTCAGATCTCCTCTTCCTCGATCAGTTTGGTCTCCTCTTCCTCGTCCGGTCTAGTCTCCTCTTCCGGTCTCCTCTCCTCTTCCTCGTAAGGTCTGGTCTCCTCTTCCGGTCTACTCTTTTCTTACTCGTCCGGTCTGGTCTCCTCTTCCTCATCCGGTCTCGTCCTGTCTTTGTCATCAGGTCTAGCCTCTTCCACTCGGGTCTCCTCTTCCTCGTCCGGTCTGCTCTCTTCTTCCTTGTCCACTCGGGTCTCCTCTTCCTCATCCGGTCAGATCTCCTCCTCCTCGATCAGTTTGGTCTCCTCTTCCTCGTCCGGTCTGTCTCCTCTTCTGGTCTGATCTCCTTTTCCTCGTCCAGACTGTCTCCTCTTCTGGTCTCGTCTCCCTTTCCTCGTCCTGTCTGCTCTCTTCTTCCTCGTCCAGTCTGGTCTCCTCTTCTCGCCCAGTCTCGTTTCCTCTTCCCGGTAAGGTCTGGTCTCCCTCCAGTCTGGTGTCCTTTTCCTCGTCTGGTCTCGTCTCCTCGTCCTCGTCCAGTCTCATCTCATCTTCCTAGTCCGGTCTAGTCTCCTCTTCCGGTCTGGTCTAAATAACCATAAGAGAACTTCAGCCTTAAGAGATTCATTATGAAATTATAGTAAACAAATTTTCTGAGACTAATTTTCTTTCTCTGTTCTTATAACTCAAAATTAGCTGTAATAGAGTTTACCCTTTTACAGCATCTTTGTATTCAAGTATTTTGTAGAAAGTATTCAAGATTATTTGGTTCCTTAGGATGTTATATGATTTTTCTTTATTTACTAAATTTACTTATTTACTAAATCCTTTAGATGTTGAAAATCCAAATTTCTATGTTCAAAATTGTTATATGTTACTGGGAATGAGAAATAACAGCAGGCTTCCCCAGGATCCTTCCGAAGCTGCTCTGCTTTAAATGGCCAAGAGGTGGCAGCATGTTCCAGGGAAACGTCTCAAGAATGAGACGTTTGTCTCTATTCAGAAAGGCCACAGAATTCCTGGACTAGGGAATGCAGGGCAAACAAAATTCTCTTTACTGGCTCCAGCCAAACTGTATTTCTAAAGCACAAGAAGTCATTGTATGATTTCAACCATTTTACAACTAGATCCAGCGTCACCACTAATTATCATTTGCTTGTTAATAAATAATAGTGTAATACAACACAAAATAGCAAGGCTCCTGCCAAGCCAGAGAGGAGAGAGGAAAGAGGTAAAAGAAGAAAAGGACCTTGGGAAAATGAAAAATTGGAAAATGCTTAAGTAATCTGGAACACCTTGTACCTCATTTGCACATTTAATGACCTTTGGGTCTAATAAACATGATTAAGATGTGATACACTTTTACTATTTATAATTCTTTATCTATAACTATATTATTAACATAGATACTACTAATGGTAATGTGATAAAATAACTACAAAAACTAGTGAGGATTTTTAGATCAATTAATTCATTATTAGTACAAGTAAATTCTTCTGTAAAAATGGAAGAATTTATCCCATGGAATAGGTACTTCTGTTTAGACTGACATTCAACTCATACATTTTATTATGCCTGTAAGATATTACTAGTGTGTGGTCCTTTTATAGACTAATAAAATTATGGTAAAATTCTGGGCAAGTTAGATTAAAAAGATAATTATTTGTTTATTTTGTTTGGTTTGGTTAGACTCAGTAATGCATTCATTTGTGTATTTTCATAATTTTATTTTATTCTACCATGTAGTCATACTTACCTACACAAACTGTTAATTAATAGTATCCTTGGTTTTAAAGCTTAAAGAGATCCCGACATGCCCTCTATTTAAAGAGCTTTTATTTGAGTCCCTACTTTTCATGCAGTTTCCTAGGAGACTGAGAAATCAGCTGCTATTTAAACATAGAACTAAACTGACTAGACTTGTCTAACTGCAAATAATTTACTTGAGACTTGTTTAAAATTATATATGGTAGTAGCCACTAAACTTAAAAATGTATCAAGTATGAGTCAGATTATCACGTCATATTTCAAATGAAGCTTGAAGACTTTGGTGGCATATCATTTTCTCGTCTATAGTCTCAGCTAATACTCACTGATGGCTCTAGGGCAGACAGCACTAGAAGTGCAATCACTTAACATCACTCTAGGTCTACTATACAGTTTGCTTAGTTGGCGAGTGTTGAACCAATTGTTATATCTTTCTGTACCTCAATTATATGCAAACAGAATAGACCATTGTTAAATATTTGTCAAAGTGATGATGACAATGATAAGATTAGTTTGGTTGGCTAAGAAATTGAACAAAGGAAATTTACCAGATAAAGAACAAAATGGTGATAAAAGCCTTCTTTTAAGGATAATTTCTGAGTCTGAGACAGGAGTATTGCTTGAGGCCAGGAGGTCGAGACAAGCCTGGGCAAGATAGTGAGACCTCAGTCTCTACAAAAAATAAAAAAATTAGGTGGGTGTGTACCTGTAGTCCAAGCTACTTGGGAGGCCAGGGTGGGAGGATCACTTGAGCCCAGGAGTTCCAGGTTATAGTGAGCTATGATCACGCCACTGCACTCCAGCCTGGGCATCAGAACAAGATCCTATCTCTAAGATAAAAATAAATAGTTTCTAAAAATAAGTACTTCCGATTTTTAAAAGAAGTTAATAGTATGCTCAAAGTACTTTTCTAGGTCCTGACAACACTAACATGAATAAGTCAAGAGGAAAAAATCATAACAGCCTTTCCTAGGGAACTGAGGAAGGTTTCACCAGGAAAATAACATATAAACTGACCTTGAAGGATGCTGAGGATTTCAACAAAAGCAAAAAATTATCCAAAACGATATTCGGAGCAAAGGCAAGGAAGTTGGACAGAGTAGGATAAGAGCAATGGCATATCGACATTGGTACATGAGTACATGGGGCGGATTATGGTAATGGGTCAGAAGAAGAAAGATGTTGGATGGTACAGTAAGGGTATGTGTCTTATATTCTGTGGACACGGCAAGGCAGCAGAGATTTATAAAATAGCATGATTATATAATCAGATTCATATTGACGTTGGCAGAAATCTGAAAGAGGATAGATAGGAGGCAAGGAGATCAATTAAAAAGCTATTATAGGAAAGACAATAAAGGCCTGAATTGAAACAGTAGAAAGAAAAAGAAGACAAACTTGAGCTATTTCAAATGATGCTTCAATAGGACCGCAATCAAAGAATAACCAATTTTCCCTGGTCCCTTACACCGGCCCTAAAACTCTACCTAGTCTTGACAGAGTGAGGCAAAAAGGCAAGTTAAGAAAGTAAGATGATTATTCTATTATAAAAATCCCATAATAATAATTCATGATTAATAATAAAATTTTAAATAGAGGAAGGTAGTCAATGCTGAGGCATTGGTGAACTTACCAATGTGAATAGTTGCTCGCACGAGTTGGAAATTGAGATTTAGGGTTTGGAAGACAAGTTAGGGGTGGAAACACAAATCTGGGGATGATTTATGTATAAGTAGAAGGGTGACAGCACTCCCCCAGGGAAGGAATGTATATGGAGAAGAGAGGAGTGTTGAGGATGAGCTCAGCAGAACCCCACACAAAGTAGGAAGCAAGGAGGAGCTAGCTGGAAGGCAAAGGTGTGGATGGAGAGGTGCAGGAAAAATAGTGCCCCAGAAATGTTTTAAAAATGGATGATTTGTCAATAGTGACAAATGCTAAAGTTCAGCAAGGATAAGGATTGAGATTTCATTATGTTCAAAGGCTCAGCTTTGAATTGTTCAGCTTCTTACCAAATGGTAACAAGAAAGTGGATTGCATCAAACTGAACACTAAATAAGGAGTACCCTTATTCACATACTTCCATAATTTCCAAAAATCCTACTTTGTGTAAAAGTAAATTGTAGTTTTAAAAGTGTTTGATACACTCTCTTTCAAAAGACATGGGAATGTGCAGCACAATCAGCATATGCAAAAGTGTGGTAACGTTGGCTCTCGAAGAGGTAAGCATCGGCCATGTAAAATATCACTAAAAAACCCAGCATTTCCCCAACAGCCAGGCCTAAAATATATTTTTGTTTTTATTGTTTACTTTTTATAACTGTACGCAGTGCATGAGCACAAACAGTAGAAAGCATAGTAAACTATTAATACCATACATGGCGTGAAATAAATCCAGAAGGTGCAAATCAAAAGATAAAAACTTGAGATATTCAAGAGCCAAAGAAAATAGTATTTTTTCTTTAATAGCTATTTTCACAGTATTAAACACCATTCTTACATTAATCTTAACACTAGCGTTCTTTAATTTGTTTACTAAAAAACAAACAAAACAAAATGAATAGAGTTACTATTCCTGTTTTGATCTTAAAAGTAGATAAGGACACCAATTACATTAAATTGAACTCCAATGCAAACCACTGTCAAATATTTTTTGGTATTCCCTGACAAGAGAGCAAGAAAACCAGTTTCAAAGGTAAGTATTGTCCTTTTATAAGGAGCCATCAACAAAGTGAAAATATTCCTGTGTTCCATTAGGGAAAAAGAAAACTAAAATTCAACACTATGGTGCCATAATTTCCCTTTTTGAAGAGAAGTTTTGACAGGATTTGTCAAAACAACCTAATAGGCTTGGCAACTAGCCAATAAGACAGTAAATACAGAAATTCCAAACGCAAGGAAACTAAATCTGGTCATATTTGGTTTTCTGTGGTCAAGTGGCAATATTTCTGTAGGGACCGTCCCTGGGCAAATTGGCTTAAGCCCAGAGTCAGCGAAACTGGGTGTGCTCTCCTTGGCGCCAGAGGTCAATAGGTCTGGACACGGCCTCTTGACCAAACAGAACTATTCCTCATGACAGATAGCTTTATGATAGATAACCAAGCGCCTGGGGTCTTGCAAACAAGCCAAGGCATCTCATTGTCCTGCATACGGTAATGAGATAAAGAAGTTAAGATACAAGAAGTTAAGATGCAAACGTCTGCTTCCCTTAAGCAATCGTCTGGAAGGAATGAAAATGTATTTTTCTCAGGGCACCCAAGGTAGTCACGTGCCAGGAAGTAGCTGCCGGACATAGAAAAAGTATATAATAAAGCGACTGGTAGAATTGTCTACTGCAGTCTTGTATGTCCTTGTGTGTGTCTGTGTGTTTCTTTCTGTGTCCATCCCCCGTTCTGCAATCGGGGCCGCGACAATTTTCCATTTAAAAGTAAAACCACTTGAATATCTGAGCCACCACCAAGCCTGCTACCTTTTTTTTTCCCTATGCTGAATTCTTTCAGTAAATATGAACACCGGGGGTCTCTGGGAAGTTGAGGATCTCCCTCTCCTGCAGGAGCTAACTGGGCTATGGCTTATAGTTTCTGATTTATTTTTTCTTTAATAAACTCATAATATTTTTTGTAATAAGAAAAAAACTTTTATTGTTTAAATAGTTCATTAAAGTCACTCAGCAAGGCCCTGGTTGGGGTCTTGGAGTGGGAATTTCAGTAGACTGAAAGGTCTACAAGGACAAAAAAAGAGACAGATTTCTGTCAGTTTCAATCTCGGCTATATCCCCAGCATCTAAAATAGTCCCTGGTACATGTAGACATCTGGACATAATTGTTTAATGAATGGATCAGAATCCACATCTGTCTGACCCTGAAGCCTACACTTTATCTACCACATCACAGTTTCCAAAACTAATTGATAATAAAAATTATCTGGAATATCTGTGGAAAATAGATACAGGACCCGCCCTGGGTGTTCTGATCAAAGGCCAAGAAATGTTTGTTTTTAACGGAAACCCTAAATAATTCTTACCATTGGGCAAATCCAGACCTGCAGAAATGTTCCTTCTTCTTGCCTCCACAGTCCCCACGACCCCATTCCATCCTCCCCAAAAAAACAAAAATACACATTCATTGAGCACTCTTCTAAATGTATTGATTCACTTGTTGCTCATAACAACCTAATGAGGTAGGCACAATAACTATTCCCATTTTTCAGAAAAGGAAACTGAACTCTGGAGTGTTTAAGAAACTTGCACAAGGTCACAGAGCTAGGAGTTAAGAGAGCAAGGATTTGAAGTAGTCTTGCCCCAGAACCCAAACTCGTGAACATTACTTTATTCTGCCCACATCCACTTGTCCCTTCCTCCCCAAGGTGCTGGCCCCAAATGCTCCCTTTGGATACCTATTTCAACTCCTGGTAATGAAAGTCAACTTGTTGTCTCTGTATACTTGATCATAAATTTCAAACTGGTAGATTATAAATAAAGAAAGTTCCATGAAAACATATTCAAGTAGATCTTTTTAACACAACCAAAAGAAGCAGCCATTTATAAGAAAAGTGTTACCTGGGGCAGTATAATCCCAGTTATAAAAAACATAATACAAAATAATGAATTTTTGAAAGCAAGATAAATCAAGAAAGGTAAGCAAACTAGGTTGTACCACCTGAAAAATATTTTAAAATAAAAATATATTTGGCATTTGGGAGGCCTGAAGGTAATATTGGGTAGTATATAAATTAGTTATTCATTTACCACCATGTTGTCTAAGATTAAAAGAAATGAATTTCTCATTAGACACTGTCAAATAGAAACCCAGTTTCTATTCAATTTATTGAATATTTATATTCAATAAATTCACTGTTCTGTAAAAAATCAATTAAAACCTAAAAAAATTCCTTCTAATAATGATTTCTACAAAAAAAGAATTTTGGCAAATAATACAAGCTCAAGGCAACCAAGTTAGATTTTTAAACATATCCCCTTTAATACAAATAATAGGTATAATGAAATTAGGTGAGTGTATTTTAGCAAGTCCTGCAGTTTTTTGTAAAAAATTTTCTCTCCAGGAGCCCATGTTTCCTATCCACAAAACCATGAGAAAAATGTTTCACTCAGCTTCTTCAGCTGAGATGTTCTTTTCATTACTCATACTCCATCATGCACTTACAAAGACATTGCCTCTTTTCTTTCTTTTCTTAGAATGTATCTACGTATCTTTGTTGAATTTCCCCTAAGACAGAACAGAATCCTAGTGGAAGATCTTTCTGATGTGGCTGGCAGGATTAAGAGCACGAGTGATTTGTTATTACGGTTAATCTGAAAAAAGAGGGAAAAAGTTAAACCATAATAAGAGCCTACCTGGAGCTTTAACTCTGTTCTATACAAGATGAATGCAAAAATGAATCTCATGAGCAACCTTGAGGGCTTTCTTTGACATTAGGAGCAAAGAGGAACAACCTAGTAAATAAGGTCTTTGTTTACTGTCTTGGATACTACAAATAAGCACTGTCCTGTTCTGTTAATACATCTATTATCTGACTCTGAAAACTACAGTGCTAAATTGGTGACATCATGGTAATGGTAATAGAATACAATAGCATAGTGACTATTCTTGATATGTTGTAATTGACAATTTGGTATATAGTTACTGACCAGTGCTGAAGGCCCAAGGTTATTTACACCTCCACCATCCCAGTGTTTTCTTTGGCACTGGAAATCTTATTTACAACCACTAGCCTCAACATGTGTTGTTTTGCTTCCTGTCCAGACGTCCCCACTTAGCTACTTCCTGCCACTATAGTAATAAAGGATTAGTCCCAGTTCCTCTCCCTCTCCCTTTTCATATATTTCTCTCTCCACACCCTCCCCCCCACCAACCCTAGCCTCCTCTCTCTCTCTCTGCTTCTCCCTGCAAGTGGTCCTGCATGGTATACCATGCTTCGCATCCTCTGGGAAACTATGAGTAATAAACTCTTCTTTTAAAGGCAATTGTCTCTGTATTTCTCATCTTATACCTGATTAAAACAAATCCTGGGCTTATGTTAAAATAGTCTAAGCATATTATTAAAAATTGTCCTATCTGCATACGTCTTTGAATTCTTCAAAGACTTGCTATTACTAGTTTTAGCACCGATATTCTGTCTTGTAGATATGTTATGTATGTGTGTAATTTATTAATTCATCCAAATATCCATACAATACTAGGCCATATTGGAGAGACAACAATGGAAAACAGAACCCCTTCCCCCCATGGAGTTTATACTCTAGGAATTACAGTGGTAAGTGACGTGAGGGAACATATTTTTTATTTCATTTGAATCCCCCACTTTTCTTCTCAGTGTTTCACATATGCTAATGTTCCATAATACTTCCTGAATGATTAAATTAGTTATCTCCGTTGTGCATCAGAAGCCATTTTCTCTATCCTTACTTTATTATTGAACAGTGATTTACAGTTCAGAGATCTTCAATAGGCTTATCTCACTTGATGAATACCATGAAGTAGAACACTGCTGAATGATACAGTAATTCAAGCTGTTGGATTTCACTGTAATGAACAACCTTACTCACCAATTACCAGTAATGCCTTGGGTAGACATTTTCTAACAATTGTCTCACATATCATAAAACACAGAAACAAAATTCAAGAGCACCTGAAGGGGAAAAAACAAAAATTATATTTTCCCACCCTTGATTCAATAATTTATGAGACATGGCCAGGCACGGTGGCTCATGCCTGTGATCCTAGTGCTCTGGGAGGCAGAGGCGGGAGGATTGCTTGAGATCAGGAGTTCAAGACCAGCCTGAGCAAGAGGGAGACCTCCCATCTCTACTAAAAGTAGAAAAAATTAGCCAGGTGTGGTGGCATGTGCCTGTAGTCCCAGCTACTTGGGAGGCTAAAGCTGGAGGATCGTTTGAGCCCAGGAGTTTGAGGTTGCTGTGAGCTAGGCAGATGCCACAGCACTCTAGCCCGGGGGACGAGCAAGACTCTGTCTCAAAAAAACAAAAATTTATGAGACAAATATTTTCACATTAAAGCAGACCCGATGTGTGTGAGGCCGGAGGAGTAGGGATGGAGGGAATGATCTTTGAGGGCATTTATATAATTGAGAATACTGAATGTTAAATAAGCTGTGCAAATGAAAATTGTTGGCTAAGGCCCTAGGGAGTATCAGTTGCTATCCCACTGAGAATTTAAACCAAGTCCTAAAATTAGCTCTAAATCTCTGATCTACGTCTCTTGCAAATATATTAATAATTGATTTATATTTTAAATGTATGTAGCATCTTATAAGGAAGAATAGGAATCTGAATTTTTTCCTAGTGTCTTACTTTCTTACCTATACAGGGGAATCAGATTACCTATTGAAGTAAATATTACAGTTGTACACTCAATATTCATACATTTATCCCCTTTTCTGCCTTTTCAACACCCTCCAAAGAGTTTCTGTGTCTTTTAGGAGAGGCTGGCCCTCTCCTTAGCCCTGGGATATAAATTTCAATTGACCTAAGCCCACCATGGAGGCCTCACCACCCTTGTCAGTGTTAGCACAGGCACTCAAAGCAATTGTAGCTAATGGACGTGAGTGGAAAATCTGTTGGGAGAAGAGGAGGGTTTGTTTAGTCTTAAAAAGAGGCAGAAGATAAGGATGTTTCCTTTCTGTGCTTCTGGCCATCTTCTGTAATCAGGAACTGAGAGAACCATTTTAGGACTATAAGGAAAGCCAGACTGGAGAACAAACCAACACACTTAAAGATGGCAGAGCAAAAGGAAGGAAGGAATCTGAGTCCTTGACAATATTTTCAAGACACTGAATTAACCAAACCTAGGAATCACTTCACTTCCACACATCTAGCTATGTAGGATTAAAAAAGGGAGAATTAAACAATAAAGACATTTAGTAAGGTTTCTGTTACTGCAGTTGAAAGCATTTTAACTGATAATACCTTCTCTTTTTCAACAATTTCACTCCTAAATAGTAGGCTTTTCAATATAACAAGGTGTGGTAAGTTGGATGCAAAGATAACTGCCAAAATTTCCTCCTATGATCAAGCTGCTCCCCTCATTAACGATGGAGTCTATTTCCCCTTTCCACCAAAGTAATCCTTCTGTTATTGGAATACTGCAGAAGGAATAAATACAATGCTAGCTCCAGAACTAGGCTTTGGGAAAACTAGGTTCACCCTTCCCCCTTCACTCTCTTGGAAGCTAGTCACTATGTAAGAAAGCTTAGGCTGAACTCCTGAAGGCAACACTAGACTTCGGCAATGTGAGTGAAGCCATTTTGGATCTTCCAGTCCCAGTTAAGCCTCTGTAGCTGATACCTCATAAAAAAGAGACCAGCCATCGCTGCTAAGCCCTGCCTGAATTCCTGGCCATAGAATTGTGAGCAATAATACATCTGCTGTTTTTAGTCATTAAGTCTTGGAGTCATTTGTAATGCAGCAATAGGCAATTGAAACACAAAGTGATAATGTTGTCTTGCTTTGTAAAATTGCTGTAGTCATTTCACAATGATTAAGAATTAGCGAGTCACTAACAGCTCTATATGGTAAGGAGCACTTTTTTCCAACTATGTATGTTTTAAAAGTCTTCGCTCACAAAGGAAAATTTGTTTCTATGTATGCATCACCTTACCCTATGTACTAACATTTTAAAAATAATTAAATACAAATAAAAGGGAAAATATTTGTAACAAATGAGTTGATATCCTCAACAAGTGAAACCTTTTCACAAATAAAAAAAATACTAACACCTTAATTTTAAAAATGGGAAAAGCTATTTCTCTGAAGAACCATAAATGGTCAATAAACATGAGGGGGAAATATCTTAAAACATTAGAGATCATTTTTCACCCACTAAATGGCCAAAGAAAAAAGTATAGTAAGACTTAATGCCAACTAGGTTCCAGTGAAAAATAGGAAAACCCTGCGTTAGAGGATCGGAGTCTGAGACACCAGAGTCTCCTTGAACTATGGGGGGCTTCGTCGTTCCAGGCCACAAGCTGCTCGACTTTGGGCAACGTCTAGGGCTGTAAAATGGGGACAAGATAGCTACCGCAAAGAGCTGTTTCAAGGCCAAAATGATATGCAATGTAAGTGTTAATTTTTGGCCAGCCTGTTCACCATTGCGTTTACTTTTGTTGGAGATCCTGGAAAAGAACCGGGATTACAGAAAACTCTAATACTTCTCTCGGAAACTGGGAGTGGGAAGAGGCGGGACGCGACGCCAAGAATGACGGATGATGGCGAGAGAAGGCCAGAATGGGAGGTGGCCCAGCCGGGGTTGGGGCCCTCCGGGAGCCGCTGATCACAAACACCCCCGCCTCTCAGCGCACCCTCGTCGGGGCTTCCGGGTTTCGCCCGGCGAGCGGCCCCAGAGGGAAGGCGGGAGAAAGAGTAGAACCCGCAGCGCTGATTGGCTGCCTAGAACAAGGGGTGGGCGAACACGGGCTCCGGAGGGCGCGAGAGCGGAAGACTGAGGGCGCATACTTCCTGTCTTTGTGGCTCGCCGGTCGGGGTCAGGAACTTGCTCCCTGGCAGCTCTTGGGCTTCGCGGTGAGGGACCCGGGCCCCCAGACGGAGGGAGGGCGGGGACGGCGCGCGGCCCGGCGGCGGGCGTGGGGTGGAGGAGCCCCTCTCCCTGGCCTGCCCAGCCCTGGGTCGCGGGCCCCTTGGTGGAGGCCTGTACTCAAGCCCCTGCTTTCCATCGGAAAATGCAGTTCCCCTACTCCCATGATTTCGCAACTCCTGTGATTTAACCACGCATATAAAAATAGAAGGGCTAGTTAATGCAGCCAGGCTGGTTAATAAATCACAAATTGGTAGCCTAAATTAACCTTTAAAGTTAACCGTTGCGTTAAGATTGAATTTTACTCATCTGTCCTCAAGGGCATACACTCCTATCGATATCCTCCCTCCTAAAATCAGTTCATGTTTGGTCTATATCACAAAATTTAAAACATAATTATTTGTTACCATATTTCACTTTGAAAATTTTTTACTCCCAGGATATTTTAAGCTTTTTGAGAGCTGAGATTGACCTTTTTTGCTTCTACTGTGCCTATGATATCTAACATGTTTTTGGAACACATGATAAGCATCTTATAAATATTTCTTGGTTAATTCCTCAGTACACTCATTTATTCACAAGCAAAAACCTTCACCTAATGCCTGGCTCAGGACAGAGCCCATAGTAAGTACCTCAGTGTTTGTTGATGAAATTCAGTGAACACCAAATGTGATCAAATGGCAAATATCCCATAATATTTTTACTTAAATCCACTAATGTTTAGTGTGAATTTTAGAAAATGTTTTATTACTACCTTAAATGAAAATCAACATTACCTTCTATAGATAAAAGGTAGCTATAAATAAATGTTTAAAATTATCATTATTAAATTCTGCTTAAATATAGTTATCCTTGGACGTCTGAAACCTATACCAGGGGCCAGCTGAGGTAATTTATGCCTGTAATCCCACCGCTTTGTGAGGACGAGGTGGGAGGATTGCTTGAGGCCAAGCATTGAAGGTTACAGTGAGCTATGATTGCACCACTGCATTCCACCCTGGGCGACAGAGTGAGACCCTGTCTCTACAAAAGTAAATAAATAAAATAGAAAGGGAGTTCTTCAAAGTTAACATACATGTGAAAGACTGAGATTTTTCTCCTTGGTGCAATCAGGATTAAAAGAGAATTGAAGGCCGGGCGCGGTGGCTCACGCCTGTAATCCTAGCTCTCTGGGAGGCTGAGGTGGGCGGATTGTTTGAGCTCAGGAGTTCGAAACCAGCCTGAAAAATAGAAAGAAATTAATTGAACAACTAAAAATATAAAGAAAAATTAGCCGGGCATGGTGGCGCATGCCTGTAGTCCCAGCTACTCGGGAGGCTGAGGCAGGAGGATCGCTTGAGCCCAGGAGTTTGAGGTTGCTGTGAGCTAGGCCGACGCCACGGCACTCACTCTAGCCTGGGCAAAAGAGTGAGACTCTGTCTCAAAAAAAAAAAAAAGAGCGTTGAAAAAAATAATTTTCTCACTTATGTGATTGACGTTAATACTGTATTCTTTTGCTTCTAAAATATTTTTTCTAACAAAAGTATGAATTCTACATAATGAGAGGCACTGAATGAGGTAAAGGATTTTTAGTTTGTCAGTTGATTACTGTTTAATTATAGCTGCAAACCTACTTCCTTTCAATGTGTTACTGGAGTGACTGACCTTTATTACAAGTTCTTAGAAATTGTTTTCACTGCTATAAGTTAACAGTGCCTTTTTTTCTATATGTATACATATCCTTTAGGAAAGAAGAGATTATTCACACTCCTGAAGCACAGAACCCAGTTGTACTGCACTTTTGGCTAAACTGTTTTAGCCCAGAATGGCTGTGGAATCCAGAGGAGTGTCAACTCAGATACCTCAGGATCCTCAGGGACCAGAACTAATACTAGTGAAAATAGAAGAGGGTGTTTCCTGGGATCCACAATTTAAACAGAATGGGAATACCCAATCCTGCCAAGAAGAATTTCGCCAGCAATTCAGAAAGTTTTGCTACCAGGAGACACCTGGGCCCCGGGAGGCTCTGGGCCGACTCCAGGAGCTTTGCCATCAGTGGCTAATGCCAGAGTTGCACACAAAGGAGCAGATCCTGGAACTACTGGTTCTGGAGCAGTTCTTGAGCATCCTGCCTGAGGAGCTGCAGATCTGGGTTCAGCAACGTAACCCAAAGAGTGGCGAGGAAGCTGTGACCCTGCTGGAGGATTTGGAGAGGGAGTTTGATGATCCAGGGCAGCAGGTGGGAACAGAGAGAAGTGATATGTTATAAGAAAAGGAATTTACAGCTTGGAGTATGTGGTATCATCAAAACAGTAGGGTGAAGATTTATATGTCTCTACTGAACCCTAACCCTGAAGTGACTGATGGGGCCATACCTGTTTCTACCCTTAAATGTTTTTTTCCCCTATCCTTCATCTCTGGAGATATCCTCATTAACCTCTTTAAGACTTTTACTAAGCAGTGTTGCTAGGGATTTTCTTACAAAGCTAACCATATTTTATTGATTTTAGGTCCCAGCTAGTCTACAGGGACCAGCAGTGCCATGGAAGGATTTAACATGTCTTGGAGCATCCCAAGAGTCAACAAACATCCAGTTCCAGCCTTTAAAGACACAGCTGAAATCCTGGAAACCTTGCCTTTCCCCTAAAAGTGGTGAGGAATAGAAACTCATCTGGGAACTCTTATCAGTTAGGCCTCTGTTTTTGAGGATACAAAATTAATTCATTTTATAAACTTGCTACATGTGAGCATCAACTTTATTTTTCTAAACCAGAGGTGTTCACTTTAGCATTTTGTATTCAGCAACCCTCAGGAAATTGCATTCAGCCTTCCTTGTGTCAGTTTCCTTGTCATTCATTTACTTATTCCATCATTTTGTAACTTCGTAGGGTACTAATACATGTCTAGTACTGTGGTAGACACTGGGTCTCTGTCTTCAGGGAGCTTTCAGGTCAAAGTGGTGGGTGGTAGATAGGCAAAAAGGCAATTGCAATATAGCATAGTAAATTATAGAATAAAAGTAGGCACTGGGTACTATGGGAGCATATATAAAGTTACCTGACCCAGTCTTAAAAGTTCAAGGAACACTTTCTGGAAGAAGACACATCTCAACTAAGACTTGAACTATGAGTAGGGGAAAGCCAGGTAAATAGGTGGGAGGAGGAGTGACCCAAGTAAAGACCACAGAGTGCTTAAGGTGAGATAATACAACTTTGAAAATTGCAGTTAGTTCAGTTTGACTTGAATGGAGAATTGATGGGAGAGGGGTGGTATGAGATGAACTAGAGAGTAAAATGGGACCCAAGGTGTGAAAACCTGTATGTCTTGCTCATTCATTTGTACAGTCTCTTAAGTTCAGTGGGGTGAAGTTGAAGGATTTTGGACAAGTGAATGACATGTTTGGATTTGTGGTTTAGAACCTAGCTGCAAAGTTGAGGATGGATTTGAGGAATCACTAGTAGAATCCTGTTAGAAACTGTTGTAATCCAAGTGGCCACAGTGAATAAATCAATATGTGTTATAGTAGGGGTGGGGAAGATAAAAGCTGACTTCTGTTCATCAGCATTTAAACTTCATTGCAATATCTGATAATTGTTAAAAGTAGAGCATGAGGAAGAGGAGTTGAAGATGATGCTCAGGTTTCAGTCTTGAACAACCTGGTTTATGGTGATGCAATTCTTGCAAATGGGGAAAACAAACATATCTAATGATGTGTTTAGTTTGGACATTTTGGTGCAAGTGAAATATTCACAAGTGAAATGCCCCATTAGCAGTTGAATTTGAGAGTCTGGAGCTTAATAGAATTGGGGATCTGGGAGTCTGGGGGGACATTAGCTTACAGTATAAGTAGTAATTAAAGCCTGGGAGTAGACAGTTTATAGAGTGATGATACATGAGAGCCTAGAACAGTATTTGGAGGAACACAGTGTTTGAGTGACTAGCCCTAGAATCTAAGAAGGAACAGCCACAGAAATCAGGCTGATACAGCCTTGAAGAGAATGTCTTTAGAAGGAACGTGTGGTCCTCGGTGTCAGCTATGGAGAGGTCAACTAAATAAGACCTATAAAGTACCCATTGGATTAAACAGCTGTGAAGTTGGTGACCTTGAGGAGAGTCATATCAGTGGATGTGGTGGGAGTTGTGGGGGGAACGTAAGACAAAACCCAGATTGCAGAATGGGAATGAGTACAGACAACCCTTTACAAGAAACTTTACTATGAATGGGAGTGAGTGAAATTGCTCGAAGGAGATGTGTAAGCAGGGAGCTTGATTTTAAAAGATGAGAGAGACTTGAGCTTATTTAAATGCTGATGAACAGGAGTCTGTGGAGAAAGAGGTTGAAAATAATAGGAAGGAGATAGTAAGTAATTGATCAATTGATATTTCAAAGGAGGCAGGAAAGGATTAAATTCAAAGTGTAGATGTAGACTTCAACATTAGAAGAGAGGAGAGGCCCTATTTTGATCAGTGCCATTTTTGCAGGAAGAAGCTCTCTTTTCTATCATGTAGAAAGTATTGAGAGTGACTGGAGAAATGTATAATCTATTTTTGCTATTTGTCATTTCAGATTGTGAGAACAATGAAACAGCAACAATGGAGGACATTTCAGGAGAAAAATCACGACTCCCTGGGGAACCTTCATTGGGAGGAGTTAGTGAGCATGAAAGCAATTTAGAGTGGAAGCAAGGAAGTGCTACAGGGGAGAAATTAAGAAGATCTCCTTCCCAAGCGGGCAGTTTTAGGCAAGTGATCTTCACACACAAATCTCGAGGAAAGAGAGCTCATTATAGTGATCCCGAAAGATGTTTGATTCTAACTGCAAACTCTATAACGTGTCAGAAATTTCCTCCAGAAGAGAGACCGTATAGATGTGAAATATGTGGGCACAGCTTTAAGCAGTATTCCTCTCTAACACAACATCAAAGAATCCATACTGGAGAAAAGCCCTATAAGTGTAACCAGTGTGGGAAGGCCTTTAGTTTGAGGTCATACCTTATTATTCATCAGAGAATTCACAGTGGTGAAAAAGCATATGAATGTAGTGAATGTGGGAAAGCCTTCAATCAGAGCTCAGCCCTCATTAGACATCGGAAAATCCATACTGGTGAGAAAGCTTGTAAATGTAATGAGTGTGGCAAAGCATTCAGCCAAAGTTCATATCTCATTATACATCAAAGAATTCACACTGGTGAGAAACCTTACGAGTGTAACGAGTGTGGGAAAACCTTTAGCCAGAGCTCAAAACTTATTAGACATCAGCGAATTCATACAGGAGAGAGACCCTATGAATGTAACGAATGTGGAAAAGCTTTCAGGCAGAGCTCAGAGCTCATTACCCATCAGAGAATACATAGTGGAGAGAAACCCTATGAATGCAATGAATGTGGGAAAGCCTTCAGTTTGAGTTCAAACCTTATCAGACACCAGAGAATTCATAGTGGAGAGGAACCTTATCAGTGTAATGAATGTGGCAAAACCTTCAAAAGGAGCTCAGCCCTTGTTCAGCATCAGAGAATTCATTCTGGGGATGAGGCTTATATATGCGGTGGATGTGGGAAGACATTCAGGCACAGATCAGTCCTTATGCGTCATCAGAGAGTCCACACTGTAAAGTAACTTGTGAATATTGTAAATACTTCAAATTTTTATCTTCGCTAATCAAAAGGGTTTACTTTAGAGGAAGACTCCATAAAGGTTGTAAACTACCAGATCTTGAGTCAGTCTAACTTGCTTTTTGCAGCATTTCCCAATGCCAGTGTAAATTGCCCCTTGAAAGCTTTTCCTGTGACTAATCAGAATAGAAGACAGGAGAATCATTACTTCCAGCTTTTCTCTTACCATTAGGAATACTCAGGAAAAATGAAAGATAGGAATGTAACCTAGAAGCTTCATTTTTTATGGGAATATCATGAAAAGTGACCCAGGCTCTGCCACTGCATTTGATTGTCAGCGTGCCAGGTTAGGGGGATGGTGTGGACAGCACGAGGGACTTTGTCTCAGGAACTCGAAATTTACTGACCCAATAAAGAAGAGCGACAGGGCAGCAAGAAAGGAGGGGGGATGATTTCATCAATGATTTGTTGAGCCCAGGGCAGGCCGGAACTTATATAGGCATGAGAAGATAGAATATAAATTAATTTATCCAATAGTTATTTATCGAGTACTTGCTTTGTGCCAGGGACTAGGGATACAATGGAAAGCAAGACATAATCTCTATGGTCTAAATGGGCATGGCAGCCAAATAGGCAGTTGACACTGTTGTGGTCAGTGCTGTGCGACCTTGGGCATCCTCAACCTTGAATGAGGAAAATGGGGGAGATGACCTGAAGGACGAGTAGGACTTAGCCAGGGGTGTTGGCTAGGGAAGAATGTTCCCAATAGAGGGAACAACAGACAAAGTCCAGAAAGAAAGTGTCGTCCATTCCTGTTGAGTTAACTTTTGAAGTGAGGTCATATCTGTGAGAGAAGCACGGATGTGGCCAGACTCTTAAATAGTGCCTATAGCAATATATATGCTAATGGAGAAGTTTCTGTTAATAAACAAAACCTGGAGCCCTTAGACCATATGGTGGTCAGGAGCTTTGCCTTGATCAGTGTGACTCCAGGGAAAGGACTAATGTTTCCTTGCCCAACCTATAGAGTATCCTAGAACTTCCACAGGAATAGTGGTGGGATTGGGGAGAGAGAGAGAGCCCAGCCTAGGTGTTAAGAGTCTGTTAGAGTTCTAAGTCTCCTTCTCCCAGACATAAGGACTCCTTTAGTTCTTAGGACAGTATCAGAGCTGCTGTCAGATTCCTTCTCATCCCCAAGGCTGTGACTCAGAACCTGCCATATCATTTGTTTCTGGGGCTGTATCCCGCAGTTCCTGGTACGCTTGGGCTCAGGTGCTCAGAAAATATTTTTTGGTTGCTGGGTCTGTGACTTATTCTCCAGGCACCTTGCACATGTTCAGTTTTGCCTTATGTTACCAGTATTTCACAATATTTTTTGCAAATTTTGTTCAAGACAATGCTAAAAGGAAACCAATGGTCATGTTCAGTCAAGACTTCCCCTTTTCTGAGGGCCCCAGCAGGAAGAGTATCCTTAGGCTGGAGCTTAACACAAGGTGGAAAGTTGTACAGGTAAATCAGCAACAGAAAGACATGTCTTTTAAAAAAAACCTAATAGGTTGGAGGAATAAACACCTTACCAAAAAATAAAAAAATAAATCTGTGTGGAAATCCAGAGTCCTGTGCATAGAAAAAGAATTTTCATGAAGATAAAAAGAAACAGGAAAAAAAGAAAAGTAAAGAGAAGCAATGCTCCTGTTGGGGCATACATGGTTGGGTATGTGCTAACCAGTAAGAATGATAAGAGGGCCAAATGCCCAAAAAGAGAAAGGGAGGGGATCATTTGGAATTAATGGTAAAATTTAACGAAATACTTGGTAAGAGCTATTCAACTCGTTTTCCTCCTTTTTCACATAGAAAGACCCAAACTGAAAGGGGTAGGACATTAAGTAGGAGTTGATATAACGTTGAGAAAGGGAAATACTCCTTATTTTAAGAGCACTCTTGCATATATCAGTAAGAAATGTAATAAGTACTTGGCTTTGTATGTATGTATTAGTTATTTCTCACTACAACTCATATTTTCCAGATAGGGAAATGAAGGCTAGAGGTCATATGGCTAAAAAATGGTATCATCAGACTTTGAACCCAAGTATTAAGAACCCAGATCCCTACTGTGGAGCCATTTCTCTGTACTGTCTCCCCATGGGAAAGTTCTAATAGAAAAACTGGTACTTAAATAGGCAAATCATGAAAGAATACATACCAATGAGTAACACATAAATGTTCAGCCTCACTAGAGTTAAAATGTATGTTGAAGCAAGAGTTCAAATGACATTTCTCTTCCTTATAAATCTGACAAAGATTTGGGGAAATTGGGACTCTAATGCTGCCGGAGAGACGTGAGTACATTACTGTGTCTGTCAATCAATACCAGAAGCCTTAAGCATTGCCTTTTGACTGAAATTCTACCTGGAAATGTATACTTCTGAAGAAACCATCGTGAATGTACACAAAATCTTAAAAGCTGTTCAAACTGATGGTTAATATTAAAAGAAATGAAGCATTCATGATATATTGTTAAGTAAAAATCTTAAATATGTACAATATGATCCCATGTAAAATATATATTTATTCATTAAAAATACTGGAAATATATAATTCAAGGTGCTATACAGGTTATCTCTGGGTGCTGAGGTTATAGGTAATTTATTAATAACTTTTTCTTGTGTTTTTCTGTATTTTCCAAATTTTTCCACAATAAATATCTAATACTCTTAAAATTAGGGGGAAGAGTGAACGGAAGCCCAGAACAGTTGAGAAAATACTAAGAAAAGCACATGTCTTCCATAGCATCTCTGTCCCTTCCAAGTCTCAGGATGTTAGCTAACTTACTAACCGCGATCCTTGATTTCATCACTGCTAAAATAACAATAGCAGACTTAGCCATCTCACACGTAGTGTACAAAAAAGTCTACAAATTATATATCCCACTGCAAACAGAAGTTATTTGCCTGAAGATTTATAGTTAACAAAAGCAATAGCCTTGAAGTGAAGACCTTTGACAGAGCTTTCCTATGAATTCTGCAGACATGAGCAAGTCACCTCAACTCCAGACCCTCACTTTAAAGGAGCTGAAGTAGATGATCGCTTATGGTCAAAGCCTCATTTTTACTAAATGGAGGTGGACACCAAAACAAGGTGGATGTCAAAGGAAATTGTTTTTTCCTTCACGAGTCTTGCTCAGAAGGGAATTCATGTGTTTACTTTCTGCTCAGGGCTGTCTTGTTTGTCTTGGTATAGAGGCAGTCCAGGGGTAACAATATCTACCTTAAATGGATCAAAAAAGATAACATGCAATTTAGGCAAAGTATGTAATATTAGTTTCCTACCTCTCTGTCCCTCATTTCCATAGCTTTCAACTAACACTGTCTAGCTGAAAGGACTGAAAATTTAAAGCAAATCTGACCATGGTCTCTCCAAGCTCATGTTTCTATTGAGGAACTGCTGGGGGAGAAAGGGACGGTCATGGCAGGCCCTTTCCCAGTCCTCAGGCCTAAGCTTGGTCCTTCTCTGCAGTTAGTGGTGAGGATTCCAATCTGGTGCATACGACAATCCCCAACGCTGCCCCAAGGGAAGGAAGAACCCCAAGTCTGGTGGACATAGGATGCATATGTGTTTAAAGAGGCTCCTTCTTGCTCTCATTTCCATGTTGAGCTTTTCAACAACTCAATCCCAGATGCCCCCTTAATTTTGTGACTGTCTGAGGAACTGCAGCCCTGAAGACTGGCTGCCACCGTCTCCCACTTTTTGGTTCAGGGAATAGAAACTTAGAACACCAATCCCCTGACTTCTTCCCACAGCCCCTTCCCTGTCCTCCCAGCATTATCTCCACTCGTTATTGGGCTCCATACTCCTAAATGAATAGTTTCAATGCAAACCTTTAAAACTCAAATTTTATTTCAATACATCTTGCATTACATTGTAATATTAAACAGTTTAAGTATAAATGTAAAAATTAGTTACCAAAAATTATTTACTAAACAAGATTTTTCCCAAAAATATTAGAGCTGGGAGGAAAAAACACTAATAGAAAGTACTCTAAAATGTTAACAATGTCTCTATGGTTAATGGGATTATGGGTGATTTATACTTTCTCGTTTTGTATATTACAAACATTAATAATTCACAATCGGGAAAAAAATCCATTACATGATATTTAAAACATTAAATCGTTTGATTGTCGCCTATAGGAAAAGGCAACTGAACTCACTAGCCATTTGCAGGACCCCTTTAGATTTGTGATTGACCTCACTAATGGTAACTGCACAATCTTTGGACACAAAGGGGGTGAACTTACCTCCCCTATTACCCACAACAGCTGTTATCACCAAGTCTTCTTCAGAAATGACACTGGAAGGACATCTAAGAAGAGGAATCAAGCTTTCTCTTAGGTATTAATTGCCCTTAGCAACTGTGAGTTAATTAAAACTTCCAAAATAAAAATTAGCAATAAGAATGGTTTTGAGGAATCTGAGGGGGTAACTCAACAAATATTAATTGTCCTCAAATAGCTTAGGGTCTGCAAGCTTGGTGGAGAATGTCAGGGAATGAGGAACAGTGGAGCCTGAAAAGGTAGTCTTCCCATCACTGTGTTCCTGTACGCCTCCCATTTCCTGAGCCCCAGGGATGAGACACAAACACCCCAGTCCCCACTGTCCCTCTGGCCTCCCAGTTTTATTCTTTGCTTGGTGTACGTACGTGCCTGCTTCCATAAGATGCATCAGTCTTCTACCACACTAACTCCGAGTAGTTCAAGGTCTCATAGGTCACTCTGGGTCTGGAATAGGCTCCCCAGCTCAGTTATTATAAATAAGAAGAGAGAAGTCAACACGTCATGGCTCTGAGCCAGAGTCTGTAACAACTAATGCCTGCTGAAGAGAAGAGTCCATATGAAGGTGTATCTCCAGATCCTCTCTTATCTTCATGCCATTGTATTATTATGTGCTATAACCTCTGCCTGTAATGTTTTTCTCTTCTCCCCTGCCCTTGACCTGGCTAACTTCTACCCACCTTTTAGTTCTCAACTGGGATGTCATCCAGGAGGTCTTCAGTGACTCACAGACCAGGTTAGGTAGCCCTGCCATGTACTTTGACAGAAACTTGCATTTCTCCTACCAAAGCACTCATCACACTTCACTGTAATTACCTGTTTAGTAAATATGTACCCCTTAACTCGAGGAGGGCAATGTCTGTTCCAATGGCTATCACACAGTAGGTACTCAATAAATAAGTAAACCTGAATTGACCTCAGCAAGAAGCTCAGGGCTGAGAATTGGCAGAGGTGCAGAATGAGCCACCATTCCTCAGATACTATTAATATTAAACTGCCTCCAATGCTATTAAACTAATAGTGTAACTCATTTCACGACCTCTTAATTCAACATTTCAGACAGCTGAATAACTCAGCATGTGCCTCCATTTGCCAAATGCACAAAATCTGTTGCTGGGCAGCGGTCCTTGCCATCTTATAAGAAGCTCTTTCAGACCAATCCTGGACTTACTGTGAAGGTGCCCAATGGCAGTTATGTCTGGGTTGGTAGAGAGTGGAGTGAAGGGGGTATTGATGAGCATCCTCATCCAGAATGTGTTAGGCATTTCTAGGAAGTATCTACCACTCTTTTTGGAGAAGACCTGGGTAAAATTTTACTTCCATTCAATACTTTGATAATCATAACAAACATCTTTGTGTGGATCTCCTCTTACAGTACTGAACTGGGCTGGAAGGACAGAAACCCTGCTCTCAGAAAACTTCTATCTGTGCAGTCTCACCCCCACAGTGAATTCCTTGCATTTCAAAATTGATGGCTCTTACCCACAGTTAAACCCTGGTGTGTGTTCGCTGATGCTGCATAAGGCCTGACCTATGCCTAAATGTTTTCCTACATTCACTACATTCATAAGGTTTCTCCCCAGTGTGAATTCTCTGGTGCTGGGTGAGAGCTGAGCTCTGATTGAAGGATTTTCCACATTCACTACATTCATAAGGTTTCTCTCCAGTGTGAATTCTTTGATGTTCAATAAGGATAGAGCTCCTACCAAAAGCCTTACCACACTCAATACATTCGTAGCTTTTATCTCCAGTGTGAATTTTTGTATGCTGAATAAGGGCTGAGCTGCGGCTGAAGGCTTTCCCACATTCACCACATTCATAAGGCTTCTCTCCAGTGTGGATTCTCCGATGCCTGATGAGCTCTGAGCTGCCCCTGAAGGCTTTCCCACATTCACAACATTCATAGGGTTTTTCACCACTATGAATTCTCTGATGTCTAACAAGGTCTGAGCTCAAACTGAAGGCTTTGCCACATTCTTTACATGCATAAGGTCTCTCTCCAGTATGAATTCTTTGATGTCTAATCAGCTTTGAGCTCTGGCAAAAGGCCTTCCCACAGTCAAAGCACTCATAGAGCCTCTCCCCGGTGTGAACTCTCTGTTGTATAATATCGTTTGATTTCAGACCGAGACTTCCTTCACTTTCATTACATTCAAGGACACTCTTTTCCGTGGGGATTTTCTTGTTGAAGGTTGCCAGACTGAAACGTCTTTCCTGGGCAGGAAGCAGACTCATTTTGTTCCTTGCAGCATTTCCCTCTTGCTTCTCAGAGTTGCCTAGACCTCCCGAAGCTTCTTCAACTATCTGTTCTGAAGGCATTTCCCCAGGAAGTCCTCCTGAGGATATCACAGCTGCTGAGGCTGCACATTCAATAATTTCTTGCTTTGCTGTCAACACGCTGTCAGCCACCATCTTGCCATCTGACAATGTGAATAGAAAATGCAAATGTCACTTAGTCTCCATGTCGGAAGAAAGGAAACTATTGTAGCAGGAACAGAAAATAAACCAAAAGAAATAAGTGTTTACCTATTAGGAGGAAAATACTCAAAACTAGCTTCCCAGTCTAGAAAAATTCAAAAAAGTAGCCTGGGGTAGTGAGATGTGGCTCCCTCAGAGAGTAAGATAGACAAAGAATGTGAGTCAGTATTGGGGAGGAGGGATGGTGGACAAGGAAAGGCATCAGAGAACATAGTGACAAATAGTAGAAACCAGGAAGCTAGGAGACAATCCTGGGTTAGAGGAGAAGACACATTTTTAGGTAATGAGGGAATGGAATAAAGGTGAGAAGGAATAATCAGGATAAAGAAAGATGTCTAAGAGTCTTAGTGGTCTTCTAGCAAAGTAGGAGAGCAAAAGATACGATTAGGAAATGTTTTAGGCGTTAATATCAAACAGAGGTAGCTGAACTAGAACAGAACTGGAAGCATTAAGGCAATTGCGGATTCTGACAGGTTCCAAATGAATCGAATAATTATAATCAAATAGAATAATATACTCAGAGCATGAGAAGAAATATTGCAGTTTCCTGACTCATTCTGGGATCAGGTGGGAGCCTAATAGGTTCATTTTTTTTATGTGTAAACCATCAAAGAAGGGAATGGAAATAACTAGTAGATGTGATTACCCAAAACCAAACCTTCCAGCTCTTATAAAACATCCTTCTTTTATCTTTAGATTTCTAATAACTCATAATAGGAGACTATGAGAGAGAGATGGCTGATACAACTTGAATTATTTTATTCTGAAAAACTGTTAAATTACTCTACTCTTCCCAAGAGTCCTCTAAATGTATGTGCATCTTACAGATCAGGACACTGAGGCTCAGAGAGGCTATGCAAGTCCACAGAATTAATAATTGGTAGAGTCACAATTCAAATAAAGATGTTTAATATCAATAAATAAATAAATATTTTTTAAAATTATAAAGTGGCAATATAATATGTAGGGACAAAATTAAGAGCTGTGGAAATTAGAAAAGCAACGTAACTTACGGGATTTTAAATCTCTCTCCAAATTCTATAACTCTATAAAGTCAAATTATGAGACCAGAGAAAAACTTCGACCGTAGATGTATAGATCAGGAAAACATCAAGATTTTTATTTTTTCAACTATCTATTTATTATTATACCAAAAAATTAGAATAAACAGTTAACTGGAATAATTCCTAGAAATGACAAATAGAGATTACAGTAGAATAAGAAATGATCACTTGAGTATTTAGAAATATTGGTATAGAGATAACCCAATATTGCCAATAACATAATCAAAGTCCTTTCAGTTCTAATCCTTGGCCTCTGTGACAGCTATCAATTTATTGCCTCTTTGTTTCAAATCCACCCTTCATTGCCCTGCCTGTGATACTGGAACATTTCTCTCTTGCCAGCTGGCATGATACAACTTTTGTCAGTAGAGGGGGCTGGCTGGAGGGGCATTGGAAGAGGATGGGGCTTTTCTTCCTGGTTCTAGCATGTTCTCTGTGTTTGTTTCCGTAGCACATGGGACACCCAGCAGTGCACACCCCAATGAGTTCCAGAGGCAGCATCCCTGTGGGTGTCTTCCAAACAAGTTCTGTGCCATCTCACCTCCCCATGGGGGGCTGCTGGCACCCCAGAGAGTGGCTCCTCATTGAGTTTTGCCAGCTCAGCACTTCAATGAGTGTCTCTATCCAGGGGCTGTGGTTGCACCCTCTCCAGCAAGATCTGGATCTCAGCCCTGGCAGGGAAGGGGAAGATGTGGCACCCTCTTGCAGATTTGTTCCTTCCTTGGGTGTTCTGCCTCAGCCCTAGAGACTCCCTATATCTGCTATTCCTTTATGCTTTAAAGTTTGTTTTTTTGTCACACCACTTAGTAGTTAAAGCCCTGTTATATTAATAGTTCATAATTCTTAATATTAAACTTTCTCTGTTCAAGTTATTATATGGTTTCTATTACTGATACAATTTCAACTCCAGCTTAGGGATTGCCTTGCCAATGGAAACAAAATATTAAAAAAAAACAGAATATTGGTCTTTGAATATTATGGATATTTTAGAGAATTTTACTAAAGACCTTAATTCTTAACCCAAAGTTAGAAATGATACTGGAATTTCAGATTCTAAGCAGAGCCAGTCGAAGAATATTTCTAGGCAAGGAGGCCTTTCCACAATACTCACTGATGGCCACAGTGACTGTCACTAAGAAAATGAACCATACCACAGATGACAGCCCTCACCTCTATCCTAAACCCCGAAAGGACTGGGGCTCCTCACCTCTCTCCTGGAAAGCCTGGGACTGCTGAGCCTCACTCTTGCACTGGTTCTCCAAGGGCTGCAGCGGGCTATTCAGAGACTTCAGGGCTCCCATGGATGTCATTTCCTTCCAGATCATTTCTTGGCCATGAGCTGTGTCCTAGGAGTAATCAAGTACCAGCACTATGACACTGGGGATACACAGGCGGAAAACCCCTAGAGTAACAGGGCAGGACAGGAGGAATTAAAAACTCACTCAAATGATTAGAGAGAAAATCAACAGGACTAAAAGCCCTAGTGACTTGAACCCAGGGAATGAATAATTAATAACCAGAAAGACAGAAATTATATAATT